>NC_092204.1:33601478-33866316 GCF_043381705.1 Parasteatoda tepidariorum
GGGAGCAGGCGATGGAGTCCGTACATTTTGATTTCTTAAAATCTTCCTGGGAAATTAATAAGGTTGCTGCAAATCTCCCGGATTATTCTAAACACCTTTCGAGAGCTGTTTGTAGATATAATGCTTCACATGTTTAAATTGATGTAATTATGATTAAATTATGTTACATTTTCATATTTTATCAGCAGTAAAATGTTTAAATCATAAAAGTTTAATAGAATTGCAACTGAAAAATCATTATTATATAATTTGTTTCCTTTCTATTGATATAAAACAACATCAGATTTTCCAAAATATCATACTTCGTGCGCAAAAATGTTCAAAGTGGATTTTTTTAAAAATCTCTCTACAGATTATTTTGATTTTTTGATTTTTATTATCTGTTAACATTGTAAATTCAGAATCTCTTCTAATTTTCTAGGTGTAAGAGCATTTTATTTAACTTTGGTTAAGGCGCACCGTGTAGAATCAGGATAGCATTATCTTAGATGTGTGATCACGGTCAAACTTCAATTAGAGAATGTTAGACTATTTTACGCGAACATTAGATTTTTCATACGAAGAGACCACAATTTTATGCGTTTTAAAGTAAATTTATGGTATTGTTCCGTTTCCAGAGGACGTAAAAATTCATTAAACTATTGATTTTTTAGTGATGTTTAACCAATTGTAGTAATACGTATTACTGGTATTGTGAGAATAAGAAATAAGTACTTCGCATACTTATGTTGATATTTATCATTGTATTAATGAGTTTTTAGCCAAAACACACAATTAGTAAAACCTACATGTATGGGGCGTAGAGCCAAGGTACCTTATTAAATAGAGCTCTCGCCTCTGAATGAGGCGGCTCGGGTTCGAATCCCATCGATGGCTGATCAATATGAATTTCGTACCCGGCTCGCACCGACCACAGTGCAAACTCAAAATATCCTCGGTTGTAGACGGATCATGAATTAGAGTTCCCTTGCCGTCAGCCTAACCATAGGATGTTTCGATGCTTTCCTCTTCATGTAACGCAAATGCGGAATAATTCCCCCAAGAAGTAATCCACACAGAAGCTTATCTCTCCCAATATCTCAGCCAGGTGATCCCTTGTCTTCTGAATTGGTTTAAAATTACCAGGCTACGGAGTTGATCTCTAGTAGTCGTAAACCCCAAAATTGGGTCGGATGTTCAACGACGGTTATACAATAAAATATATGGGCGATCGACCGTTTTCAAGAATAATCTGTTGGAACTACATTTTTAGATTACGGCTATCTTCCATGATTTAACATTTATCCTTTCAAAATCAGTTGAAAATTAGATAATTATACGCTGATAAAATCGGCTTTTGCGCCTAATTTCGTTCTTTTAAATATCATCAGCGCTAGTTACTTAGCACATTCTAGGAGAAACTTAAACATTCGTATCATTAAACCATTTTAGGACAGGCTTAGAAATTCTTTAATATGAGGTATTGTTTTCATTGAAATATCCTAAAATTGCATTTATTCCGACGCAAAGAAAAATTTCATTCATGAAAAAAAATGATGACTATACGCACCATTAGCCAAATCACTGAACAAATCATTTATTTCAACACCAATTTTTTATAACATCTGTTTTACTTTTATTTCATTTATAGAAATTGCAGCTTTTTCCCACTATATGATTGGTCTCATGTAAAATACTTATACATTTTCAAAAAGTCGAATTTGTCAAATACCATTTCAAGTTTTTTTAATTTTTTTTTATGAAAAAGAAACTGGCGTAGTTTAATAATTTCTCAACAGAATATATTTACTAATATTATATATTTAAACTACTAACATAAGTGTTCACAACCCATAAAAATAGTAGTAAAATAAACTAAGTGAAAAATATACGTCACAGTTTAAAAAAAAAATATTTATTGAAATGTCCTTTGTCAAAAAAATGGTCTAAAATTGTATCTTTAATACGTAGCATCCAGAAAAATATTATCGATGCGTTCTGAGTTTTTATTTGCAAATTAAATCGAATATATTTGTCTTTACCATTTAAACAAAGCTGTGTAATTTGTATTCCTTATGCTATCATAAAAAATTACTATTTAATAATTTGAACTTACAACAATCATTGCTTTTAGTACGTATTATAATAAGCTATTGACAAGTAACTTTTAAGTGTTCGAAGGTATTTAGAGGGGTGGGCACAATATAATTTTTCTATAATAGTTGCATTGACCTTATTTACACAGCTATTCAAATTATAATAAGCGCTTGTTATTTAATTATTATTAAAAATTATTGTTGTCGGCCGGAGACTCCCCCCGTATAGTTGGTGACTGATGCACGTTAAAATTCTGTCGAGTCGCAAAGTCCTCCATGTTCCCATAACAAATCAAAACCTCTGGGCGTACTGGATTGGAGATCGATTGTTCTCTGATTCAGGTCAAAATTACGATCTGTGGATGAGTGAATGGGTCCCCCTTATAAACAGGCGTGACGCATGGTGTGGCGAAGTCGAATTCTTGGACATAGATGGCGCCACTGAAAAACAAGAATCGCACACTCTGCCTTAAATTTTCTCGGTTCACCAAGCAGGCTAGCCCGTGTGGTAAGTGGCATTAGAACCAACCAACCAAAAATTATTGTTATTGCTGTTAGCTTGTTGTTAAAAAATTATTAAAATTGCAAAAAATAAATAAATAATAATAATAAAAGCAAAATGATAAAAACAAGTTTAAATAGTTTCTGTTACGCAGTTGTAAGTTTTAACTGACATTTTCTACATATTTTTTTTACATATATGTTATTTTATTTTAGGAATGCGCTCTGGATTTAGTGAACAGACTTCATGCTGAAAAAAAATGCTGATGACTCAAATACTATCATCGGGCATAAATATTGCTCAATAATGCAAACCTTGAACTTTTATTACAGTTCCACCTTTAAAATATTTCAAAATTGGTTACTTTTGGGAAAATAAATAAAATCTAATAAGTTTAAACAAAAAATGCTTCCTCTTTTTTTTTGTAGAATTCAGATACGCTTTTATAAAATACAGTCCCTGGCCAAATTATTAGACGCACTTTGAGAATCTATGTAAAATCTTAATTATCAGGTGATAATATACAGCTTTATTGTTTTTACTCGGCTGAAACCGAAACCGGTTTGCACTTGTTTACGCTTATGTATCAATTGGTTAACATTGCAATGCAACACGTTATAATTAGATACAAATAGGAAGTATATAAGAAATCTCCTGAATATAAACCTATTACATGTATATTTAAATATAAAAGTATTGCATATAAATTCGTGCAACACATGTAATTATTAAAAAACTACAGTGTGCCTAAAAATTTGGGCCAATTATTATAATATATTAATAGAATACCTGATATAATAAGCATTCTATATTTATATAATATATCATCTAATTTATATCACATATCGGTCTAATTTAATCAATTGATACACTAACGTAAACAAGGGCAAACAGGTTTCAGTCACGTTAAAAACAATAAAGCTGTATAGTATCACCTGATTACATAGACTGTTATAGTGCGTCTAATAAATTGGCCATGGACTGTACGTTTGCTTGAAAATCACAACCTAAGGCAAAGTAACGAAGAACATTGTAAAATAACAGAAATGTTTATGTATTTACAAGTATATTAAATCAACTTATTTCTTAAATTTTATACATTATTCAATGTATTCATTTTTTTAAGTATCTTAAGATATGGAACTGCATAATCCAATTTACATACAGTGTTTAAAATTATGTAAAAAAATATTAAAACATTCTTTTTATGTAAAAAAATATTAGAATATTCTATATTTTATTTTAATTAAAAATATTTTTGTTTGAAATTTTTATTGGTCTGATATCATTAAAAATCCCAGTTTCCGCGATAAAATGCCTATAGTGTCTGTTGTAAAAATCTTTAATTTTCGTATGTAATAGCCAAAGTTAGTACATTTTTCTTTTTTTGAATTCAAATAATGCCGTTACAAAAACGGAAACTAATTGAAGAAAAAATTCTGAAATATGTTTTAGACAATTATTAAGCTTAAAATATTACACCTGGGCAATTTAGAATATTTTCAACAACAAGGGCATAATACATAAATATTTTGCTTAGCCAATATAATTGCTAATTATAAAATTTTTTATTACGAATTGTGTCGTCAATATTTTATTTGAATTTAATTTGTAATATTTTATTCCTTTATATTTTATTCGAATTGTGTTTGCGAGTAATCTGATGAACTTTCGCCCTGACGAATTGTGCTTGACGGATTGACGCGACACCCGAAAATTTGACTTCTTTCCAACTGTAACAAACTTAAGATACACAAAACTAAAGTGACTAAAATAATAAAATAAAATCGAAATTTTTACAAACTCCGCTTTTTTAAGTGGACCAAAAAGGAGAAATAATTTTAATTTTGTCATACCTAAACCACAAAAGCGCGGTAGATCATTTTCGTTACCACCAAAATCTCCCCTTCATCTTTAAAGTAATGTAACAAATGTATTTTGTAAAAATGTACTCATTTTTGTTATTGATATATTGTTCCTTATCAACTTTGCTTTAAGCATATCAATACACACCCATTGATTAACGAAGTTATTAGTTGCTATTGTTATTAATGAACAAATATGAAAAATTAAATAAAACGCATACTTTAAATTTAAAGAAAATACGTACTGAAATAAAAAAGAAAACTAAATATGAAAGGAATTTGCTTTTTAATTAATATTGGTGCTAATTAATATTTGTGCATAGCACTTTTCTCTCCTGTTACTACACAACAAATACTACAAACATTGCAACCCAGAGCAGTTTCGAAAAATATTTAAAAAAAAGGTATACTTGAGAATTTTTTTTTTATTTTTAAAAAATTAAATCTCTTAATTTAATCCTGTCTTAACTACGTGTCGCTAATCAAATTGAGATTATAATGAATGAAACGTGAAATGAAACTCGAAATTTCGACGGATTCTCCATTATCAATGAGTAGGAAGTCCATTATTCTATGATGAAATACTACGGCATGACTGCTTTGAGATGACGTCATTGTTGAAATTTTATTGATTAATAGCCTATAATTATAGAATAAATCATAAAAAAACAATTCACTTTATTATTATCGATTCAATCTTGTTCTATTTAATATTTTCATATGTTAGTTTATTAAATTGCAAAAGGGTTTCATTATTATTATTATTTATATTAGAAATGTATTGCGACCCAGCCCACTTTAGTTCTTGTTTCAAGCACGTGGTTTCGTTCTGTTTTCGGAGGTTTTTATACTTATGACATTTCTAAATAAATAAATTCTTATACGGCATGAAATCTTTTGATAAAAATCAAGAAACTCATTTCTTACTATTGTTTGGTTTACACACATTAAAAACAGAAAAATGAATCGAACTATTTAACTTCTTTTTGCGGATGACTACATTTATTGTAATAAACAGAGAGTAAACTGTCATCGGTTAATTTTATTTCACGGAATTTCTGTTTCTGTGTTCGCGTGGGAACTAAATAAGCTTTTGTAGACTATAAACTATAAATATATGCTCCTAGAGCAACCAAAAAAAATTTAAAACTATAAAAAAAGAACAAAAAAAATCGCAAAATAACTAAATGATTAAAAAAATACTTTACTTTTGAAGTTCGAAGTGAAATCTTCTGGAATACCTAAGCAATAGGCCTAGTGAAAAGGAATTCATAATTCAAAAAAATGAATCCTAATGGTCCAAATTATCCCGTTGCATCTTTGTATGTTGGCGATCTTCATAATGATGTTACGGAGGCAATGCTGTTTGAAAAATTTTCAACTGCTGGCCCTGTTCTATCCATCAGAGTCTGTAGAGACTTGATCACTCGTCGTTCATTGGGATATGCATATGTTAACTTCCAACAGCCTGTTGATGGTATGTTATTATGTTAAAACTTTTTTAATAGAGCTGTATTTTATTAATTATTATAAGAAGAAGTCATGCCATACAGTTATATAATAACTCTAACCTATAAATGCTAACAGTTAGCTAATAAAAACTTATTCACAGTTATTTTTCTCAAGTAATTAAAGGGATTGCTACATCTGCTCATAACTTTTGATTATTAAATTTATAAATTTGTTTTCAACTGATTTTGACGATCACTACTTATAAACAATTCAAACGCATGTATATAGACCTGATTTAAAGCATTATGTTATGTTATGTAAAAAAATACCAGATTATTTCACTTTTAAATTTGAAGGAAAAACACCTTAAGGCTTGGTGTATCCAACAATTTTATTTTTTTTAAGTATTTGGTACCTGCTAAAAAATTAATTACAGAAATATTTTTTGTTTTATAGAAATTGACCTGGGGTAATTCCTGATCAAAAAATGTAAATATCTAAAAATTTGTGAAAAAACTAGTCAAGATAGAATTTTAATATTTCCTGGAAGTTTGAGGCTATATAAGATGAATCCTACGTCACATTCTTTTGTTTGAAAATCTAATTAGAATTTAAAAGATTTTAAATTTTTAGTGATTAGGAATTACCCCTGGTCTTCATCACTTCTGGGGTAATTGCTGATCACCAGTTTTTATTGTAAAGGGGCTGTTTAAAAATAATTATAAAATGGTAATTAACGAATAAGACATCAAGATCAAACAAATAAACCAAAAAGATATGTTTAAGCAGCTAATAAAACGATTTATTTAAAAGCAAGAAGAAAGATTAACACTTTAAATTTTCCAAAAATCTTTGCATCATGCTATACATTTTAGGCAGTCAGCCAACTCATTCTCATGTTCTGCTGAAATATAAGAGAGTTCCCACATGTTTTACTTTTACTGGATTTTTTTACTTCATTAAGGGAAAGTGTAAAGTTAAGTAAGGTATGTCAACAGCTCTGGCAGCAGCTTTCACACTGAAATTTTCATTTTCAATCATTAAAAGAAATTCACTAATTTTGCTTTCTAGAAGCTTAGTATCCTTTTTAGGCTTATAATTTCTCACCATATTTATACTAGGCTAATTTATAAATTTAAAAATTATTCTAACAATTATACTAGGCTAATTTATAAACTTAAAAGTTATTCTAACAATGTACACACATAAAATTAAGATAGAAGCAAGGTAAGACAAACCAGAAATGGTGCAAATCAGAATACAGTCTTGTATACAGTTAAAAACAAATTTTGTGATGACAGTTAAAATATATTTTATAGTTGTTCCACTTAATAAATATGAACTGTTATTTAAGAAAAGACAATTAACTATTTATTAGCTATTTTTTATACTATTTATAAGAAGAAATGACAATGATCAGGAATTACCCCAGTGATCAATAATTACCCCATCTGTAGGGGGCAACATTTGATATAGTTTCCTATAATCAATTATAATGTTTACAGTAGATGTGAAACAATTAAACAAAAGCTTACACTATTTTTATATCAAAGAAAAAGAAAGTAACTCAAAATATTTATTATTAAGAGAAGGAGGGGGATCTTTGCAGAAATGTGCACATTTTGAAACCCATCTTTGAAATGGAAAATACAGAAAGCAGTTTAAAAGATACTTATTTTGTTAGATTAAACAAAAAACTATTATTAAGTAAATGTAGTTATACTTTAGTAAAGTGTACAAGCATTCTTGTCCATGTCTCAAATTTTAAAAAAATATTATTTTTTTAAATAAAACTTAGGCGATCATTATTTACCCCAGAAACAGAGTGATCGTGAATTACCCTAGATTTCAATTGATATTTTTGGCATTAATTTTTGAGGTAAGAAAAACCTTAATCCTTCCAGTGAAAAATTTTTTCAATATCCATCCACACAAGTATATTGGAGGTATATTCACTCAAATCTTTTATTTTTTTTTGTTTAATTTAGACTGACTTAAAAATGTTGGGTTAATATTTACATTTTCATCTTTGCTTGCTAAATTGTAAAAATATTATCATAGTTGGAGATGTTCATAAGAAATGTAGTTACTATAGTCATGAATGCACAAGCTAGCACTGAAGACAATTCCTAACCTCAATAGTTTCACACATGATTTTTTTTATTTCAAAATTGTGTTGGTTTTCCAGAGTTTGAAGTGTTTAATTGAGAACTTATCAGGACATTAGGAGCAAAAAACATATATATTTTTTATAAAAAGCTAATTTCATTTTCAGACATAACTGCAATATAGAATATTATTCATTCTGTACTTAAATTTAGATAATTATTTTGCACTTTCAGAAAGAATTTTGATCTGTCATTTTCTGAAAATAGCTTTGTTTTGAAAAACAATCACATTTGTTATGTAATTTTATTGAATTACCTCTTAATTAAATGAGATTTGTTTAATAAATAGAACTAACAATGCCTACTTTATGAGGTTGTTAAACTGAATTTCTATGTGTATAATTTTTTGAAACAATACATTTTAAAGCTGGTATTATTCAAGCATATACAACAAGCTGAAGTTTCTGTCTTTCAAAATTGTTATTGATATTTTAAAAAGGTTGCAATCAAACATGGAATATATGTATTTTTTAAAATTTGCATGGAATATATATGTATTTTTTCAATTTCAAAACTTATAAGATTTTTAAAAATATTTTAACAAAGTTTTAAAATTTTTCACAAATTGTGAGAAGAGAAATTTTATAAAGACAATACAGGTACATTCTAACTTTTATAACTAACTGTTATGTGTGCTTTAAATACCTACACTTAAAGATATGAATAATTAAAATTTTCAGTATGCTTGTTTTATGCTCTTGCTATTAACTTTATTTTAAATTATAGCCGAAAGAGCCTTGGATACTATGAACTTTGATATGGTGAAAGGTAGACCCATAAGAATTATGTGGTCTCAAAGAGATCCCTCATTGAGAAAATCTGGCGTCGGAAATGTGTTTATTAAAAATTTGGATAAAAGCATTGACAACAAGGCTATGTATGATACATTTTCTGCGTTTGGGAACATTTTATCATGCAAAGTAAGTTTGAGGTTTTGTATGCATTTTTTCCCTATACACATTTTAGTGTTAAAATAATATAAAACATTGTATAAAAGAAACTTTCAAGAAAAATACATGTTAGTAAAACTATGTCTGATGTAAAAAATATTTTTTAAAATGATACTTTAAAAGCATAATAGATATAGAAGATTATATAATAACTAAGTAGAAAACATAATTAAATATTGTAACTAGCAATTTTTGTAAACCTAATGATTGATTTACCATTTCTTGTATTTTGCTTTTGTTGATATTTTGTGTAAATATTTTGTATTAAATCAATTTTTATGATTATTATAATGGGAGATCACAAGTTTTCTATAGTCATATTAATATATCATCAAAATATATTTTATTGATACATTATTTTTCCTTTTTTAATAAATTTTGTTGATAAAATGTAAAATTTTGCTACAAAATGCAAATTTGTAGAAACTTTTTGAGCTAATTTATGATAGTTTTTCAAAACTGCAGTTGTTTGTCTTGAAATCATAAATTTCTCGCAAGCTTTGGATTTCCAAATTTTCTGTTATGACTGATGTATTTATTAGACTAATAAGTGTTAAGTTAAAAATTTTTAATGTAGTCGAGATTACATTAACGGTTCTTGTTCCACTCATGCCTCCACAATTCATCATCATTTTTATTTTATTAAATTATAAAATGTGTGTTTAAATTTATTCTTAAAAAAATGATATATTTTACATACATAGTAAAAATTTGTGTGATTTATATTTGCAGAAAAAGTACTTCTGTGTTATAGGGATTCTTGATAAGGCTTGGCAGTGAATTTGGCAAAGTTGGACCTCTTCTATAAGTGACGGCAGACCCCTTCTCACACATACTGTTTTTGTAGGCTATTTTGTTACTCGGAATTGTTATTCATAATTTTTTAATTTATATTATTTGTTTGGATCACAACATAATTGAATTGAAGTTACATGAATATTTCTTTAATTTATATATATATTTTATTATTTTTTTAATTTATTATGATCTGTTTTAATAAATATAAACATAACTAATTAATAACGTGACATGAAATTTATGATTTACATTATTACATTTATTTATGTATATAAACATTGACAAGTTATGAACATCATATTTTGGACAAATTATGAGTTCATACATTTATCATTTAAATTTTCTTTGAACATGAACTTATGGACTAAATTGTATTTTTGATTAAACTTTTGGGGACCCTGAGACACAGAAGTGCTGCAAAAAAATGTTTACATTTCACAAGAATAAATTTGAACATTGTTTGAAAGGATACTATATAACAGGGTGCGTAAGGTTTGTAAAAAGTGCTTAAAGTTGCTTATTTTCGATTTTCGTTTATTAAAAGCCCTTAAAGGTGCTTTTTTCATTAGGTGTTTTTAAAAAGTGCTTAATTTTTCCCTTTTTCAAAATGAGATTTTTCCTTTACTATGTTGATTTTCGCTTCGAATTAGGAGAAAAGACACAGTTCTCATTGTTCTATTCAACATTTTCACACTTCATTCAACTCCAATCTATTTTGGCGTATTGTCAGTCCGTATTGTATGAAAACTCCATTCATTGTACATGATTCAAAATTTCATAATTTTTGACAATTGTCAAAAGCAATGCCAATTTTTTTTTGACATGACAGTTAAAACCATCAATTGTCAAAAACTTTCCAGCCCTGCCTAGTTATGATATTTTTTTAAAGTGCTTAAAAATATTTTTTGAGTGCTTGAAAAGTGCTTAAAAGGTGCTTATTTTTTGTTGAATAATTTGGTTTTAATTAATTATACTTGTTAGAGTATATCTTTCCAGAGTGGAATATTAAAAATGTATTTTGATTTTTAAATATTAACAATATTTAATCTTATCATATTAATACCCATTGATAAATGATACGCAATTTATAACAAATATTTTATTTAAGTAGAGTATTGTTTTTTTAGACACTGATTATACGAGTTATCTAAGTTACCGGATTGATAAAGGACCGTGCCTTTTTTTCTTCAGTTTTCTTTGACAGCATTTTCTTCATGAAAGTTCATTATTATTTTCAGATTTCCTGAAGAGGATAAACAAAGTGCTTATTTTGTACGGTAGTGTCCTTTGAAAAAATGTCCCCTCTATTCACACTTTACTCTGTCCAGTTTGAGTGAGAATAGAATGTTGTACTATATAGTGTCCTGTAATGATTTCTATGTGTATTTCTATATATACTTTCTATGTATAACTTAGCACCAATTTTATAGAAAATAAAATTAAAAAAAGTTATAAAATTAACTTTTAAATGCTATTTGTAATACTCTAAACTAAGCAATACTACAATTTCCAGTCCTCAGGCATAAAGTGTAAAAGCTATTTAAAAGTTTTGCCACAGCCATTTTTGAAAGTTGTCCAGTTATTTATTATTATATATTTTTTATTAACTTTATCAGCCTTAGTGTCTACTGGTGTTGATATTCAGCTTTCTGCTATAATACGCTTTTTAGTGAGCAACCAGTTTCTTATTTTGTTAATTTAATCTTGCTATTAAAATAGAAAGCATATTCCTAAAAGCTTGTTTAATTTATTTTATATAGATATGACTTTTTGTTTTAGCTATTTTATTGTGATTACAGTTACATTATAATCTAATAATATTTTACTTTATTATTCAATAGTGCAGTTTGATATGAATTTTTTTAAAAAATAATTTGGTTTGATTTTTGGCAAAATTATGTGCTAATTTTGTATTTTTTTCTTTCCATTACCTAAATGGAAAATTATGCACGCGTCGTAACTTTTTCATCTATGATTTTTGGCAGATTTGATTGCTATAGATTTGATTGCTATATATAGAATCACTGCTATTTATAACTATAATGAAATAGTATATTATAAGATTTTGTTTCATTAAAAACTTACAGTGGATTGAGGTTATGAATACTCATTCCATATAAATTTAAGTTTTACTAAATATGGGCAGGAAATTTTACCATAGCTCTTTTATGATTGTGAATTCTAAATAATTTTATTAAGAAGGCTGTGGATTATTGTACTATACCCTTTTTGCAAAGTCACTTGCATTTATGGGCCAAACTGTGTTAATTGTTGCTATGTAGTAATCCGTAATTTCCTCTCCTCCATATTGGTTTTCAATGGTTATGTATGGACTGGAAATATTACACCATTGATGTTTCTTGTAAGTAGAAAACTCTATTATATATGAATTTTTTTTTCTTGAAGTCTCATTCTTTATCTGTATGCTTTCTAAAATATTGAATCTTTTTTAAGTTTTTCCTCAATTTAATAACTTATATGGTGCAAAGCTAAAGTATAATATTCTAAGGTGTTATCAGTTTATTATTTTTATAGTTCTTTAAATATCTATTTTAAATGTAGGTTGCTACAGATGATGAAAGTAATTCTAAAGGATATGGTTTTGTCCATTTTGAAACAGAAGAAGCTGCAAATAATGCCATAATGAAAGTGAATGGTATGCTTTTGAATGGACGAAAAGTGTGAGTAATTATGTAGTTTTATGTAAATGTGATCTTTAAAAAAGTAATAGCGAAAATTATTTCAAGTATTAAAATTATGTTATTGCTCACAATAAAATAACATTTGTCAGAACTTTTTAACCTCACATTTAAATAACACGGAAAAACATTTGTCTTAAGTTTTGGCTTTTTTTCTTCCAAATGGTATTGCCTGTTTCATTGCGAAAGTCTTTATTAAGCTTTGAAAGATTGAGAAGTATAGAGTCTTAAGCAACAGTTTGGATTGCCGACATTTTAAAAAGCGAAATTGTAAAGGTTTGTTCTGTTTAGGATGTGTCAATATCTAAATTTTCCTAAATACAATGAAAAAAAAAAAAGATTAAAAAGATCTGATCAGGAAGCTAAAAAATATTGGATATATATTTGGATTCTTATTTTAAGTTTTAACAATTAAAAGTTTGTCTTTCAATATATTTTGTAAAAATGTTAGATTAGTTGTATGGTCTCCCAAAATGAAATGACTCCTTTCAGTCCAATAAGCTTCCAAACCAGATTTTAGTGTCAGATTTAGAACCAGATTTAGTGTGAAACCAGACCAAGTGTCATACGGCAAATCAATATTCTGTTTCTTTTTCTTCAGAATTTTAATGTGGATAATGCTATAGCTTTATTTTGATATAGGCTTATTTTTATTGAAACTGCTGAAATCTGGGCTCCAGAATATATTTGATTATTGAGATTAAAAATAATGCAGAGTATGTATCTCCATTGAAGTTTGACTTAAATGAAACTTGAAACCTTTAAGTTGTAGCTTTAAAAAATCATAAAAATCTAAAAAGAAAATGGAAATGTCTTGCCATTTCATTTAAAATAAAGTTGTCTTTATTGTTATATCCTCAGCTAATAAATACAGGAGGATGTTAGTTTTAGAATCATTAATTTTTTACCAAATATTGAACTAGAGAAGTTGTTTGTTGTTGTTTAGAATTGTGCTTATTGAGATGTTTCACTGTTTTTGTAAGTTTTTCTCATTCTGAATGTGCCAAGTAGCATTAATGTCATTAATAGTAACCATATTTATTTCTTTAATTTGATTTTCTTTTCGCATTGATGAATTTCTTGTTTTAATATTATTGGATAAATGTTTAAGCATTTTGAAAGAGTACTTAAGTATTTTTTGTATTGAAATAATAATGGATTTATTATAGATTTGTTGGTAAATTTGTTCCACGCAAAGAACGTGAGAAGCAGTTAGGAGAAAAAGCACGCCGTTTTATGAATGTTTACATTAAAAATTTTGGTGATGATTTAGATGATGAAAAATTACGGGAACTCTTTGAAAAATATGGAAAGATCACTAGTGCCAAGGTTAGTGTTAATTTTTTAAAAAAGTAAGCATTTATTTAAATTTGTTTTCTTAATTACTTTATTATTTTTATTTAACTTAATTAACTATAGTTTTCAAAACTTACTTTATGGCAGGGTTTGTTGATTTAAATCAGCTTGATTTTCATCATGATTTAAATCAAATGATTTTAAAAAAAAATCATTGATTTAAATCAACAGATTTTTTTTAATATATATATATGGATTTTAAAAGTTAAAAAAACAGTGTTTCAATTATTGATACTTTTATTATTTTCTTTTCTTAGTTTTAAAATTTATTTCAAATAAATTGCTACATTAATTAATTTTAGTTAACGAAATTACTTTCTTTCTTGATGTGTGTTAAATTCCAACACATTTGAAATTACATTTTTAAAAATCTATTGATTCTTGAGATTGAAAGTACAGATTAAAGTAAACATTTAATGCTGTTTTAATATAGACTTGCATAGCTGTAGAAAATAATTAATAAACATGACTTTTTTTTAAAAAAAAAAATGCAAATAATGTTAATTAAAATTCTACCTTTTGATTGAAAAAGTATGGAATTAAAATCCACATTATATTTTATTGATGTAGAATTAAAAATGAATATTTTAATATAAAAATATATAGATTAAATATTTATTTATTTTTTGATGAATGACTACATTTATAAACACAATCTGTTACATTTATTTTGTCATTTTAAAAATCAAGAGGAAAAAAAAGAAATCACAATTTTAATTTAAAATTATGGTTTGCTAATTGAAACTTTGCTTTAATAGTTAAAGTACAGGGGTCTGTCCAAGCCATATTTACTACCGTTTAGCGATACCTTCACAAATTCAACTTTAGGAAAAACTGTAGAATAATTTCACAAAATACTTTTTCTTAAAATTTTATTTTTGTATCTCGTAAGAAACGATAAATCCATATTTTTACGATATTTTTGTGTTGATTTTTTAATATAATTTTTTATTTTCACAAATTATGTCTAAATTTTCTCAAAATAGGTGCCTCTCAGAAAAACCTAAGCAGACCCCTGAAGTACTCTTTAAATTCTTTATTTCATCTAGTCTTTAAATTTCAATCATGCATTTGTTCCAAAATGGTTGCCATGCATTCTATGTATTATAACGAAAAATTATTTTAGTAAGTTAGAGCTCCTAAAATATTGTTATAATATAGTTTTAAAGTTAATTTAATTTTGACTAAACATTTGTAAATTATTTTTAATCATAAATTAAATTTCTTACCGTGTATTTGAATAAAAATCAAAAAAATTGGATTTTTTAAATTTTTAAAAAAAAAATCACGAAACCTGCTTTATGGGTAGCTTTGTTCATTTAATTATAGCATCATGAGATAAATGTTGTGATTAAAAGATTTGATAATAGATTAATATTTCTGTTTTTAATCCTTTTTTGTAGGTCATGGTGGATGATTTGAGTAAACCAAAAGGTTTTGGTTTTGTAAGTTTTGAAGATCCTGAAAATGCTGAAAAGGTTTGTTTTCCATATTTTTCAATTATTTCTGTGATTGATTTGTCGTAGAGATAAAAAAACTATCTATGTACAGGGTCTCCTCTGGTGACTTTGCCGCTAATTGCTATAAAAATCCAAGTGGAGGCGTCTAAGGCTAATACTACTTAATAAAAACAGTCAAAAGGGAACTATTTTCAGAAATATAATGTTTTTTTTTTTTTTAAAAAGAATGACTATTTAAAAATTTTTTATTGACAAACAAGTGGATTGTATGAAAACTTATGAGAACGGAAAAGGATGTAGATTTGCGAATCGAGTGCTTCAAAAGTGAGTTTCGAAATTCAAAATCATGTGTATTAATAATTTCTAAAGCTGCCAACTATTTAGATTAAACTGTACTTCTTCCGATTTTTTAAATTTGTTTCGCAAATACTTAGGTCAAAATGTTCAGATTTTTCAGTATTCTAGCACCTTTTCCCTCCATATGATGACTTTCTTTAAACTTGAAGCAGATTTCTTGAAACTAAGAGAAACTGAAAGTAGATTGAAACTAGAAGCAGGTTGAGACTTGAAAGTATTTTTAATAATAGTCTTTCAACTCCTCTGTTTCCTTATGCACTCAAACCAGTATTTTTGTTTATTACATTCACCTTTCTGTGGTGTGATTTGTCAGATATCGATAGCATTTTCAATTTCATTTTGTTTCAATTATGATTTTGCCTCCCCCCCCATTGTGTATACCTTTTTGATTTATTTTGTGATAAGGATCCTAAAAAGATATTAAGAAGAGTCTTTGCAGAACCCTCTGTATATTAAATTTATTTCCTTTAAATTTTTTTAAGCTTTTTATGCTACTTTTATTATCAGAGGATACTTATTAGGCTATTATTATTTATTACTGAGAGTACTATTTAGATTACATATGGCCTTTTTCAGACTGGATTCCCTCAGGGAGCAGTCTTAAGCTGCATTCTTTTTAACATATATATCAACGACCTTGTCCAGAAGTTAAAATCTATCCCTGGTATCAAATGTCTACTCTATGCCGATGACCTCCTCATTTGGACTGAGACCCCAAAGAGAGGGTCTTCCTTCCTGACTGAAAAAGTACTAAACCAAGCCCTTATTCACCTCGAGGAACGGTGTCTGAAAAACAATATGAAAGTTAACGTTGAAAAAACTTGTTATGAAAGTTTCTCTCTTTCTCATAATAAATTAGATCTCTCATTAGTTTATGGAGGTGAAAACATTCAAACAACAGACAGTTTTACTTACCTAGGTGTCTGAAAAACAATATGAAAGTTAACGTTGAAAAAACTTGTTATGAAAGTTTCTCTCTTTCTCATAATAAATTAGATCTCTCATTAGTTTATGGAGGTGAAAACATTCAAACAACAGACAGTTTTACTTACCTAGGTGTGATATTTGATCGTAAGCTCTCCTGGAGGCTTCATTCGGAAAACATAATTGACAAAGCTTCAAGTAGACTTTCCATCTTAAAAGCGTCTAGCAGGCTGTAGATGGGGTTGCTCTAAATCAAGTCTCAACACAACCTATAAAACATTTGTTCTTGCGGTGATTACATACTGCTGTGAACCCTTAATTAGTGCTCCAAGTCAGGTTCGCAGATCTCTTGAGGTTTTTCATAATCAAGCACTTCGCTTGATCACTGGAGTTGTTAAATCCACCCCAATAGACGCTATGCTCCTTTGCACTGGACTTTGGCCGATGGAAAAAATTATTGAAGAAAAGGCCTTGATACCCTGGGAAAAATATTACGGACTCCTGGGTGTCTTTCTCTTTGGAACCTAGAGAGCCCCAGGCAGCGCCACTTAAAGACTCAAGCGGGTTTCCTACAGGGGGTGCTGAGCTTAAAAGACAAATACAACCTTTATATTGAGCCTGAAATTCTTCCCACTCCTTGTAGCCCACTGGACTACCAGACTTTCAATGTGATCACAGACCTTGCTCTCAGAGTCCTAAAATTAGACTTTGATAGTGATGTCCTTAAAGGTATCTCTTACGCAACTATGAATGAGCTATATCCTGAACCTGAATGGTTGAGAATCTTTACAGATGGCTCCCGAGTGGATCAGCGGGTGAGTGCTGGAGCGGGAGTATTTTGTCACCTGTTCTCTGCCTACACTTCTGTTGGCTGCTATGCATCTGCCTACGACGGTGAAATCGAGGCTATTCTAATTGCCCTAAAACAACTACAGTGTCGTACTGAACAATTATCTAGCGCCGTCATTTATCTGACTCTAAAGCAACACTTCTTCATATTAACTCTCCACTGATTCCTCAATCCATCTCCATTCAGAAATGCATTGATTGTCTGAAAGACCTGACACTAAAAGGCAAGCAAATCGTCCTCCAATGGATCCCGGGACATTGCGGGATTTGGGGTAATGAAAAAGCTGATTTCTTGGCCAAGAAAGGAACAACTATTACCCAAGCATCTCGTTGCTCCATCTCTCTGCACTCATTTAAACTGCTGGTCCGAAACCAATTCCCGAACATGCTCTCAGAGAATTTCCGTAAAAGCAATATACACAAAACCTGGTTCAACCGTATTTTAACTATCCCAAATCAGACCAGGTTTAAGGCAGTCACTCTCTTTAGACTTGTAACGGGCCATGACTGTCTGGCCAAACACCTTTATAGCATAAACATTTTTGACTGTCCTAAATGCAAGCTCTGTCGCCTTGGGGAGGACATGGACTTGCCCCATATTTCCGTTTGTCCTGTGCTCATCTCTACTACTGTGTGTGGACGCTACTGGGAGGCTAGGGTCTGTATGGGCTAAGCATGTCACTATGCATTTTCTATTTATCTCTTTTTGCCTTGTATTTCTTGTTATTTTATCCTTTTTGTTCTTTTAAATTGGCCTGCCATTGGGAAAAAAAAGAACTATTTAGATTACTAAGGAGACCCTGAATATACATAGTTTACATAACTCTTCTTACATTTAACTCACTGATTTTTTTGTATGATTATTTTACTTTTATGGGGTTCGTGTAATGCCATGAAAGTTTATGTAATGCTGTTTGTGTAATGCTATGGAAATTCTGCTAATTTTTTATACAAATGGCAGAAATTTTCAAATATCATATAGATTTTGTTCACTCTATTAGAACTTTGCAAAGAGAAGTAATGGACAGTAATGTTATTCCTCTGGTAGGAAGGTGTTAAAAGTTCAGAAATTTTTCATATGTTTGTTAAGCACTACAACTTGTTACAGGCCAATATTGTCAAAGTAAGTTTTCTTCATTGAGATCCTTTTGCCATTATGGCCCTTCAATGCCATTCAAATTTTTTTGCGCTGTCCAGCTCTTTTTATTTTCCTTACCATATTTTAAAATATTGCCTTTAGTCTGTTACTTTGTGTGTTGCGTGTAAATATGTCTTAGCCACATCATTTGATGTATTTTGATCACTTTTAAGATATTTTTCTCTTTGACATTTATGTCAAATTCAATATTAAAACAGATTTTATCAAATACCATTTTCTTTAACCACGCCAAATATTTTTCACTCGAAATTGAGGAGCAAAATCAATAATAACTACAATAAAATAAAAGAACTGAAGTCAATATTTGCAATATAGAAAGAGTTTCATCATGAAAATTTTTGCCTTTACATCTCTCTTGTATTTTGTAATTTATTTAAAGTGTCTAAACTTATATATAATATTTTAAGATTCATAAAGCTAAGGGAAAACCTGAAAATCTCAGGAAATTTAAAATTTGCTTAACAAATTAAGTAAATCTTGAGAAAAAGGAAAAAATTTGTAAAAAGTGTAAAAACCTAAAAAAATTCCAACTTTTCTTCATTTTCAGACGAAAAAAAAAAAATTCTCCTAAAAATGTTTAAGTTTTTTAGAAGCAACCAGATACTATCAGGGGTCTGTGTAGGCTTTTCTTAAAGGTACCTATTTTGTAAAAATTTAGACATAATTTGTGAAAAATTAAAAGTTGTATTAAAAAATCAACACAAAAATATGGATTTATCGTTTCTTAAAAGATACAAAAATAAAATTAAATTAAAGAAAAAGTATTTTGTGAAACTACCATTTTTCCTAAAGTTGAATTTGTGAAACTACTGTTTTTCCTAAAATTGAATTTGTGAAGGTACCGCTAATAAACGGTAGTAAATTCGGCCTGGACAGACCCCTGACTATGTATTATTGCTTCTGGTGATAAATGTTTAAAAAAGCTAGTTATTCTGTAATAATGTATATTAACTTTTTTTTTATGCTTTTAAGGCTTTATTGATGTGTTTTGTGTTATTGATATGCTATGTAATTGTTAACTGTTGCTTTAGAAGGTCAGTGAAATCTTGGTGATTTTTTTTCTTCAGAAATTGCTTACAAACCTGGTTTTGGAACTATTTTAATTCAAGGATATAGTGTGTTAAGATATAAACTAGTAAAAATTAGTTTCTAGTTAATTTTCATAAATTTAATGCTATGCATGGTTTTAAAATACAGACATTATTATATAATAAATGGTGAGGTTTACAATTTTCTGAGAAATCTTTAGAATAACAATTAATGCTCTATAGATAAGAAAATATTTTTAATGTCTATTTAATTTATTTTATCTACTTTGCATCAATATACTGATTATAATTTTATATATCTATTAAAAAAGGCAATTGTTTAGTATATCTTTAAAAAAGAAAAAGCCATAGTATTTTTTATTAAAATAATAATTTACTTTTCGTGCGTCTAATTAAATTAATATTTAGCAGATTTTCATTATTCTGGATCTAAGAGAGTTTTTGTTTGTAATTATATTAGTTCATACTTTCATGCTTAAATATATTAATTTTATATAAAGTGGTGTTATATATTCTGTGAGAAATTAAGTATGAGAAAGTGGTTCAAACAGTTTGTAAAAAGAAAGTTAATTTCAAGATAATTTGAAAAATAATTAGCAAAATTTAAGTTTTAAATAAATAGGAAAAGAATTGTAAAGGAATTGACATCAAATATTTGTAGTTTCACTTATGGTAGTTTACCAATGACATTTAATTTAAAGAAATAAATTTTAGACGTGGGAAGTGGGTGCACAAACGTTAGCGAACAGAATTAATTCTTTTTAGTACAGTATATATTGCAAGTGAATAATTTCAACTTTCAAAGAAAAAACTGTTTTATGCGAAGAAGCTACAATTATAGGCAAAGCAATCAACAGGGCTGGTGGGGGGCAGTGAAGAGGAAACATAGTCTCCTGGTAACTAAATAAAAAGTGTTTTTGGATTGAAAAAAGGTTTGCATCTTCTAATTTTGTTAGTTTTTTAGTACAACACTTACTAGTTAGTTTTTTTATGCATCTTAGTTTTTTTTAGTATAAACTTATTTCAGATCAATTGTACAAGAATCAAACTATGTGTAGCTGTTTTAATTAGTTTTAATCTTGAAGTTATATTTTTTTATATAATCTGAATCTGAATTTTGATTATTTACATGCAGGCTGTTGAAGATTTAAATGGTAAAGAATTGAATGGCAAAACTCTCTATGTTGGAAGAGCTCAAAAGAAATCCGAAAGAGCTGCGGAATTAAAGCGAAGGTTTGAATTGATGAAAATGGAGCGAATTAGTCGATACCAAGGTGTTAATTTGTATGTGAAAAATTTGGATGATGCAATTGATGATGAACGTTTAAGAAAAGAGTTTGCACCTTTCGGAACAATTACGAGTGCTAAAGTGAGTTTTTGTATTCAATATATCAGTTTATTATTGAAGGTTTGAACTTAGTCAAAAATTTTATATTGTGTGATAAAACAACTAAGGTTATTTTTAACATTTCAAAAACATTATTCTTAGACATGTAAGAATATGTATAGAGCTGCCAAATTAAGTAATTGCCTGGGGTCAGAAGCTAGACAATAAAAAATATATTAGTAGTTCTTAAATTAAAAAAATAAAAATTGCAAAAAATGAAAATTTATTGAAAATTATTTACCTATAACAAGTCATTAACATTATATCTAACTTATCTTCTTGACGGTGTTTCTCTCTATTAATGGCAGATGGTGGCACAATAAAAGGCAACAAAAACTTCCTCTTGATTATATGAATGCATTGAGTTATGCTAATCTGAGATATGCAGTTTATTTTGTACATTTTTACAAAATTCAGATAAATTATTTAAGTTTTCGATAATATGTCAAGAAGAAAAAAAATGTAATTGAAATGTGTGAATGAAGATGAGAGCTATGTTAACATTATTGCTGTGTGGGATAATGAAATATTTCTAAATAATTTTCAGTAAAATTTCTATCAAGCTTCAAACTTGGGATGTTAAAAGTAGAAATGGGCACGTCCTGATATTTTGTTGTGGAAAAGCACATAGCTCCCATTAGGGTTTGTCTGTTTTTTTTAAGATAGATGGTGAATATTTCTTAATAAAAAGATCTCTGAAAGGCGAATGCAATAGTAGATTGAATAGTGATGCTGAATTACTAAATGTACTGTATGCCAGGGAAAAATGAAGAAAATTGTAAATAAATATGAGATTTTTTTCTATAGTTGTATATCACCTCAGTTTTGTGGTAATTTTTGAATTGTATGGATTTATGTTTTAAAGTAGCTCTATATAGTTAAGATAACGTTTTAATAAATTACAATAGAATATTCTGATATTCTTTTAAAAAATGATTTGATACTAATTAAATTTCATCAAATATATTAAGCATTGCAAAAACTTTTTTACTTCTGGTTATTGAATTTTATTTTGTCTTAATATTAATATTTTAAGATTATGAATGTTAACATCATGTAATTATTGATGTAGATTTTAATATTGAGTTTACTTTTTTTATTAAAAGTTTATATTATTTCAAAATTCAAATCTAAAGTACTTCAAAAATTTCACAGGTCATGACTGATGGAAATGGGCGTTCCAAGGGATTTGGCTTTGTATGCTTCAGCTCCCCAGAAGAAGCAACAAAAGCGGTAACAGAAATGAATGGAAGAATTGTGGTTTCAAAGCCCCTATATGTTGCCTTAGCTCAAAGAAAAGAAGATAGAAAAGCTCATCTTGCCTCTCAATATATGCAGCGAATGGCAGGGATGAGAATGCAGGTGAATATTAGTTGGTATTTTTTATAATCATTTTGTTGGTTTCTTAAGATCTAGTATATAATTTTAAATGTTAAGTAGATTTGCTTATTTTTTATTTTTTTTGGCTATTTCAGAAAACTTAAAAGTATTTTGATAATATTTGTTTATGGGTGAATATGTCATTTCTGTCATGAAAATTTGCTGATAAATTCTGTTACGTTTGGGTTATAATAAATAATACACAGTTTTATATATAAATTCATTACTTGTGAAATAATGTCTTCATACATAGTATTATTTTTATTATATTTCAGTTGGGTCAGATGTTTAACCCAAGTGGTGCTGGATATTTTGTTCCAACAATGCCCCAAGCTCAGCGAGGCTTCTATCCTCAGATGGCTCAAATGCGTGCTACACCTCGTTGGCCTACAACACCACAAATGAGGCCTGGAGCTCAGCCTGCTGCAGGTACTCTTAATTTGAAGTTTATATCTTACTGTTATGATTATAAAATTCAAACTCTAATTATTATTTAATTTCTTTTATATTTCTGTGAATTTCCTAAGTTTTAGTAAGTTTGATATTTTAAACTATTTTCATAAAAAACATGTACAAAATGTATGTGATTTTAATATCACTAAAAAACAGTTTAACATTTATTTTTTTTTTAAAACATGCATATTAAAAATTGGCAATCTGACATCATAAATGTGTGAGAAGAAGTGAAGTGCCGTAAATGAAATGTAGTTCTAATACAATTACGAATGCAGGATTTACAAGGAGTTATGAGGAACCAAGAATTATCTTGAACAAAATGTTTACATTCTGTCCACAGTCCTAGCTTATTTGCAAAGATTTATGTGTGTTCCTCACTGTAAAAAAATAACCCCAGAAGAAATAGGTGTTCTTAAATATATAAAAAATGATATAAACTGTTTTTCTTTTTTAAAATTGCATATTTTACTTTATTCTCAGAAATTATTCATATTTTAACTTTTAATACAAAAATATGTTCTAAGCTGATGATGAATATTTTTACTTGTTGCAGAAAACTATGATTTTATTTAATCAGCACTTTATACAGCCAATTCATATCAGATTTGTGGTTATACAAATAAATTATTTATTAAATTGAGCATGTGTAATATGTTCTAATATATAGTAATCAGTATTAAATTTAATAGGTCATAATGCCTTCGGCATATGAGTTATCTTAATTAGAATGCACAAATATAATTCTTTAGACAATGATTCATAGATTTAGTATTAATGAACTTTATATATCTTACATTTTTATTCACATATTCATAATATTTTGAGTAGTTGTAAATTGAAACTTAACTTTTATTCTAAATATAAATTTTATTTATTGATTAAGCTTTAAAACACCTTTGAATTCAAATATACATTGTTTCTTATTTTTCACAGCTTTTCAAGCCATGCAAACTGCAGCACCATTTGCTAGAGCTGCTGCACGTCCTGCTGCTGTTGCTGCTTCTCAAAATCCAGGTATGAGAGCTGGCATAACTGCTCGACCAATTACTGGTCAACAACCCAATGCTGCTGCGGCCGCAGCAGCAGCTGCTACTGGAACAAGAGTTGCTGCTATGGGTACTACTGGAGTCAGTGCTGCACGGCCTGCTGGTGTTCCCGCACCAAGTGTTAACCAAGGCCGCCCTGCTGCTTATAAGTATACATCTAACATGCGTAATCCTCCTCAACCTCAAACAGTTCAGCAAGCTGTTACACAACAAGCTGTTGCTCAGCAAGCTGTTCATATCCAAGGACAAGAACCTTTGACTGCTTCCATGTTAGCTGAAGCAACTGCTCAAGAGCAGAAGCAAATGTTGGGTGAGCGATTGTTTCCAGTTATTCACCGTTGGTACCCTGATTTGGCTGGCAAGATTACTGGCATGTTGCTGGAAATTGATAATTCAGAATTATTGCACATGTTGGAGCATCATGAATCTCTTAAGGCTAAGGTAAATTTATTTGTTATATTAACTGGTGTAGACAAGTTGTTTTAAATTATTTTTTTAATATTTATGAATATTCATTGGACTTCATGAAGCTAGATTAATTTGTGATTTGATTTTTTTTGTCTCATTTTACTTTTTACGAGTCTCATTTTGGACTCTATCATTATTTATCTTTTATCTGTCTAATAATTAATTTATAGTTTAAGCAAATTCAATCTAGTTAAGCTAAAGGGTTTGAAAAAAACCCAGATATTTTAGATGAAGATTGACCCATTTGGTTTAAAATGTGTGGGTTTAATTACAAAGCTGTATAGAAAAATGTACAGGAATTAAAATAGAATAAAAAATGTTCACATTTAATGTTTACTTCAAGAATTATTGACTATTAAACTTGTAGTAAAAAATTCCACACAGGCCACAGAAATGCTTCATTCATCAAAAAATTTAATTTATCTCTTAATGATTTGATTTAGAAACAATTGAAATAAAAAAAATTGGATTGTCTCAGAATTGGATTATCTCTAATTTACTTCTGACACAAATGTTTAGCTTCAATACTCGTTGTATTTACATTTCAAAATTATTTAAATTTTTTTAATCATTTCATTAAGGAACTCGTTGTATTTACATTTCAAAATTATTTACATTTTTTTAATCATTTCATTAAAGAAATATTGAACCAAGTAAAAAATGTTAATAAATTTTTTTTGGGGGGGGGGTCATTTATTAATTTACATTTGTAATTTGAATGCATTAAAGTTTTTTGAGTTTGCTTAATTCTCTATATATGTTTATAAATTTGGTATGATCTATAATACAGAGTAATTCAAAAAGATTGTAGCAATTACAAATATCCATAACTATTAAATGAAAAAGGATTTATGGATAAAATTTTCACAGAAGGAACTTCAAAGTTTCGCATACATGTGTCACAGATTTTCTATGTGAATTTCCTTGGTCACACGGACAACATCTAGGCGATAGTCCATTTCATGCCATACATTCTGAAGCATTTGTGCAGTCGCCAACGCAAGTGCTACTTTTCCCTTTGCACAAACATCTCGTTTCTTCAAACATCCGATGCCACCTGCGTATGTTGCTCCCATTTGGAGGTTCTTGATTGTAACACTGACGAAATCTTCTCTTTCACCGAGATAACAGAATGACAATTATTAAGTTCTAACATGCTGAATGCTTTCTGTACAGGGCTCGCCATTTCTACCAATAAACTTGCACATGCGCAGGATTCCGCTTCACTGCACCTGCGCCTTACGTGAAGAAATTTTGAAGTTCCATCTATATTCTATGTTAATCTTAGTGATAAATTATTTTTCATTAAATTGTTATAGCCGTTTGTAATCGCTATATTAATTTTGAACTACCCTGTATTAATATTGTTAATGCTATGTTGAATAGGCTTATATAAATAACTTTTATTTGTAATCTAAAAAATACACTTGATAACCTTTTTAAATAATAGTTAAATCAATCATAATTTTGATTTTTTTTAACGTTATTAAGTTAATTAATTTTAATTTAAAAAATGGAATGAGCTACTCAATATTGAATACATTAAAATTGTGTTTAAATTATTTTTATGGTTTTTTATGGTGACTAATATAATCAAGAAAGTAGTTCTTTGTCAGAAATTAGTTATTTTACCCTGATTGTGCAAAAGTCTTCGAAAATTAATTTGCATTTTGTTTATATATATATATGAAGAACTAAAATATGGCTACGCACCTTGATCTCAAATTGACTCAATGCTTAAAGTAACAAAAAAAAAGAAAAAAGAAAATGAATAAGTAAGATAAGTAAAAATATGTGAGTGAGAGATTAGATGTGGCCACACATAAATCCTAGCATTTGTTTTGAAATATTTAAAAATATAAAAGGCTCCAGCGAGATAAAAGCATTTGATTTTCATTAGAACTGTTATTTGATACACGATTATCGTTTTATACTATCAACAAGTAAAATTACTTCTCATTTATTAAATCTTATCGTTTCTCACATTCTATATTCTTATAGATATTTTTCAAGTAAATTTGATTATTTTTCAAATCCAATTGTCTTTATATTTGGTTACAATTAACATATCAACTAAATGTGCTTTCATAAGGTTATAGCAATTATAATAGCTATCAATTTAATAAACAAAATATTTTTTATTGACTTATAAAGGAAAGGAAATACTGAATGAGAAACAGGCACAAATGGTCGGTGAGTAGAGCTTTCTTGTGACATAAAAATTTTAATAATTTTTTTTGTTTTACAGGTTGAAGAAGCTGTTGCAGTACTTCAAGCTCATCATGCTAAAGAAACTTTGGGTGCTGGAGGCATGAAGAAAGATGCTTAATTGCCTTATTTTTACTATAAATATTAGTTGTTAAACAAAAAAATTAAAAAAAAGAATGAAAAAAAAGGGCAAAAATAAAAAAAAAATCCCACGTGAATACCATGAACTTATAAAATAAAAAAGGACAAAAAAAATTGAAAAATCCTAAAAAATGTGTGGAGGATTGATGAGTGGCATGTGATGCAGTTATTATTTTTATGTATTCTTTCCCTTTATTTACTTGATGTTTTTTCTTTGATATAGTTTATTATTTGTTTTTGGGATATGCATCCAAATTTAAATAAAGTATCTTAGTCTATTAAAGTATCTTAGTCTTTTGACTCAACTTATTAACTTATTGACTAAAACAATTATGTGTGTATTATTGTTTTAGTCAATAGAACATTAAAAAATGCCCTATGCAAAGTTGGCTAATTTAAATATTTTGAAGAAAAAAATGAAATACATAATTGTAGCTACATGAAAGCACAATTTTTTTGAGTAATTTAATATTTCTGTTTTATTAAATTAAAAGTCAGTATGTTTCCTAATACATCTTATTAACTGAACAACACAGTTTTTTAATTTAACATATTTCACTAAAAAAAGCTATTAGGTGGTTCAGCACATACGGGTTAATGATTTGTTAAATTGGACTTTCTATGCAGAAATTAAATATTTATAAAAGCTTAAAAAGTAGTTTTTAAAAGTTTACTCCTGGTATTGGTGTTAATGTATATTTTTAAAAACAATTTTATATTACTAAAATTAGAATTTTGGATTACTTATTTGTTACTAACTAATGATTTTATTAGATACTTTTGTAATTTTTGTTAAATTATTATTCTGTGAACTGGCTTAATAATTTTAGTAAACTCCGAAATGAAGTTTTAATAATAATAACAAATAAAAAAAACTGATCTTTTGCATTGTTTGGATGAAAGAAGCAAAATTTCTTTCTACCTTAATTTTTATGAATTGCAAAAAGTGTATGGCTGAGAATGTGGATGATATTAAGCATTTTAGTTATTTTAAGCAATCTCAGCACAATGCACAAAATACATTTATTTCAGTGTTCTAAATATATAAAATAAAGCAGAAGGAAGATGATTTTTTAACAATTCTTTTCTCTATTCTTTCATGTCTCCATCGCTATGTCATGCATTATTTTTAAAATTTCATTGTTGAAAGGAATTAAAAAAATGCAATTAATTTTATTAAATTTTTTTTAACATATTAGGTTTGAGAACTTCTAAATTAATAAGTTCTATTATTCTTAGAAAGGTAATTGTGCATATGTTCTTGAAAGTTTATGGGGAGGTATAGCCAGAAAATTTGAAAATTTATTGTTATTATTAAAATTGAGCTAGAGTTAAATCTATTTAGAGTCGCCAAATTTTGATAAAAAGTGACTTCACCTGTCCTAAATTCTTTCAGACTAGTAGTTCTGTCAAACCAAAATAAATATGGAGAAAGTACTAAATTAAACTGTAGTTCAATATCAACAGAATTCACTAATAATAGTTAGCAACTTGCGCCATTTAGAATATTCTTTAATACGTGAAAATTTGATCATACCATTAAAACATAAGTTATTTAAGTTGATATTTTTTCCCCTTTTCTCACTGTACCAAATTAAATGACACATGTAAAATATATATAAAAAGTGGAGTAATGTTTTAAGATTTTTAGTTTATGGAAAAAAAAAACTGGATGGATAATCTGTGTAGAGTTAGGTGTTTAATCTTTTGGATATTCATAATGTTTCCGTAAAAGTGAACAAATTTTTTAATATAATTATTAACTAGATCAGCGTTTCCAAATTTTTATCAACTACAGAACCCTAAATAATCGAGGTTTCTTCGGCAGAACCTTAATTTAATAAATAATGCTTACGGTATTTGTGAATGTATTAACCTGTAAGAAACTATGTTTAATTACAGGGATGGAGATTTTTCATCTTTATCATTAATGATTTTAAACAAGGTTTTATGTCTGACAGTCAAATTTTTACAGTTAAATCCTATTGCTTTATATAATCTAGTTATTTGTTTCTGGTGTATACATATAAGCTAAAAATGATTAAATAAGCTAAATTCTGACATAAAAACTAAAAAGAAGCTATAAACGGGAAATGGTTATTGTGGAAACACATTTCTTTATTGAAGATTTTAGTTATTTTGATTTGAAAAGTGTGATAAGAATTACTAATGTAATATTTTATAAATGCTTGTTCTTTTCATAATTCGTTCGATATATTGCTATTAGAATTTTTTTTATTTTCCTTTAAAAAATGCCATTTCTATTTCATAAACATTTTACTTGAAATAATTTCATTAAGGCCTGTGTAGATTAAATAAATTTGGAATTATAGCTTGGATTTAAATTTAATCAGAGGTTTCAAATCCCTGGTTATTAGAGTGTTAACTAGCAGAACTCCTTTAAATCTTCCACGGAATCCCATTTGGGAACTGCCGAACTAAAGTACCCATGTTTCAGTCGGGGAAACGCATTAATGCAGAATCTTTTCGTTTTATGAGATAATTAACGTGTTACCCATTAAAAACGCGCCCAGCTCGAACCAAATTCAGTATAGAATAGGTGTAAGATTAAATAAATTTGGAATTATAGATTGGATTTAAATTCAATTAGAGGTTTCAAATCACTGGTTATTAGAGTGTTATCTGGCGGAACCTCATTTGGGAACTGCTGAACTAGAGTACCCAGCTTTTAGTCGGGGAAACGCATTAATGGAGAATATTTTCGTTTTATGAGATAATTAACGTGTTACCCACAGGGATGAGATTCTTCCGCGGATTCGCGGATTTCCGCTTTTTCTCAGATTTTTCCATTTTTTCCGCTAATTTCCGCTGAAATTGTTATTTGCACAAGTTAAAATATTTTATGAGGAATTTAATTTTCCGCGGAGCGAAATTATTGAAGTCCTCATTCCTTCATCTGAAGTTTCTCTAAAAATCATTTCCTTGGGATAAAACTGGTTGACCTTTATACAGGGATGAGATTTTTNTATGTAATAGGCGGATCGCAACGCTCGAATACGCCATCTGGGGAGAAGACCAGTTCCATGCTTTTGACCCTTCCCTCTCCTCGTCTTTTCGGTTGCATAGGAATGTACCACGATATTTTTCCTTTCCTTAATATTTTTTGTATTTAATTAATAAAAATATTTTTTAAAATTTCCATAACGCTTTCTTTTAGAACTATATTTAATGTAGTTTTCAGTTCCATATAGTTTCCTAACTTAAAAGATTTTAATCTATTTGCAAATTAACACAGAAAGTAACGTACTTCCTTCTTCTAAGACTCTCCTCACGCTAATGGTGAAAGCATGGGAAATGCGATCGCCGATACTGTTTCAACCTCCACCTGTGTATTTTTTATTTTAAAATGAGTCGTGCAAATAAATAGTTACTTTCATTTTTTTAATAGTTACTTTCATTTTTTCATTTTTTGTGGGAGAAATAAAACTTATAAAGAAAAGAAAGTTAAACGGTGATTGAATACAAGATATAGGTCGTGACGTATTTTTAAAACCTTATTACGTATTATGATCTATCTCTCTCTACATATATATATGGCCCGATAGTAAATAGCTGTTGCATAAAATACTGGCCATTTTAATGAATATATTTATTAAAGGATTTTTGTTTTATCATTCGATAGAGTAATTATTAACAACAAATTGATTAAATTAATTAATTATCAACAAATAAATTATTGCAAACATTCACCAAAGAAGAAATTAGACTTTTGCAAATGATGAGAACAACGAACAAGTAATATAAATTAAAACTAATTTATTCTCCTTTATATCTTCTGAAATATGACTGAAACATGACATTTTCTTTTAGAATGTAAAATTTTTTAAAACGAACTGAAGAAGCCCATTGAACTAGATTCCTTAGTTGTTATAGAAACTCTAAAGCTTATAATTCATGAACTTATCAGATTCACGTTATAAAATGAGCGTTTTTAATTCTTTCTTACATTTTAAATTTGTAGAAAATATAAGAAAAGATATTGCATAAGCTTTTTTTTTTTTTCATTGTGAAGTAAATAAATAAATAGATGGAATTATTTTATGATATCGGGATATGGTTGTTTAAAAAAGTTATTTTCTGGAATAAAATTTATTTCAGTGTTATCGTTTTACAAAATTTTTACGTTTCATTATCTCGACTATTAAATTCTCGGGTTATCTAAGACTATTCGCAAGGACATCTGCAAAAACATAATTTATATGATATTTTTGCAAGTGAAAGGTGTTTTGTCTGTAACTATGAGACATTGCTGAAATTGTTAGGTTGTATCAGGTAAATAATAATTATTTTTTACCATTTTTAATAATAACTTAAATTTCTTTTATTGGAAAAATTTGAATTTATGCTATTGGTATTTTTTTTTCTTTCGGTATTCGTATTTTTTAAAAGAAATATAGGGCTATTATTTCTACATATGAAGCATTTAGAGATATAGTGTATCAAACTTATTTAAAGTTAAAAGAAAAGGAAAGTTTTGGTCGCAGACTAATTCTTTTTTTATTTCTTACTTGTAAGCACAAACAGTGACATATATGTATGGTTGATACATATAAGTATAATATATGTAGGGTTGATGCTGACTCTCCGATTTTTACTTGAAATTCTTAAAATGCCATAGATTCAGCGCAATAATGCTGAAGGTAGGAGGTCATTATGGAGCGATGAATTGTCGAATTTGTGAAGGTGAAAGAGCTGGCTGCCGAAAACTGTTAGTAATAATATGAAGAGTGAGTTTGTTTGTATGTGAGTGTCTGGAACCTTGTGGGCAAGCTGTGGTAACAAGTTTAGGTCTTCAGGTTCTACCGATCCCGAAATGTTTGACTTTTCACGTCCCAACGCCCGGTTGTCGCTAAAACTTGGTGCACTCTTTACCATCCCGATAATTTCACCGACGTTGGGGTCACGTTTGTGAGAACGGGGGTTCGAATCCAGCCGCCCGAAGTAAATGGTGACTGGTGCATGTTAAATTTGTCGGGTCGCAAAGTCCTCCATGTGCCCATAACAAATTATAGCTCTGGGGGTACTGAAATGGAGATTGATCGTTCTCTGGTTCAGGTCAAAATTACGATCTGTGGATGAATGAATGGGTCCGCCCTATAAACGGGTGTGACATATGGCTGTGGAAGAAGTCGTACTCTTGACTATAGATGGCGCCACTGTAAAACAAGAACAATCGCACTCCTTCTGCCTTAATAGCTGACCACAACAACATCAACAAATGGTACATTAACTATTTGATTTGACTAGAATAATGAAGTATATAATCGTTAAAACATCATCAATATATTGGTGGAAAAAAATAAAGTGTTTCGAAAATATGAGTAATAAAACGCATATTTTTTTTCTTGAAGCAAATGAATTACATCCTTATATATACTTTACTATACATAGTTTATTATACAAACAGTACGCATTTTTTCATTATATCGAAGCGGTTGTGTGGGCGAAATGAGATGTTGGTGAAACAATCGTTTACGGAGATATGAGCTGTCGGCGAATAATTGTGTAGCAGAAATTATCGTGTAGGCGATGTGGCTCAGGGGATAGAGCGTTCCCCTTCCAATGAGGTGAACCGGGTTCGAATTCCAGCGATGACTGGTCGATTCGAATTCCGCACCCAGCTTGCACTGATCACAGTGCTGACGTAAAATATTCTCAGTGGTAGACGGATCATGGGTTAGAGTCCCCTTGCCGTCAGGCTAACCGTCAGAGGTTTTCGTGGATTTCCTCTCCATGTAATGCAAATGTGGGTTAGTTTTTATCAAAAAGTTCTCCATGACGACAAATTTCTCCCAATACTTGATCCAGGAGTTCTCTTGTCTTCTGGATTGGATACAAAATTACAAGTCTACGGAGTTGAACATTACTAGTCGTAAACCCAAAATTGGGTCGGCTGTTCAACGACGGTTATAAAATAAAATAAGCTGTCGGGGAAGTAATCGTGTTGAAGGTAGAAGCTATCGGCGAAACGATCCTTTTGGCGACAAGAATGATTATGTAGGGATACATTCTGTAGGATAAGTGATTTTTGTTTTTGTTTTATAGCAGGCATTGAGCAGCCGTCCCGAATCTCAGTTTACGTCTATCAGTGCACGACTCTGTAGCCTTATAAGTTTGAATTCAACCCAGAAGACAAGGAATCTCCCAGATCAAGCATTGGGACTAACTAGCCTTCGGGGAGAAGTTTTTGATGCAACTAACCCACTTTTTTGTTCAATGAAGTGGAAAACCATGAAAAACTTCCCACGGGTAGCACGATGGCATGGGGATTCTAATTTATTATCTGTTTACCACTGAGGATATTTTACGTCAGCACTGTGGTCGGTTTGAGCCGGGAGCAGAATTCTTATCAACCAGCCACCACTGGGAATCGAACCTGGATCACCTTACAGGGAGGCGTAAGCTCCATCCCCTGTTGGTAAATTTATTGTTGGCATTAGGAACTGAACCTTCTGTAAACGTCCCAAAAGTTCAACCGGGTGGTAGGAGTTTTAAGTTTTGAATTTTCAAAACATAGTCTCGGTTTTTATTTCTTCGTTTATAAAGAAAATAAAGGAAATGTGTTGTTGTAAAACTCCAAACAATCGAACATAAAGTCTTGTCTAGACAGATTTACTAAAGAAGAATAATTGTCGTATTAGTAAATTATCTGGCTGTTTGCTATGTGTAATACTTTTAAAATAAATTTTTTTTTTCTCTAAAATTTTAATTGAGGATAAAGTTTTTTTGAGTGGTACCGCTGAAAATTTAAGTCGAACCAATATGGTTTAAAAAACTTTTGTGAAACATATTTGTAATCTTTAAAGTTTATATTGATGTTTTTTCCTACATTTTTATGATATTGTATTACAGATAAACTATGAGTAATGGTACAGAAAAAATGGAAGAAAAGATTAAAGAGAAAAGGAACGTTGCACCTCAAGTATTTGTTGACTGTATACTTCTTCTTATATGTAAGTCCTCATACTTATTACATATAACTATGGATATTAAAAATTACAATTGAAATTTATCTAGATACTGTTTCCAATAAGATATAAAAATAATTTAACGTCATAAAAAACTTATTCCACTTTATAGACCAATATGACTACTATGAATTTGAAATTATAATTATTATAATTAATATAGTAATGATTTCTAGCTATTGTTATTAATATAATTACTACGTCAGACTAGGTCGAATAAACCGTTGATTTTAAGCATGTCGATGACAAACAGAGAAGACGAGTAGATTTCTTCTCAGCTGAATCCAAGAAAGTCCAAGATATTTTTGGGAGTGGCCTGATGAAGGACAATTGGGAAATGTTTTCAGTCCACCAGAAAATTTTAGTATATGCAATTTTCTTATTTTTAGTACATTAATTTAGATATTTAGGGCAACTTTCCTTAATTTTGATTTCCCCTTTTTAAATTTGAGCACTCAATATAGTTCTCCTTGGGCGGTAATATGGCACAATTAAATTCTTAATTAAAGTTTCGCAAGGTAATATGGTTCAAGATACCGATATTAAAGTTGAACCGATTTTTTTAATGATAACCGTGATAGTCGCGAATATGATTTTCCTTATTTCCCTCATATATACTTCTGTTGTAATAATAATAATAACAATAATGACAATAGGATTGAATGTTTTATTTAGTTCTTAGAAGAATAACTTGCTTGACTCTTTGACGCAGATGCAATACTGGTGTGCTTTTTATATATATTTTTTTCTGATACGTTCTAATTACAATCAAAAGTATATTTTAGTATTTTTTAATTATAAAAAAAAAGCAGTGCAGTAATTTTTAAAAAAAATAATCTGTTAGATTATTAAATTATATTTCTACAAAATTATATAATCCAAAAAAAGTAGTTCATTGGTATTAAAAAATTTATCAACAATTGTTTTCGTAAATTAAAGACATTTCAATGATAATAACCGTTTCTCTAGGTGTGCAAACAGCTGCAAATAAATGCACATTTTAAAAAAAAAATTTATTGTTTGGAAGTGAGCCGCGTGTGAAAGATTACGCAGAAAAAAATACCGGTATTTTATGCTATATTTCATAACTATAAATTATTAAAATGCTAAATATAACATTTTCACGTATTTTTGACCTAAATGTTTACAAAATAATGAAAAATGCATGAAAAATATGTTTAATAAAAATTCTCTGCTGGTTTTTAACAGCGACTGTTAAAGAAAAAAAAGAACTTTGATAATGACGTAGACTGCATACTTCTGTAAATTAACTATAATAAAAAAATTTAAAGCACATGACATTAGATGTTTTGTTGATAAGTTCATTTAGGGAAGTTAATTTTTCGTTCTGTGCACTCTGTTTATAAAATTAGTGATTTTTGAGGAAGAATATTATCTTGTATTTCAAAACGCGGATGCAAGCGTTAAAACCAAAAGGATTTAGGATTCCACAATTTTTACATTAATATTCTGATATATTAGTAAACAAGAATTGTGTTCTCTAATTTGATTAATTTCTTTCCATAGGTGGAGGGATAGTGCCTATTGTTTGGCATTGTACAACACCAACTAGACAAGGTTTCTTCTGTGATGATGAAAACATAATGTATCCTGAAAAAGAAAATACCATTACAAATGCTATCCTTTGGAGTTTTTGTACTTTGGTTCCTTTAGGCATTGTAAGTCAAAATTATTCTTATTATGTGTTTTTTCCCTCAGTTATATCATTTATTTAGTTGCATATTTTATGCTCACTGTGGAGGCGGAGATCAGTCCAATTTTGTGGTTCGTTCAGGTAGCATCATTGTAGTATTAAGCATATTTTTAGCCGAGTGAGATACACTTCAATTTGAATATCAAGTAGAGATATTTATCTCAGAAAAATGAATAACATCGTAAATGAATTGTTCCCAACGAATAGTTAGGAGCATGGGAAGAAATCCATGGTTGGCGAATTATGGAAAGATTACATATCCAAAAATAAAGCCAACCCAAAATAATCAGTAGTAAATTTAAAAATAATTTGGCGAAAGTGAATCGCCTAAAAGACTATGAGAATTAGTAAAATCATGTAACTGAGACATTTTTGTGGCAAGAAATAAAGAATAAAGAGTTATAAATAGATTTTTGTTTTTGATTTAGTCGCGACAGTGAATTAATTAGTCTTACATTAGTATTGAAATAGGAAGTTAGCCGTTACATTGACTGTTAAGAAAAGAATAAAATATTTTATATACTCTTTTTTATAAAAAGATATAATTTTAAGATTTATTAAGATTACTAAAGATTTATTACAATTTTATATAACTGAAAGAAAAATTAAATAATTGGTTTAATTTAATTAAAATTCGGTTACTAATGATTTAAAAAAGTATAAGAAATTAAAGAAATTTTAAAAGCTAGGAAATATATATGTGTAATGTCTATTGTGGTATCACACTCACGTTGAGAATTACTTTGTTAGTTTTACTATTTTTATTTAACTGGTTAAATATTTAATATAAAATTGTGCATGAAATATTTGATTTAGCCAGGCATTGTCTGTCAAAACTAATTTTTCACTCTGTTATACGAGCGTTTTACTCTCACGTTGTAAATTACTTCTTCAATTTTTTGTATTCGTTTGAATTCTCATATAAAATTATAAATAATATGCTTTTGTGCTTCGTTAAAACTAATAGATATTTTTTCGACTTATTTACTTTTTTGATTTTACAAGGTTTAGTATGTAATCTTGCCGAAAAATTAACTGTTTTAGCACGAAAATACTGTATGAATTAGTTGTTACTTAATAAACATATTACCTGCACAATTATTAATTAATAAATAAAAAATATTGTTGGGTACGAAAGTATAAAAATTTCGGATTGCATAATTTTTGCAAAAAAANAAAAAAAAAAAAAAAAAAAAAAAAAAAAAAAAAAAAAAAAAATAGGTATACAAATAAGTTTTAAAATCACACAATTACTTATTCCAAATTTTGATTCAATTCCAAATTTCGAATTTCTTATTAACAGCATCTTGGTACTATTTTTATTTAATATTTGTAAATTTATAACGTATTGAATGGTAATTATTTTCCGCTTCTTAATTTTCTTATATATGCATGTGTTGCAGATCTGTCTAACGGAAGTGGTTAGAAAGTTTACAGTTATGGAAATTGAAGTGAATGAGATATATTTCTTTCGATGGAAAGTTCCGCACATGATTCAAGAAATCTACAGCTTCGGAGGTGTACTTTTCATTGGTCTACTTATGTCAGAACTGTCTAATGATTTCATCAAATCATTTATAGGGAGACCTCGTCCAAACTTTTTAGCCCTTTGCAAACCTGATTTCAATTGCTCTTCTGTAGCAAATCCTCATTATTATGTTACCGAGTATAAGTGTACCAATCCTAATTTACTTGATGAGAAATACTTTCGGTAAGATATCTTAAAATAATTATAAATATATTTTTTGTTGTTGTTGTCTCATCTTATTATTTTTCGCTTGGTTACATAATTAGGGCAAGGTGCGAAATAACGTTTTCTGATAATGTCTTTGCAAGACATATAACTACATGAACCAAATCGTTTTTCTCTTCAAGTTGAGTTATAGTAAAGTGTAATTAACTTAAATAAGGATTAGCGTGTTTGATAATATAGTTCAATTTACACCACATTAAGGTTGTTCAATCAATTCAAATTTCAAAATTCAGGCAATTTGGTTATATAATTTGTACAAGGTACAAAGGAACGTTTCCTTATCATGTTTTTGAAACATATATAACGGCATAAACCGAATTGTTTTCCCCTTCAAGTTGAATTATAGCAATGTGCAATCAACTTAAAGGAGGATAAATGGTGTATGATAAAATAGTTCAAATTACACCACATTAAGGTTGCTCAATCAATTCAAATTCAGGCAATTTGGTTATATAATTTGTACAAGGTACAAAGGAACGTTTTCTTATCATGCCTTTGCAACATATATAACGGCATAAATCGAATTGTTTTTCCCTTCAAGTTGAATTATAGCAATGCGTATTCAACTTAAAAAAAATTGTATCGAAGTCGGTCGAATATCTTAAATTTATAGCGTAGATTTTATATGACAACATTTATAACTGCATGTAAATTATTTTTTTTGTGAACCTTTATGCGTCTATGTACTTATTTTTTCAAAAATATTTCTCTCAGTTTGTAAAATATGTACTTATTTTTTAAAATATTATTTCAGAGAATCCTTTCCTTCAGGTCATGCAGCTCTTACAACTTATTCAATGTTCTATATAGTGGCAAGTATTGAATTTGGATGATTTTAACTTAAATGATTGAATGAAGTGTTATACTCTACTATATTCCTTTTTTTTCAGTTTTATCTTCATAAAAAAGTAACTTTCACCAGATACAGTGTATTGGCAAAGCCATTGATATTATGGATGTTGTTGATGCCAACAGGATACATAACTCTTACCAGACTCGCCGACCACATGCATCACTGGGATGACATTTTGGCCGGTTTCTTTCTCGGATTTTTCATTTGTGTTGCTTTAGTGAGTCTTATTTCTTTTTCATTTAATGAGTTTTGAGATATTGTGAACCGTAAATTGAACATCTACAAAAATTGACAAACATTGTAAGAAGAGCCGTGATGGCTCAAGGATAGAGTGTTCGCTTTCCAATGAGGTGAACCGGGTTCGAATACCCGCGATTACTGGTTGATACGAAATCCGCATCCGACTTGCACCGACCACAGTGCTAACGTGAAAGATCCTCAATGATAGACGGATCATGGGTTCGAATACCCTTGTCGTTAGGCTAACTATGGATGGTTTTCGTGGTTTTCCTCTCCATTCAACGTAAATGCAATTAGTTCCATCAAAAAGTCCTTCATGAAGGCAAATTTCTCTCAATACTTGGTCCAGGAGTTCCCTTGTCTTCTGGATTGGATTCAAAATTACAAGGCTACGGAGATGAACATTAGTAGTTGTAAACCCAAAATTGGGTCGGCTGATCAACGACGGTTACAAAATAAAATAAAATAAAATAAAATAAAATAAAAAAAACATTATAAGTAATTTTATAAAGATCTGTAGTTAAAATTTTCTAAAAGATGACACCTTGCCGAACACTTGTAATTTGACTACAAGGATTTTCAATATTTAAAAACTAGAATAAATTTAAGAAAAAAGGTTACTTTATGATGACTAAATACTCATAATATACAGAATGTTCCATAATCAGCGCTAGGAACTTATAATTTTAGATAGAGTTGAATGAATTGAATCAAGTTTGCATATTCACATATTTGTATTACATATTTGTATTCACATATTTGTATTTGTATATCAAGTTTGCAAGTTACATATTTGTATTTGATCAAGGGATAAAAAGGTATCCATGATCAAAATCACTAATGAGGCAAAAATACCTCTATTATGATTTGTATTTTAATTGAGATTTCTAAAAGAGAATATGGTAAAAATTAATTTACTCGCTTTTTAATTTTTATATATTTGTGGAATTTTGGGAATAAAATGTAACTGACATTTTCAAGTTTACAACAAAATAAAGTTTCAACATTTAAAATCTCAGATATTGGGATTTTTCTTTGCACAGCTCGAAATTATCGGAGTCCAGATGCTTACAAGAGGGAAATACATGTTATGAAAGTGCTAAATTTGATCAAAACTTAATTTTGTGAATAAACAAAAGGTAAAAATAATTAAATAATGAACTTGCATGTTTTTCTTAATGAAAGTTTTTCTTAATATAATAACGTAAAACTACCCGCAAGGAAAACAAAATATAAGAATTATTTTATCTTTATTAATTGTTCTGGTATATGTCTTTCAGTTTTGAGCATGGTTTCGTTGTGTTTTTCATTATAGATTTATTGACAGCTTAATTTTTTTCACCCCTTACGGAGAAAGGGTAAATAAAATAAAATATTCGAGATAATAACAATGCATAGGAAAACAATGAGCGGTATAACTTAACAAACGTTTTTTAAATAGCCTTTGCAACTTTGAATAAAATCTATTGTTTTAATCTAGTATTTACAAAAAAAAATCTTCTTCTCATGAAAATTATATTTACAATATGTTTGCTTAACACAAAAATTTAGGCTTATAAAAATGATCTTGAATTGTATTTAACTATGTAAATATGTATGACCACGGCAAATTGTTTTCGATAAATTTATTTCTCATTTCAGATATTTACTATGACTGATTTATACAAAAACAAGTAAAACCTATTTACATCTGTTCTTAGTATGTATTACGTTGTTCATCAGATTGTAATTGTTGCTGACATAGAAAGTAGCTGCTAATATATTGGATTTACACCATGCATCCGAAACCATTTTGCTAAACTTTCAAAAGTTTGTTTATGATGTATTAGGTTTATTTTTCACAAATAAAACTTTTTTCTTATTTCTGATTCATCTTCCTTCTTATCTGGTTGATTGTCAAAGAATTCACATTGCTGATCAAAGGGATTTAAGCATTTTTTTCAATCTTTGCAATTCTTACTCTGCGTATAAGTAACATTCGAAACATCAACTCAGAATTTAAATCTTTGCAACTTGTGTTTCATTTCTAGATAAAGTATACAATTTGCATATGACTGTGAGCTTATAGCTGAGTAACTTATAGGGAACTTATAGCTGACTTTTTAAGATTTCTCGCAAACATTACAACTGCTTCATTTGATGCAAACAGGCATTTTCTTTGATCAGACTATGAAATAAGTTTCTATTAAGTGCGTCAGATTGACGTCGATCACATAAAAGTAACTATTAAGTCTTCATATTACATCATATCACTGATAATTATTATTTGGTTAGAAAATGGACCACTTAATGTTAATTTGACATCGGTGTCCCTTTGACATATTCTTTTTTCTGACGCTCTAATTGCAACCAAAAATATATATTTGGTATTGTTTAATAATGAAAAACTGTTTAATAGTTACTAGAAACATCTGTTAGATTATCGGAATTATATTTGTATAAAAAAAGCAGTTTGATTTTTTTTTCATTCAAGTTAAAAAATTTAGCAATAATTGATTTTGTAAATTAAAGAAATTTTATTGCTTAATAACTTTTTCTTAGATCTAAATCGTTGCAAATAAGTGCAAATTTGAAAAGTTATTGTTTGGAAGTGAGCCGTGTTTGGAAGATTTTTCCTTTAGCGTAGAAAATGCCATCAATGTTTCATGCTGTATGTCATAACCATAAATTATTAAAATGCAATGAATTTAAATAAAATATTTTTACCAACATCAAGGCAAAATAATAACAAAATAGGACAAATATATTTAATAAAAATTCTGCGTCAAAAGGTTATAGCAAAAGGTTATATAAAGGTATTTATACATTTCCAATAGCTGCTTTTTTGGCAATATTATTTATTTTATAATCTAAGACTATGAAATAATTCTGAGGCTAATATGGCACATAAAAATGGTGCCACTTGTCTAAAATAGCGTAGCTATATATATAAAAAAAATTGCAGTCTGGTAGAAAAAAAAACGGGTAAATAAAATGCCTTAACTAATTACTATCGAACAAAAGTTTTCGTTGACTAAATACCTGTATCCAGGGCACGAATTCGTGGACTAGCAAGTAACAAATAACTAGTTAAAAAAAGTGAATCCTTGTTACAGACAAATGCAGAAGCCAAAATTGCTAGTAACTTCTCATGACCTGGGTTTTCGATTGCTTTTCCGTCTTATTTCACGTAATTTTTTAAATTTCGATATTTTTAATTCGATGTTATTATGACACGCGAATTTCAGATCTGAGTTATTATTTCTGGACGCTACTTCTCAACGAAGATCCCATCATAAATTCTCCTCGTTCTCTGAATTTTTTTTTTCTATAGTTATTTATAATTTTTTCGGCGATATCCACACGATTTTTCAAACTTCGGTATTTTTAAGACGATATTGCAATATCCGAAGTTCGAATTTGGTTAATCACTTTTTGATGCGCTCATTTCACGACTATGCCGTCGCAAATGTTATTTTCTAAACGTTTTCCCGGCTGTTGTAATTACTAGTTGCTTTACTTCCGGCACGGCAATTTCCCAACCATTTTAAAAACTTCGTAATTTTAAATCCGATACAACCACCAACGTATTCAGAATCACCATTTGAGTATTTAAACTTTCTTACGAATGTATATATATTTAATATTTACCAATTAATGATCGTTTATTGCAATAAGTCATACAGCAATGATTATGTCGAATACTCTGCGGTGCTATACTACATTTTGCGCGAATGAAAAAATTCTTGTATGAACCCTGATTTTGCTAGTACTATTTTTTTTATAGCCAGTTTATTTCGCTACTGATTTTCAAAAATGAAATTATACCCTTTATGAGTCTCAAATGGCCAACTGAATTCCTAAAATTGACATCAAATTAAAACCTATAAAATTTACTATAACCTTATAAATTATTTGTCCCACCTTTTAAATTTATCACTTGTTCAAAGAATAGGCTTGCTAATGTTACATCATATTTTTTTCGCATAAATTTGTGACATTTAGTATTTGTTTAGGACTGAGAACTTAAAGCTTGTTGGAAATTAGATTAACTTGAAGGGAAAAAAGTGTGAGTACTTATTAAAAAAACATGTGAATAAATCCCTAAAATTAATAAAATATTTGGATTTTTATCATCTTTATTCAACTGATTTTCCGCATAAATAATGAAAAGATTTTTAAGAAAAAAAAGCTATCCCATGGAAAACTATGACTATTAAAAAAAATATCTGAGGAATTTTTGACCCAATTTGTTTTACCCATTTCGAAGGATCTATTTTTGAGTTTTATTTTTAATCTATTGTTGTTGTACTTAGTTCATGCAGATTTAACCCTATTGTTCTATACTTTAAGGTCACTTTGACACTTTATTATAGGGGCAGAGAGTAGAATTACGAATCAAAAGGTAAAAAAAGTTTAAATAGAAGAAGAGATGAGAGTAGATGTACGACTGGAACGGTAGAAAAGCTTTATATAAGAAAAGCTGAGAGTAGATATACCACCACAAAAAATTTAGTAACTGGATAAAATTTTGTGGTTCTTACTACTTTATAATACATACATTGATCCAATAATCGAATTTTCATGACTCATTCCTAAAGGTTCAAAGAACTAATCCCAAATATGCTTTAGATATTAGCATATGTAAATATGTTAATTGATTAGTGAAAATGATATTTTAAATTACAAAATCGAACACGAAAACGTACTTTCTCTGAATAAATATTATTTTTTTTTTCTTAAAGAATTTGAATTTTCAGGTCTCAAATTATAGGGAGTAGCCACAATATGAAAAATTTGGTTCCAATAGCAGTTAGAGCGGTTGAAAGCTTGGACCCCTTAATGCTATTTATACTTTTTGTCTATTTCGCCGTATCTGCGGAATTAGTCTACCGCAGAGAAATATATAAAGAGTTTTCACTCTAATATTAGATTTCAACAATAAAAAGATGACGTTTTTTTTCCTTCTTTTTTTTCAATGCCCGTAAAAATGGGAACATAGGCAAGAATGGTTTCAGCGCCACGCTAGTGCAAAAAAGCTGGCTAGATTGATAAGTAAATCGTTTTCTTTTATTATTATTAATAGAATTTATGAAGTCCTTTGTAATAGTTCAATTGTTTGTTTTATTTTAGTTCTATAAAATGCTGAGATGTTAATTCTTCAAGGATGTCGGGTCTCAATGAAGGCAAAAGAACATTTTGCAAAGTAAATGACGATTTTATTTTAAATATTTTAAAAGATTACCATTTTCATTGTTCTTAAACTTATTTAAATTTTTAATGAATTAAAAATTATATGGGTGGCAAGCACCATTTCACTGTAAAAAATTCCGTAAATTGCGGTTTAAAGTTCCGGTACTCAGGGTGTAGATACTTTTTACTGTAAAATATGTTTTTACCAGAACATGTAATGGAACAAAAAATCTGATATATCGTAATTTTTACCGTTATGATGATAGTAAAATAACTGAACCAATCGAATTAAATAAATATTTCTATAAAAATTACGGTATAATATTTTATGGTAAAAATGGATTTTACTGTAAAATGAGTATTACTAATGATGCTCCCAAAGTTCTGCTTTGTATCGTAATTTGATCCGGAATTTTTTCTTTTTACTCGAAAGAAAAAATTTATTAAAGATATATTATAGATTTTAATTTCTCTGTTTATAGTAGAACTTAATATACATGGCAGAAATCCGTAGGGCATATTAAATAGCAAAAAAGAACAAAATGCATTAAAATTATCAATAAACCAAATAAACTGTTGCTTTTCAAAATATGTGTTTAATTCAAAGGAAACGCTCATTACAGAAAAACTATTTCAATAAAGAGATAAGTTTCCGACAGTATAATAATTAAAATAAATTTTATCATTTAACTTTCTTCCACTTTCAACTTATTTCTTACTATTCAATATCTAATACTTTTTTTCACTTATAGGATTGTAATTTAATTCTTATCAAATTAGATAACATTACCAAATGTCATTTTCCCACAGGATTTATAATACCTTTACCTTCAATTGTGTGGCGGTATTTGAGGTAGTTTTCTTCAAAAAACTTCTCCCCGTCCTTCCATGGTTCTTTTGGCAGGGGGCATATCTATAAAATGTAAGGTGTATTTTTTTATTTTTATTTTTTTTAAATTTATTATAATTTAAGCATATTTTTAATGATTGATGCTTAAAAAATTAAGATTAAATTTTCAACTACAGACTTAAAAATTAAAAATTTAATACTTTTTGGAAAAATAAAAACCTTTTCCTTGTTTATTATATTAATATTAGTTGAAAAACTAGATGAATTAATTTTTGTTGAATTATAATTTAATTTTGTTGTAATTTTAATGAATGTGTTACAAATGATTTTTAACAGAATTATAGTCACAAAATAAATGATAATTTTTTTAAAAACTACGATGAAATTTATCTTTTGTAAAGCATAAATTATATTGTAGTGTCCAATTTAAATTAATTAAAATGTGTATCCCATATCAGAATCTTATTTACTATAAATCGTAATTTATAGATGAGTTTGATCCTAATTTATCGATGAATTTGATGAAATCTTAATTTATCTTTGCGGTTATGAAGATTAAATAATTTTTGAGTAATTAGGTTTTACATAACTAAGCTTTAAATTAATAATGTAGTTGGTAAGCATTTTTATACCTATTTTCAAATTATTGAGCAATTTAAATTATTATAATTAAATATAATTAACCTCTTCACTACTGAAGTAGAAAAAAGTATTTCAAAAAGATATTTAACAGCTCCAAATTTCTGTTTTACCACCATAAGTCACAAACAAAATATGAATTTTACTGCCAGGTGGCTGATAATTTTAGTTACACATGCGTGTACCTCTGGTTTTAACTAAATCAAAAAATATACATATTTCAGATGTTAAATCACCTTAAGTAAAAACAAATATGCATATTGTTTTATTATTGTCAATTTAAATAAAATAATGAATATATTTAATAATTATTTAGAAACAAAATTAAATTTCAATGTACAATCTCAGTACAATACAATACTGCAAGTTTCAAAACTATTTATATTATGCAAACGATGCAAAATAAATGATTTTTGAAGCAATCTAACATTAATTTCAAAAGACATCTCATTCTTGGGGGTAAAATTTCAAAATTATGAAGAAAATAAAAAATATAAGCAGTTAAAGTTATTAAATATAAGTACATATCTTAACAAAAAAAAACAATTAACTAAAAGATCCCTAAAAATATTTCTAAGTAGATATAAGTAAATACTCATATTACAATGAAATTTCACTTGTTTACTACACTGTCATAAGTTCAGCTATACATACGAAGGTACACATACCTGTTCATGCATGTTCTTGACTTATTATTTTATATACTAAGCTAATATGAACTTCAAAAAATTATGCAGATCACAGAACTACTAAATCTAAAAAAAAAGTTAAGTTTTCGAGCACGTGGATTGGGCGTCATTTTTCGAAAATTATTTCTGTTAATGAGGAATTTTTCCTCAAATTCTTAGAAGCAAACCGAAGTAACAAAAAGATTAATTAAAATTAATTATAACTGGTTATAACTAGTTATAACTGATTATCAAAAGTATTATATTAAAGTACAAACATAATACTTTATATGAGTAGAAATTCAATGAATTCTTTTTAAACAATACCATTCCGTTATACAGTTAAACTTCAAAAATAAATTTCTGATAGTTGATATTGCGCTCACCTTATATAGACAATATAGTTACAAAAAAATGTAAAAATTACTATGTTTTTTTAAAGAATTAAAGTCTAATCGAATGACTTCTAGTCGAATGTCGGAGAGTACGCTCATTATTTCTTTAAAGTAATACTAGTTGGTTTGACTTCTTACATTTTTCTGTGTTTCGAAAATCAAATTTAGTTTTCTTAACAGACAAAAATGACTTTTTTTTTATAAATTATGTTTTTATTTAAAATATTAACTTTCAAAATAGAATTTTTAAGAAATACATTATATGCCTTGAAAATATTTTATGAATGAAATATATTTAAACTGAGTTCGCAATCATTGCTTTAATTCTAACTTTGACGGTAGCTAATCAAAAAAATTTAACACAAATATTGATAAAAATTATTAAGTACCGAAATTTAAAGCTTTTAATTACCAATTTCGATCATTCAGTTCATATTTTAATATAGTATAAGTTCTTTTGACTATTTCTAAATACCTATGTTAGTTGCCTACTTTTGAGGCAACAGTTTAATGATATATTTAAAAAAAGTGGACGTTTCCGAGCATGAGTTCCTATGGAATTTTTAATTCTGATGAAGAGCCTAAACTCCCTTAGAAGTTTATGTGACCCCTTATTATATCTAACTTTTTTAATCTTGTTTCGTCAAAGAATAGATTAAAAATATCATTTATAAAAAAAACTGTAGCTTGGAGAGAAATACCGATTGCACATTTGAAATCACCGATACGAAAGTTTTTAAGACATTGTTCCCCTATGTTATCTACAGACGTTGCTGGAGAGTTATGTAACTGGGCTATCGAATGAATGCTTAATTATAAATGATACTTCAAGAGCCGTGGTGGCTTAGGGGATAGAGTGCTCGTCTTCCAATGAGGTAAACCGGGTTCGAAACCCAGCGATGCCTGGTTAATACGAATTTGGAACCCGGCTCGCACCGACTAACGTGCTGAAGTAAAATATTCTCAGTGGTAGACGGATCATGGGTTACAGTTCCCTTGCCGCCAGCCTAACCGTGGGAGGTTATCGTGGCATATTCTCCATGTAATGCAAATGCGGGTCAGTTGTCTCAAAAAGTCCTATACGAAGGCAAATTTCTTCCAATACTTGATCCAGGAGTTTCCTTGTCTTCTGGATTGGGTTTAAAATTACAAGGGTACTGAGATGAACATTGAAAGTCGTTAACACCAAATCGGGTCAGCTGTTCAACGACGGTTATAAAATGAAACAAAATGATACTTCAAATGATGTGTACATACTTTTCGTTTTCAGAAATCATGACGTTAATGTATTTTTATGTCTTACCCATGTTGTTGGGGAGGACATATGACATCAAGACTGACAGTCCAGGAGTGGATATATTCCCTCAGGAGGTTATAGATTCAGCTTCCGTAAGTTTTTCATCATTTTAAATAAAAATTTATAAGTTCATCTTATTATTTTCTCGAATGAGGCTATAATAATCTAAAATCAAAGTACATAGACAAACTTTAATTCTTATGTTTCTTTCTTCAAAAACACGAAAAACGAAGACGATGGATTCGTACAGGTAAACTTCTCTCAGTTAAACGGGAAATTTTTTATAATATTGAAGTGATAGTAAACGTTGCCCTCCATGAACTTGATAGGAGCTGGATAGGAACTGGAGATAGCTTAAAATTCGTGTTTAATGGAAACAGCTCAAAAAGTGTGTTGAAGGACATATACACAGTTCAAAAGGCGCGTTTAGTGAAATGAACTAACAGCTCAAAAAAGGTGTTTGAGAAAATAAACACAGCTCAAAATGCGTGTCTAAGAAAATGGATACCACATAAAATGCATGTTTAAGAAAATGGACTCAGTAAAAATACGCCTTTTCAATAATCAACCCAAAATGAACAACTAAACGAGTGATTTCGTATTTACTTTTCCTAACTTTTTAAAAATTAAGCATAATCAATACGGGTCAAAGTTTTGGATTTTTATGTCAGGATAGCCTGATAATTTGCAGATGTAACTTTTCAGATGATAGCTTTATTTTCTGAATACTAAGCGATAAAGTTGTTTTAAAAATTTATATTCGTACAACGCAAATTTAATACCACTATTATAAATTTGTAAGATCCGCGACAACCTTGTAAAAACAAATAAGGACTTTTAAAATCTTTTCAAACGAAGACTGCCATAAGAAATGTACCAAGTGACTTAAGCAAAGCAAATGGACTGGATCACATTACGAATTTATTTGGATCCATTAATTTATCCTTAAATAAAAGAACAAGAATTAGAGAAATAAAAAAATGGAATAATATGCTTTGTCCCTTTTATAAATGACTGGGTCCATTTTTTTAAACACGCTTTTTGATTTGTATTCCTTTTCTTATACACGATTTTTGATCTGTGTTAATTTTCCTAAACACGCTTTTGAGCTGTGCGTAATTTCTTAAACACGCTTTTTGAGCTGTGTTTATTTTCTTAAACACGCTTTTTGAACTGTGTTCAGAATTAAAAGTTATATGATTTATCATTTCATTTTTTAATTTCATAAACTTGATGTGCAATGATTTTGATCACCACAATTATAAACAATTAGAAAATTTATCTATGGCCTATTAATCGAGATGTCAAGTTCTTAAGTGTTGTCAAATTGAATAAAACAAGCTGGGAGTTAATGCTCCTCGAAATATGTTGGGAAGCAAGGACTTCCGTATTATGTCTCTATGCAAATTTCATGTCTCACGAAATTAAATTAACTCTAGAAAAATACCGTCTGAATTGTTTTCGAGCTACCCTTTTCTGTTTTTTTTTATTTGTAGATTTAGTAAAAATGAATAGCTACGCCATTTGATTCTATTAAAAAAGTTTCCAGTATTTCTCTATTGACCCCATAAATAGACGTAACTTCATATTAATTTGTAAACAGTCGAGAAAACATTGAAGGTAAAAAAAAACCCTAATAGATATATTTAGGAAAAATTGTGCATAATTTTTTAAAATTAAAGTAATTTTTAAATCATTTTTGTTGTAATTTAATAATTTTTAATTTGTAAGGCATATATACATTCATTTGACCCTAATAATTAATAGACTCTATATGAAAAAACAGTAAGAGAGAGGCCTAGAATTATTTATCATTTTGGGTGAATTAAAGCTTTTTGGAATATTTGGTTGGGAAAAAGCTATATTTCCAATGGATAGGAGTCTATGGAAAGTTTGTAATTGTGTAAGATATTAAAGTTATATTTTTCTTTTTTTCTTCCAGAAAATATTGGAGTAAGTTTACTTACACTACAATATTAGGAAAGAAAAACTATCTTTATTGAATTATAATAGGTTGATTCATTCTTATAGGTTATATTTGGTAATACTAAAAATATCATTTGTTTCGAAAACTTATGAAGGCAGTAAAAATCAAAGAGTTCCGAGAGCTCAAAAATTGGCACCTTTTCTCACGTTTCGTTGGACGTTATAAGAATACACAGGAGATTTGAAACAAAAAACGCAAAATTGCCAACGCAAAAAGGGAAAATAAAATAAATAAAGGTGAAAACCAAAACTAAAAAAAATCATCGAGAGTAAAACAAGTAAGTAAAGAAATCTAATCGAACCGTCGAGAGTAAAACAAGTAAGTAAAGAAATCTATGAAAAATAAAAAAATAAAGGCGAAAAAAAAAGAAAAAAACCGAAGTGTCTGAGAGAGACAACTCAGCCCAGAATGCATTTTCAGTCGTTATAGAGAAATAATGAGAAACTCATGTCGTTAATGATGGAATTTTCATTCATAGGAATAAAACACGATTCCAGTGAATCAAGATCAGCTGATGTGACAGGGTTGAAAATAACCTTGGCATTATATCTTTGTTTTCCTGTAGCTAGTCTTGAGAATGAGCGACTATTATTAAACGATCAAAACATGTCGAATTTTACCACCTTTATAAGTTTCTGAAGCAAATGAAGTTTTATAATGTCGAGTAATTCTCTCCGTTTCAGTTCTCCAATAATTCGCTTAACTCTTATAGGTTATACAAAGGCAATATACGGATTCGCAGTATCGGATGGTATCAGATACACAGGAAGCAAGAGATTTTTTGGGTGTGAGTGGTGATTTATCGTTAAAAATTAAAACAGGAAATGTTCAGATGGAAGGCTTGGGAGATTATCTGAGAGAAACTTATTCTAGATCGAACGTGGTGGAAATTCTTGTTAAAGTGCATTATGAAACAGTAAGTAAGGATTTAGAATGAACTTGATTTGACTTGCTTAACAAATTTTTTATATCTATTTTATTTTATTGTTATTTTAGGAATTATTAATTGGAATTTTCAGAAGATAAGATATCTGATACAACGGCATATTTTTTGAGTTATTATACTAGCTAGTTTAGCGTGTAGTTTTAGATATCCCCCGACATTAGATAAGTGTGCGGAATTAAAATCAAGCAATAATGTATATACGCGTCGTGCAATGTAGTACAAATTATCCTGTCCTAAATAGTCCTATTTTAAATTCTACGTTTTGCTTAAAATGGGGAAGAATTAAATTTTTATTTGCTATAAAATTAACAATTCATTTCTGATATTAAAAACTTGTTAAAATTGTCAAGAAATAATAAAAAATCATAAAACATAATATAAGAATAATACGAGGTACAAAGCAGGGAAAAGAGAGCTTTTATGTTAAATTATGGGTATTATGGGTTATGTTGAATTATGGGGGGGGGGACTCTGGTATTTAATTCACGAATGTTTAGGACTCTACCTTAGAGCTAAGCCTCAGAATTTACCTGGCATGTGTATGTAATTGGTTTCGGTTCGTGAGCCCTTAAACTATTTTGTAATATAAAATATTTAACAGTTTCTAATAATAATATAAAAAAGAACATACCATTAAATAATTCTCTAGTTGTTTGTTATTGTAATTTAAAGTTTTGATAGTCAATGGTAATTTTTTAATTTAGTAATATTCAGTAATTCAGTATTGCAGTGTGAATGACGAGTATACTCGTCATACATATTACGATAGAAATTTGGTCCTTCGTGTATACACGTCAAACGAGTTTAGTTTGTTAATTGTTGTTTGCATTTCTTATTTCAAAGCTTTTTTCCTCCTTCCGAGATTAACTCTCAGAAGGGATAATTACAAATTAAATATTCTTTTAATCATCTTAATTTTATTTTCACAATTAAAACCGATGCTGAATATTTTCTCCATTCGGCAATATTCCTCAAAACATGTAAAATACAAGGTTGTTACCTGATCGGAATTACAGAAATATAGCACGTGATGTTTTAAATTTTCTATTTGATTTTTTCTGACACCGTTAACCAGTATAATTTGTAGCCATTATTTTATGAGATTTTTTTGAGCAATATGCATTTGCCTGTTTTTAGGTCTCTCTCAAAAATATCCCTTTTCCTATAATTTACGTTACGAGAATTTTTCAGTGACGTCCAAGCAGGTTTCCATCAGTTTAAACAAAGATATAAGCAAATTTCAGAAACCTGAAAAAAAGGAGAGAAATATACAATTAAATTATCTATCCGAAATTACTCATTGCTTTACGATTCTGCTTTACAATTTTCGAATCATTTCTCTACAATTTTTACAATCCCCATAAATTATTAATCGTCTTTCTCCTAATCTAATAAAGCGACGCTTTTATATTTTCGTCCTTTTATAAAAGGTATGGTACTGTCAATAAGTAGTCTATCATTAAAAATCTGTTAAGAGCAATAAACGTAGAGAAAACAAAAATCAAAATATTTTTCTAAAATCCAAGATGGTGAAAGAAGAGACCTGTTACATGGATTTTCTCCTTTAAGCTATATGCTCTTCTAATCTCAACTGATTACTGTAAAATTAAATGATTTGATTTGACATTGCCATCGAGTAACTGATTCATATCCAATGTTCAAATACATAGTTTTTTTTAAAAATTAAAGTTACATAGTTTCGTAATTTTGAACTGAATCTTAAAGACATGGGTATTCCTGATTTAAGCACTGGGATGAACTCGCCTTCGAGAAAAAAATTAATAATTCATATCTATATGAAATTCATAATTTACGTAGATAGGAAAACTTTTCACGGTTAGTTCGCCGTCAAAAGGACTCTAACCCATGATTCAACTACCACTGAAGAGTTAGTTAGTTAGCAAAAACGCAAAAATAAATATTCATAATTTGCACAAAGCTCTTACTTGTAAAAGTAAAATAATTAACACTATTTTTTGCTTACAATTATAGTGATTCAAATACTTAATCAAATCTAAAACATAAAGATATTTGGTTCAAATATTCAAATTAAGTTAACAAATTTAGAAAGAAAAATATAACCTCTGCTTTTGTTTGCTGTTCCGACAACAATGTCGGCAATATCCATATTCATAGATTAATGGAAAAAAGTTGAGGGACTATGTTGTCCCGGACAGGGAAACAACAATGAATCTGAAAATGCAGAGAAAAATAATCAAAATGGAAACATAATCAAAGTAGTAAACCAACGTAAAAAGAATTGTTTTAGATTTTGTTTAAAAATGTTTATCGGGAATACAAGTTTAGTGATATTTACGAAACTGATAAATGTATGGTGCAATTATCTTAAATATAAGTAAAAATTTTAAGTTTAGCATTAAATCACATTGAGTATTTTATAACCAAGTTGAACACCTAACCCAATTCTGATTAAACAACTATTACTGTTAAATTTTGTAGGCTTGTAATTTTGAGTCCAACCCAGAAGACTAGGAAGTTCCTGTATGAAGCATTAGGACTAACTTAGTCTTCGTGGAGGATTTTTTTGATATAACTTTCCCGCATTTGCGTTGCATGGAGAGGAAAACCTCGATAACCTCCCATGGTTAGACCGATGGCAAAGGGATTGTATCTCCCATGATACATCTACCACTGAGGATACTTTACGTCAGCACTCTGTCCAGTGCTGGTCGGTAGCAGATATCATATCAACCAGCCACGACTGGGATTCGTACCTGTGTTACCTCATTTGAAGAGGTCATCTCATTACTCAATCCCCTGTATGTGATCTAAAGCCTCTTTAAAGCATATTACTGATGGAAAAGAGTCATCAAATTGAAAATATTGTTAGCTCCAGTTATTTACCTATCAAATTGTTTTTAATTACCATAGTGACAAGTAAACTCGGATGGCGTTAATAAACGCTATTGCTCAAATTTTGATATTTCTTATCAAATGAAAATTTGAATAGTTTATTTCCTTAATGAAACAAAAACTGTCTCACTTAAAACTACTCAGAATGAAAATTATCTTAATTTCTTCAAATAATGGGGCTTGTGAAAAGTTTGTGGTTAAAATAAAGTTGCAATTTATAGTTTCTAAACTTTGCTTAGAGCTCAATTACAACTGTACCCGTATGTATTTGTTTTGCTTGCAGCAAACTTATACATTGCCATCAACATCTAAGCCAAGACCTAATTGGAAGTTACTTGATCGAAGAGATGTTGGTACCCACTATGTTCGTAGTGTAACCTACGGAGGAGATCTTGTCGCCTCTCTGAGATTCACTGCCAAAAATGCTGTAGACAGAGAAAAGATTCGAGCTGTAGTTCAAGCTAATTTACATGCAGATTCAGGATCCTTTGGACTTGGAATTGAAGGTTTGTATTTTATTTATATTAATTTTATGATTACGAAATTAAAAATGAAAATGAAGAGTTAATCAGATGAATGCTGCATGAGGTATTTTTTTGTGAGTTTACCAATATCATTTTTAGGGAAAACAGCAACAACAGGAAGCTATTTACAAAGCGTCGTTATTAAAAACTGTCTTATTTTATGACCCAGGCGAAAAAAACATAAAGTTTTAAACTTAAAATTTAAAGTCCGGAAAACTCAAAGGATAAAGTATTAGTCATTCCTTATGAAACCATGAAAAATATAATTTAATATCGTAGAGTTCAGTATTTGCAACTCGAGAAGAAGTGAAGTGTTTAAGCGTAACCTTGTGATTTAAATCAAATTTGATTGGATACCTGTAAGCCATGTTACGCGTGTGCGTCGAATCGGAGAGGCCGCTGCGTGGAAAAATGCCATGATTTATCTACAATGACGTCACTTCAGGTGAAGTTTTTTTTGCAGAAATTAAATAATATAAATCCAAGAAATAATGTAAGAAGTTGAAATTGAGAAGTTAAGTGCTGGCATTTGTTCTATTCAAAAGAACGTGTGCTAGATTTGAAAATAACGATTGAAAACTTAAATAAAATAAATAAAGCTACAAAAAGCAGGTATAATATAGTTAATAGTCAAGAGCTCCAGTGACGAGACACAAAATGAGAGATGAATTTATTTTACTTCTGTACTTTCCAGCTTTGTTTTTCTCATTTTGTTTTTCGGTACTAAGAAAAGTTCTTGATTACAGAACCGAAGCTATAGCATCCATGTTCTTTTCTCTGAAATTATTTTTGCTTTGTTCAAATTATCCTTTGTTTAAATTTGTGTCATTGGTATGGAAAACCTTTATCATCAGTGCCAAGGCAGGGAGTTCACTGTTTTGGTATTGATGATGACGCCAATTCATATGCTTTAAAGTAACCACATGCCTCTAATTAACTTCTCAATGGGTTCGCTTATTTTATTATTTTTCTACGTCGTTCCCTTTTCGGTTTAATTTTATCTACATGGATTTTTTTTTAATTTAACGATTTTCGTCATTGAAGGAGATGGTTTCGTAAAACAGATTCATTTTTAACAGAATATAAATTTTTAACAGAAATTTTATAGTTTAATTAACGCCACACAGTTAAATGATTGAAAATTTACACTGTTGAGAAAGCTGGAGCGTGTTGAACAAATTTCATAATGGTGCTTAGTTGAACTGTATAACAGCACTTCTTGAACTTGATTACATGATACTAAGATTTAACGTGCTCAGCCACCATGATTTAATTTAACACTTATCAAGTTTGTTGCAAATTTCTGCGATATTACGGTTCAACGCCAAACCGATTTTTCTGGGAGTGCATTTGTGATCACAACGCTTTAAGCCAAGCAATATTTAAATTATTTTAAAATGCTTTTATACTGTCTCGATTGCAGGGAACTTCTCTCGTCTTCAAGAGGATCTGAAAGATTCTTCATCGTTGGAGATTAATTATTACGCCACAGTTCCTATCAAAGGAGTACCGAATACCATGGAATCCCTCATGGAACTAGTGGAAGACTTCCCAACTCAAACAAAGTTGGTCAACAACGGAACAGGCGTTCCTCTTACGATGGAGCTCTTCCCCCTCTCGGCTTTAGACAACGACGTGCCAAGATATTTAGAAACAAAGTAGGAACCATTTTTATTTAATGTTATTTTTCAATCACAGTTAATAATTTAGCAAAAATGAATTTTCAACCGTCTAATGACTAGTCCATATTATTATCGTTAATGGCTACGGAAATCAGGGAATTTCTATTTTTAGAAGTGTGTGGATTTGTACAGTCAAACTAATTGGTACAATGATGAAATATCAAGATTTCCAAATCCCCCGACCACAGGGTGCTCCACCATTTTGAAAAAAAAACCCTCTAAATATTTGGTCTTTTTACTGTTTTTTTCTTAATTTCTTTTCAACTATTGGTGTTGAAAATTTTCTCTTAAACTGCTTTTTCACCCAATTAGCTTAAGTCACCTAAAATTGCAAAGTTATACGATATTTGTAGCTGTAGTACTTACTGAGATAGAGTTAATTGAATTTTAATATTTCAAAGATTAATCATTGAAATCTTAGGATCATTTTAAGTGCTGTTTGGCTACCATCCAAAAGAGTTGCCGCAATTCCAGAGGATGCCATTGCCAATGCAATTTTTTTTTATGAATATATGGTTGCGAGAATAAAGGAAATGAGAAATGTTTTACCTGTACCTCCAGGTACATCGAAAAAAAAAGCAATCCACCACTTTAGCTTGTGACAGCATAACAAGTGATGTGCTGAGTGGAAAAAAATGGCGTGCTAGCTCAGCTGCGTATACAGTATAATTTTTCTTTCAATAGTTTCTGACAGGGAAAAATTTGGTGCCTTCTTACTTAATCTGTGCGATATTTGTAACTGAACATATTTAACGTCAACTAAAATAATAAATAACATGTTTCTATTTTTATATAAAGCAGAAATTACTATTGTTTACAAATTTGGATTCATATGATCACCATTTTGATGCAGTTATTGTATAGCCATCAAATTTTTCAGAATTAAACTATTTCCATGCAAAAAAATAACTTTTTGTAAATACTTATTATTTTTTATTATTTTAATATTAATCGAAATTTTGCAAGGCATGAAATTGTGTAACATTATTTTAAAGAATTTAATTTTTGATGGTAAAATATAAAATTTAAGCATAATCGGTTGAATAGTTCCTGAGAAACCGAATTTTAAATATACGATTTTTTAAATGTACTCTTCAGATTGAGGCCTAGAATGAGAAGAATACGATCATTAGATCAAAAATTATTCACTGTAGTTCCGTTATTTTTTGCGCACTGTACAGTGATTTTTTTAAAACATGTTACGTGCTATGGGGCTGCTAATATCTTACGCTAAAATGTGTACTCTGCATTTGTTATTATGAAAAGCATTTATTAAATGTCATAAAATTAAGTTTAACAGAATAGTTTTTAATAGCTAATACAAAGTTTCAGGATTTTTTTTTTTAAAAATAGTTTTTAAAATATGTGTGTTGCAATTGGATTGTTTCAGAGCCCTGGTGGATCAGCTGGATCTTTTGGAGGCTCAGTTTGATGACATTCGTGCCACAAAAAAATCTTTACAGGAATGGCTGTTGAATGTTCCTCCAGTGCTTTCTCCAGAAATAGAAGAAGAGGTAATTATTGCAAAGCGGACCCATTTCGTTGAGTTCATAGAAATGAGTAAATCTTACATTTCGAAGAAACGTGTCTATTCATCAGTTTTCATTTCCTCTACATTTCATTAAAAAAACATATTTGATTTTTTGTTCGAAACTTCTTGTTTTCCTTTTTAAATTTTGAAGAGCAACGTCTCACCAAGGAAAAGAATAATAAGTTATAGTGTGAGTTCCTTTAAAGTCGAATGAAGGCTTTAATTAACTTAGATTTATGCTTAACTTTGTCTTTTACTTAACTTAGATATCTTATTTGTTTGTGGATTTTATTGTAAAAATGATTTTTTTTTTTGTGTGTCTGACAATTTTGATGCATAATAGGATACCTGAAAGTGACGTAGTGTGCATATCTCGATCCTGATTGGTTATTGAAAAGTGGCATTTGTTAACGTTAACAATTGTTCTTTCTATTCTAGTTTGAGTGTACCAAGCCCGTCAAGTATCAACTCTTAAGTGGCACATTTTATATTCTTTCACAAGGATTTTTTCTTACTTAGCAAAAAGGCAGGCACGAAGCCATGTCGAACATAAATAAACTAATTATGCATTGAAGTTTTCAGGTACACAAAACAAAAATATATCACGATTACAATAAAATATATCAGCAAATGATTAATCTAAGTTAAGTAAAAGACGTAGACGAGAAATAATTATATTTCAGCAATTTCGATGTATTTATTTAACTTCTAATTTATGTTATTCTAACTTATGTTGAGAAATTTAACGCAATTTTAAAATGCCATTTTAATTATAAACGATCAGCTGGCTTTGAGGACATAGGTCACATGTGTACCTAATTAGTTTATTTATGTTCTACATGACTTTACGCCTGTCTTTGTGCAAATTACTGATGCAACTGTTAATTAAATAGCATGATATCTAGGAAAAAACGAAGGAAGAACCTTCAAAGAGCAGCCACAAACATCTCAACTCTGCATTAAGCATTGTTCTGAAATAAGTGTTGCTAATAGTAAATTATGAAATTTACAATTAAAACGTTTTATTAATTTCTATACAATTCTAAAAATAATTTGCGTTGGTAATGGATTAGGGATTTTTCCCATGAGAAATAGCGTGCTCAAATAATTATAATTATAGCACTTTAGTAAGAGACATCAATAACATTTTACCATATTATTTCAGAAGGAACGTTTTTTTGCTTCGTCCATTTTTTTGCTCTCTCTGTTTCCATCGAACTTTCAAAGGGGTAGAGGTGGGGAAGAAAAATTCTAAATATGCTGAATCTTATTTATTTTATTTTCACAAATTAAATGATGGCGGATATTTATTTTATTCGGCAGCGATACATGTAAAATACAAGACCGTCACTCAATTAGATTTGTTAGATATATAAAGCGTGCGGTATTTTAAATTCTCCTTAACTTTCTGACAAAAATATGCCAATTAAAATTATGTCAAAACAATGATAGGTTCTAGATTTTTGATAATTTATAACAAATCCTTAGTATGGAATGGGTTTTCAACAGTTTAAACTCAAATAAAATTAATTTTAAAAAAATCTGAAAACTGACAAATTAAAATTACTGACTCAAAACATCAAATCGTATTTTTTTTAAATTGCTTTGCAGTATTGAGAAAAAATCTATTTAAGTTCTAAAAATGATATAGTGCTGATTTCTGCGAATGTAACAAAGCAATCCCTATATTCCCTTATTTTTTGAAGGCTATTGCGCTGTCGAATAATACTATATCATCGAAAGTACAGTTAAATGCAAAAAAGTATCAAGAAAACGAAAATCAAAAATATAACATGAAATCAAAGATGGCGAAGGTCAAGGCTTCTTAACGCACATAGATATGAATTTTAATGTTTAAATGTAAATGTCAATTTTATGTTGAAGATTACTATTATTTCTCTAGAACACTAGAATTATTATCAGGAGATCTGTTGTAATGTGCAATGTTTGACCATTTGCATTTTCTTTAAATTTTTAACACAATTTTTCTGTTTTCATTAGTATTCTTACTCTAATTTCGAAACAGAAATTTTTCTAAAAATATTTTGTTTTGAAATGCTGAGTAGAATCTTGTACGGAATTTTCTATTTTTTTTTCTTAAAAGATTACAATTCCAAAAGAACGCATTGAGTAAAAAAGAACATATTTCGAAAATTAATTTAAAAAAACGAAGAACTGTTATATTCATTCTGATATATAATATGAATTTTACCGATGAAAAAAATTAAAGAAAAACCCTGGTGAATAAGCAGAAAGTATTTATTGAGAATGGGAATTTTGAAGCTGAAGTTTGTTGAAGAAATTCCGACAATTAAGCTCCAGATCATATTCTTTAACAGAGAATGTAAAAAGTGGATTAAAATGCATGGCTGTTATCATACATATTTTGGTGATCCAGTAATTGAGGTTTATTTCTTTATAGAGTTTTGTTGTAACTGCCTTTATTTTTCAGATTGGACTATTTAACGAAGAATTGGAGAAAATTTCCTTTGTATTTTATGAAGTATTGGGAAATATGAATTTAGCTGAAAACGCCAATGTGGAGCAATTCAAAAAGGCTTTTGATGCTTATACTAGTAGTGGAGGAAATTTACCTGATAAGTACTACCGAAAACTGATTGTTTTGAAGCATAAAATTGTAAGTACATTTCTTTATTACATTCGCATTATTATTTTTTAGCACTTTATTTTTATTTTATAACCGTCGTTGAACAGCCTACCCAATTTTATGGGTTTACGACTACTAATGTTCAACTCCGTAGCCTTGTAATTTTGAACCCAATCAAGAAGACAATGGAACTCCTGGATCAAGTATTGGGGGAAATTTGCCTTCATGGAGGATTTTTTGATGAAGTTAACCCGCATTTGCGTTACATGAAGATGAAGACCGCGAGATTCTCCTACGGTTAGCCTGATGGCAAGGGGACTCTAACCCATGATGATTCATCTACCACTGAGGATATTTCACGTCAGCACTGTGGATGGTGCAAGCGGGATGCGGAATTCGCATTGCCTGAGACTCGAACCCGGTTCACCTTGACGTATTTAGTTACTTACTTCTCTTATTTCGTGTCCGGTGGCACATAAGGCCCTTATCTTCTTGCGCCAGCTCACTCGGTCCTTCGCACAGGATCTCGCCTCGGACTAGCTCGTCCATCCCGTCTATCTTTGTTCCTCTTCCACCTTTCTTTTCCATGTTAGCATGAGCCTGCCTCTTTTTCGTTTGCCTTTCGGTGCCCACGTTAAGGCTACTGATGGTATTCTTGCAGGAGGCATACGTGACCTATTCATTTTCATCTTTTTCTTTTTATAATGATGGTGATTGGTTCCTGTCTGGTCTTCCTGTAGGGTTCTGAATTTGATATGGTCGTAGGACAGAATATTTTTATTTCAAAACATCTATTTTGCAAATTATTTAGTTTTGTACTCAGAAGAATTGTTAGTTCTTATATTTCGAATCCATAAAACAGCACACTTCTTACCATTGAATTAAAAATGTTAATTTTAGTCTTTAGAGCATTAAATTACTTGATCTCCAAATTTTTAAAAGTTTTTTGAAGCAAAATTGTGCTCTCGAAATTCTTGCTTCTGCTATTTAGTTAAAAAAAACGTTAACTTTTTTAATTTCTTAAAATATTCTTCCTCACAGCATTGATAATAATTTGTTTTCAGATTAATGTTTGAAACATCTATCTACATACGTAGATTTCTCTTTGCAAATACTCCCTTATTAGATATTTGTCGGTCAAGGGAAACTTCAAGCGAACAAGTACAATTTTGAATGAATATATCATATCATCTTATTTTACTTATTTATGTATAATTTTGCTATTGAATTTGGTTCAAATTAACATTAATTTGTTTTTGTTATTTTTTTTAGATTCAAAGTTCTAAAGGTAAGACTTCACAATGTAATTTTATTTATTCAAGTATTGTTCCCTAATTACTAATTATTTTGTGGGATTATTTTTTGTTAATTTGTTTACTTAATATTTACGTCAAGAAGTTTTGTTTAAATTTAACAAAATAACTTAGTAGTTTATATAATGAAAACTCTTAAAGTTTTGAAATTGTTAGATCATAAGTGGAAAATGAGAATTCATTTTCTCATAAATCTGAATCAATCGCTTAAACAATTAAAAAGTTAAAACGTATGCAAATAAAATTGAACAGTGAACAAAAAAAATAAATATAAATATCCAACTATTTTAAAATTTGATAACTCAGAAGCCGATTTCGTTCAAATTTTGTATTTTGCCATATAAAATTGCTCTTTTTGAAACGATGTAAAAATATTTATACCTTACAACTTAATTTTTTTTACTCTTATTAAATGAAATAATTAGAAATTATTAAAAAATTATGTTTTGCATGTAATTATCTGTATTAAACGGATTTTTTTGATTTGTTTAACAAACTCTCGAGATGTGGCTATGGTTCACACGAAAAAATTTCGTCAAAAACAAAGAAAATTTATCAATGACGAAGCCCAGAGTTGGTGGTCACCTGTTGTCGATGATGGTTTGGTTACAAAAGTGAATGAAAAAATTCGTGAAAACAGAGATAATAAGAGAGATTTGGTATGAATTTTCATTAATTCCAAACCATTGGGTTAGGGTGATACCTTTTGGTTACCAAAACCATTTGGCTATAGTGACGTATATCTCCTTCTAGAAACTGATGCAAATCCTTTACAAAACTAATCAAAACTCAGTTACACTCGGTTCAAAATCTTTTGTTTTGAAGGCGAGGTTTGTCTTTCTTTTTAAAGTAAAGTCTGCCAGATTTCGCTTTATTGCAACTTTTATTGAAGTGAGACTTGCCTCATATATCATAATCATAATGTCACAAGATTTACCATTACGTCTGAATATTTACATTAATGCATCCTTTTTATATTTTTAAACTCAGTGAAACTGTTTCCAAAGACATTATTCATTAGGGATCAATTCACATGCACTATGGTTTGAACTAGTAACAAATTTCTTAAATATGATTTGATTCATCTTTACTACTGTGAAACATCTATCAGTGAAAGTACTTTTTTCCAAGGAAGTCTTATTTACTTAGAAATATGTACTCCTGTGTACTGACTTTCACAACATACTTTTACACCTGTAAATTTATATTACGAAACATTCTTTAGTTTTAGCTTGGAGCTCAGTCAACAGCGCATCTTTACATCTGTACATTTACATCGATAACTTTCTCAATTGCAGTTTTGGTGCTATGTAAAAGACAGTAATCTTTACATTTGTTTTCTTGCTGCTTTGAAAACCTACCTATTTTTTCCGCTTAGTTAATGATGTAGACCTGATGCTATGTTTCATCTTTACATCTGGACACATTAGTTAACAACTCATATTCATAGATTATGTTCCCAAGTTTTATTGTCTTGGCCTATAGAGCATGTAACATCTGTAAATTTATCAATTACGGAACATTCTTCAGTTGTAACTTGGAGCTCTGTAGACAGCACATCTTTCAATCTGTACATTTACACCCTTGTAACCCAGGGTCACTCTCAGGATTGCTTCATTTCAAAACCTCCCTTGTTTATCGCAATTTATTTGTTTTCTTGTACTGATAAGACAGACACGGACGAGCATTTCGAGACTTCCAATACTTCACGGATGCCCCTTATTGGGGCGAGGCGGGGTAAATTTAAATTAAACTAAATTTCACCAATTTCAAAAACTGTTCTGCATGAGATTGTCTCAAATCGCTTAAATTATTGCTTCTACACTGGCGACATCTTTCTTTGGAGCAGGTACAAAATAGTTTGTTTTCTTTGAGATAGAAATCTGAATGATGCTGGTAACTTTGTTCGCAAATGGTTTTCAAAATGCTATTTCGAGTAAAAAAAATTTGCTTTGAAAGAACGTATTTTATGCGACATTTTCTAGAACAGTACTTAATTTCCGAAAAACGCCGTGCAAAAATGCGTTTGCCCAATGCTTACCTATGAGTAAAAATTTCTTTATAGTATTTTCTTGAGATGGAAACGATGCTGCGCACTAAAATATTAGATATTTTTATTATTTTAATGATTTTCAGTATTGACGATGGATGTTGGGGGTGCCTCTTACATCCACTGGGGACGAGGAGAATGCGAATCCTCAACTGCTCACACTGTTGTTTCTGGTATTATTGCATCAACTGATCAAATTAAAGGTGGATCAGCCAACGTCATCTGCCTCACTGACGATCCACAACATGATCCAGACACTAAAGTATACAAAAAACATCATAGGTCAGTAATTTAGAATTTTATCTCCAGCTGCAAGCAAATGAAAAATATTTAACTTTAATAATTTCTGTTCATTTTTAAGAATAAATGAATTGAGAAAATAGTCTTAAGAAAATTAAATGAGAAACAATGGGTCAATAATAGTAGGAATAATAATAATTATTTATTATTCCTACTATTATTGAGATACTTATTAGAATTCCTTCTGTGATACTACTTATTATTCCTACTATTATTGAGATACTTATTGGTATTCCTTCTATGATACTACTTATTATTCCTACTATTGATACTACTTTTATTTGTATCATGTTAATTAGAGTTAAAAATTTAATACTCATATTAAAGTTAAATTAAATTTTAATGATTAAAAATTTCTTGAATGCACATGATCTAATTATATAATAACAGTGGGGGAGAATCTAGAATCACTCACCAGGGCGTCATCTCTGAACCTTCTTCACCTCGCAACTCCCAGGCAGCGCTTTGACTGACTCTTAAATGGATGCAACCCCTACAACAAGAGGGAACTTCGCCAAACTCGCCTTTTGGCTCACTTTATCGATGTTTTTGACGCACTTACTATTTTGGGACTCTTTGCTCTGCATCAAACATGATACAAATAAAAGTAGTATCAATAGTTGTATCACTATAATAATAACTCCAAATAATAATTACTTAAGAAGGCGATGCTAATAACCGGAGGAAAGCTAAAAAGAAATAAAAAGTGATTATTAAAAATACCTCCCAGTTTTGTCAGGCAATCATACTGGATTATATCATTTTCATTCCACCTTTCTAAACTGTGGTTTGGAAGATTTTCGTTCCTTCCTAGCTTTAATAATTATTTACAATTTCAAGCGTGGCTACTTTTAAACTTCATTTTTGACTACGGTCAATATAAGTTAAAGGCGATGATTACAGAACACATTACAATACCTATGTTACCACTGATAATCTATTGAAAGCTATCTTCGGAATTTTAGAGGTTCCAGAATGTACACTGCATAAAAGAAAACTATGTACTATGATTTAATTTTGATGGTTCAAGAGGGTGACTTGAAATAAGCTAATTAGTGCAGACTATATTTTAAGTTACAAAATAAGTCATAAGAACGTACTTTTTTTAGAAACAATAATTTAATTCGTTTATTAAACGATGATTCCGCAGTTATCTCCTACATTTTGGGTGTCGCGAATTACATAGAATAGGTTTGTTTATTCAGGGAAAGTACTCACCTGAATTCGTAACTTAAAATAGCGTCTGCACCAGTTAATTAGCTTATTTGAGGTCATCCCTCCGAACTTAAGGCTTTTCTTAACCGAATTATTTAAATTTTTCCTTTAATTTTGCATAAAATAAAAGAAGATAATAATAAAATAAAAGAAGATAAGTACTAAAGTACTTGTCTTCTTTTATTTCAACTTGAATCTATTACCAAAATTAATCTAGCATCACTAGCGTCAGTAAGAGTATGGCAGTTTTTTTCCCATTCCTCCTGAACGAATTAAAAATATATTTCTCCTTTAATTTTTCTTCTCAGTAAATCATTTAGTTTTACAGAAATAAAATAAACACGTGATTTCAGATTAGTGTAGCTTAAATATTAAAATTTTTTTTGCAGGTTCTATTCAAAACTTGTTCCTGTTCATCTACAAGGACGAAACGTATCCAGCGAAAAGTCCATAGCATGCGGCATGTGTCTCGTCGAAGAAAGGACATCAGCGACAGTATTTCCTGGTCGGACGCAGTGTCCAAATGAATGGACATTGGAATATTCTGGCTACATTATGACCAAAGATTTGAGGAGCAGGAAAGGTGATTTCGTTTGCATGGACGTCCACTCCGAAGAACATGACAGAGATGTTCTGATCATGTCTAAGACAGAGAAACATGATCATGTCAGCGATGTCAAAATCAGCTGTGGTACTCTTCCATGTGACAACTATCCTAAAGATCAGCTACTTCCATGTGTTGTTTGTACTTATTAAATAAATAAATATGACGTATTGAGGCCATTATTTAAAATTTTATATTATTTTATTTTTACACTTATAAATTTTAGGAGTGCTTCCATTCTAGGCCATGAAAAAAAAATTTTTGTTTCTTTTTAGGAATATTTCTACACAAATACTTAATTTCTATTTAAAAAATTTTTAAAAACACTTGTTTAAAAGTAATTGTAACAATTATGAGTGAAAAACTCGTTGACAGGAAGTAAGAAGCTAAAACTATGCTTTCGAAATGAACATCAAATGGTCAAATTGATCAAATTTCGAGGTACGAACATTAGCCCTTCGGATAACCCAGCCTTCTGGATCTTAAGACTGAAGTATAAAAAATATATTTTTAGAATATCTAAGCAATCATCAATCAAAGTGAATAAGAGAATAGTAATTTTTTAAGGTAGAGCGCTTGGTTAAAATGTTTAGATGAAAGTGTAAAGTGAATGTAAAAATGTTAAGAAAAGAAAACCGTCAAAAATAAAATGGGAATTTTTCCTTTTAATATGGAGCCAGCTTAAAACGTATCTTTCGTTGCAAAAAATTTCAGAAAATTTGCATACTATGCCTCTTTTTATACAATACTATAAAAATCCGGAGTTAGACTGTTTTCTACATAAGAATATTTTAAAAAGAATTTCTTTAAATATTCCGAATTATCTATAGGAACTTTAATAAAATTAAAAGAGCATTTCTGAATATAGAAGTAGGAGTTTTATATGCACATATCTATAATTCGTTATGCGTAATCCGCGTATAGCGCAATATTTCCTTCGGAGTTAGTCTGTTTGGGATTAAAGAATATTCCTGAAAATTTTTCCATAATTATTTTGAATTATGTGTGGATAATTTTAGAAAATTTTACTGATATGGATACTTCTTCGAAAAGATTCCTCGACTCATAAAATTATAGAAAATTAGCAAAATACTCATCCTTATACAAATCTTTTCATGCTCCACGTTTAGTCACCTTTGCATTAAATCATATTTTTACAAAATATTCTAAAACATTATTTAAAAATTAAAAGGTATTTTCGAAAAATGTGAGACTCGCTTTTTTACAATATGGAACAAATTTCAAATAAATGTCAAATAAAAATTTTGCGAAGATCTCATGGATCACATTTATTCTCCACATTTTGCCTTCATGTACTAAAGATTTTAAAACATTTTCTGTAAATAAATCAATGGATGTAAATAAATTAATATGGAATCAGTTATAAATTAATGCTTCATCTCAAAATATAATAAAATTTCGCAAGCAGTCCATCCAAATACAACACATTTTATGCTCCATATTTACCCTGTTTTTGATTAACGAATACTTTTTTAAAATTTTCTATAAAATTTTCTCAAGATATAATATTATTTTAGGAATATTTTATTCTCTTGTTTGAAATGGATACCAGTTTCAAATAGATGTCTTGTCACAATATCATATAAAAAATTCGCAAAGTGTCCATTCTCATGCATTGCATTTTATGCACAACACATAGCCTATTTTGGAAGAAAGAATAATTAAAATTTTTTTTCCATGTGTCCAAGTAGATATATGAGTATTTTTGAAAATCTTTACGAGCGTGTTTTAATATATTACATGTTTAAAATTAGTGTCTCATGTGCAAAAATAAAAAATTTGAAAAGTGATTATTTTTTACAACACGTTTTATTCTCCGTTTAGCCTGTCTTTGACTGAAAAATATTACTTTTTAAATTTTTTATAGAGATATCTAAAAATATATGAATATGTTTGGTAAATGTTCGTTTCAATATTTAACCACTTTCTAAATATGCACAGTAAATTTACGTAACAAAATATTGTTGCTTATTAGTGTCTGTCGCAACAGCACACTTTAAGAGAAAGGTTTAGCTTGTTTTGGAATAAAAAATATCTTTTAAAAATATCCTTTAAAATGATCTAAAGATATAAAAATATTAAAAAAAAAAATTATGTATTTGGTTTTAAATGGTACCAGTTTCAAATATAAGTCTTGTCACAAAATTTCATGAAAAATTCGTAAAGTGTCCATCCTTATGTAGCATTTTTTAGCTTTATGCTTAGCTTGCTTTAGACTAAAGAATACATCTTAAAACATTTTCAAGAAAGATGTCTTAATATACATGGATATTTTTTGCTGGAAAACTTTAATCACTTGTTTTGCGATTTGTAACCAGTTTCAAATCGCAGTCTCAACGCAAAATATTACTAGAAAAAATAATAAAATATTTATTTTTTACACATTTAGCCTGTTTCTGAATAACGAATTTTTAAAAAAAAGCTTACATGAATATTATTAAACTAAATGTGTCGTGCTTAGCCTGTTCGCACATACGAACATATTTATAGTATACATAGATTAGCATGTGTCTGAGCAAGTTTTCAGATTATAGCTACTTCCCATATTTTGAGAGTCAAAACAGCGAAAGAGAGAGAGAGAGTGAGAGAGAGAAAGTGAGAGAGAGAAAGTGAGAGAGAGAAAGGGCGAGAGAGAAAGTGCGAGAGAGAGAGAGTGAGTGAGAGAGAAGGAGAGTGAGAGAGAAAGAGAGTGAAAGAGAGAGAGAGAGAGAGAGAGAGAGAGAGTGAGAGAGAGAGAGTGAGAGGGCCTAGTTTTCTAGATGACAGGTCAGGGAAGGCCTTTCTGAGAAGATGGCATTTGAGCAGAGAGACCTGAAGGACGAGAGAGAATAAGCCATATAGATATCTGTAGGACATANTATTTCTCTTCGTGTGGTTATTATTGTACAGATATTAAGTTCAAGTAGTGACTAGTACTGGTTCTGTATGGCTTCAATTCTAATGGGCATCATATTAAACGGATTATGAAGAAAGATTAATAAGAGTATTGGAAATTTTTTTGCGATATTGCTTAACAAACAGGTGCTCATTCACTGGCTCGTTATTTTGATAAAAGTTGGCAACTGATATCATAAGATAAGACGAAGGTAAGTGAATACTTTTTTTCAAACTTAAAGATTAAATTAAGGGAACAATGGAATTTTAAACAGAACGATTGAATTTTAAACTTTATTAGGAATCAAGGAATTTACAAGTTATTATGTGAGTTTTTATTATGTTTTTTAATTTTGTTATAATTCATTTCATTGTGCTTTCTTTTATATTCAGTAAGCAAATTTCATATTCCAAGTATTGAATACAGTTTTAGTTTTTAAGCTAAAAAATATATTAGAAAATAAAACTCACTTTTTGTGGAAATAAAATTTCTTTTATTATAATAATTAAAAGTTTTTGCTTTTAAAGTAATATAAAGCATTGAAAGTAATTTAATTAAAAATTTACAGTAAAGCAATTAAAAGAATTAAAACTTAAGCAATTGAAAATTTAAATCCGAATCTGGATTCTTCAATTAAGTAATTTAAACACAGACACAATAATCAATACCTAATTAGTTATGCAATGAACTATAGATCACTTAAAATGAAATTTAGTGATTATTAAGGAATAAATTATGTTTTTAAGGTATTTCAAAAAAGTTCTAAATACTTAGTTACATTAATATTAGGTTTGTGTATAAAAAATATTCATTTTTGATGTTAATTTTTATTTTTGTTTGGAATTGAACTTATGCGCATGAAAGAAACTTTATTGCTGTTTAAATACCTTGATTTCTTAAATACCTGATTTGCTTGTATTCCCATAAAATGAAACCATAAATAATAATTAAACTGGTATTAATCAGAGATACGTAATGATTCACAAAATAAAATCAAGTAAAAAAATTTAAAATTTTCAATAGTTTATTTAATTTGTTTCTCTTCTTGGTGATTTTGTATTATTATGTTAAGAAAAACCTGTTTGATATAAGCTCAATTCCTCTAAAAATTATAAGTTGAACCATCTGTGATATCTCTCACGGGAAATTATGCTATTATTTTAGGTTAACATATTGTAGGTAAGATATACCATCAGCAAGAAATTTTGGCTATAAATTTGCATTTTAGTACATAATTTAATTACTTTTTGCTTCATTTATTTATGTATTTACATTTTTTTGGTATATATAAACAAGTTTTAAAAGCATAACTATAAACAAAAATTTTTTAAGATACGTGGCTTCTAAATAGTGTTTTAGAGATGTTGTCATTACATACGTAGGATTGAATTTTTTTTTTTACACTTTATGATTGTTCACTGGATTGTGGAAGGTTAATAATATGCCTTACCTTAAAGTTTAACTCACGTTGTTTAAAATTGTGATTTTCTGCTTTGAATTTCTTTAAAGGTTTTTATTTTAGTAATTTAATTAAAGTTTCATATTGGTTTATCACATCGAAACAGCAGGGTTATGCTTAATTTTTAAAATTTTGAAAACTTATGCATTAAATCTGTTTTAGGTCATGTAAGAGCCCCTAGATACACACTATGAAACATACTGGCATCCTGAGTGCAGCCTCCGTAAAACCCATTTTACCGAAAAAACTCATTTTTAACGTAAAATTTTATACAGTAATATTTATTTAATTACAGTGATCCAGTAACTTTACGGAAAATATTACTGTAAAAGTCACGGTATATCAGATTTTGTTTTACAGCAGAATTTCATGATAAAAATGGATTTTACTGTAAAACGTACTTGAACCTTGACTGAGGGTACTTTTTATCGTAATTTGATTCGGAATATTTCACTGTGCATTCTATTTTGTTATATTACATTTTAATAATAATAATAACAAAGTTTTATTTGGTTAAATGATATTTAAATTCTTAAAACAGAGATTTACAAAATTGCTCTGTACATTTTATAATCAATTAAAAAGATATTAAGGAAAATGCTCTTTTAAATCAAAAGTATCAATAAAGTTGCTTTATGGATTGTCAACTTTTGAGAAAATCAGAATACCTATGATTGCCTGAATTATCAAAAGCCTAAAAGCTACGCATAGAGTACTCCGTAGTAACTACCCATTAGTATTTATTTTAAGGGGTAGCAAAGTAATATTTAAGGCAACACAAAAACAAATCAGTACTGAGGAAAGTAGGGTTACTAGCAACGAAATTTGTTTGATTGCCAGAGGAAACAGTGAGAAGATGATTATTAGAACAACTTCAAATTTTATCAGGCATGTTTTTTTTTCCACATCGCTATTTTCATTTATAATTCATCAAATTACGATGGAGTTTTTGTTTCTTCTTCGCTTTTCCTATACATCTCTGTGAAGTGTGTTTGTCTGGTCACATATTCTACTAGAAAATCACCACTGCCGGATATTTTCATAATCTGAACTTGTCCGAAGGCATAGAAAATCAGAATACATCAGAGCTCTGATAATCCGAGACCAAACTTTGTGGCACCTCTTATAGCGGAAATTCTATTCGACGCCTGTTAAAGCGTATCTTCGAACATTTTCTCATTTTAGCAGCAATTGCTAAAATGAGCTCGAAATGAAGCTGAAGACAAATTTTTATTAATAATTTTTTACATGATTAAAATTACCGTTTTTCAAATTTTATTATAATCACATTTTTTATGGAATATGTAATATCCCTGGTAGATTAACATTTAAAAGTTTAAAAATTCTATTTGTATCTAAAATTCTACAGATCTACTGATTTTCCGATGATTTTGTTTTCTGGATACACCCTTGATTCCGAGAATGTTCGATAATCAGGGTTCTACTAATTCTAATTCAAGACAGTGCTACCATCTCTACTTTTTTTATATGAATATAACAGTTTGTTTATTTTTCTTTAACTACTTTTAAGATATGGTAGAAAGGAAAAATTTTCTGACAAGAGTAATTTTAATTTATTGATTTTTAGAATCATGACCATTCGTATGATGTACATGCTGCCTATGCTTCTAGGCAGAACATTTCATGTTGGAGAGCACACAGTGGGAGTTGATATATTTCCCTTAAACGACACCGAACATCCAAGAGTAAGATTTATACTGAAACATATGTGAATTCATAATAAGAGTTTGTATTATACATTTTCATATAATATTTAGTAATTTTTTATACATAATATTTAAAGTGATATATTATATGTTTTATAATTTAAATTAAATTATTAAATGATTGAAATTTTAAGCAATCATAGAAATAAATCAAAAATATTAAATTAGAGGTTTTTAATATAGGAATTACATTTTAAAAAAATTATTATTACATTAAATACCTTTAGACCTATAGACGAATAGTCAGGTATTAGGTAAATTTATTCTTATATATTTGACATGTTTTTTGTTCATATCAAATATCGTTTTGAGAAAAAATATTGAATAGTGTTTTGGTTTAATTTGAAGGTACTTTAAATCAAAGATAAAAAGGAATTTGCTATGTTTTTAATTTGATTTACATGAATGAAAGTTAGATTTTTTAGTTAAGTTTTTTGTTAATTTAGACATTTGTTTTAAATCAGAAATAACTTTTATAAAAGTATTTTATAAGAAGATACATCTTAGATATTACAAAATGCATTCATTAGTAATATTTCATGCAAGCAATAAGTTTTTATGGCATTTTTTATTATTTTACTACATACATATTTTTCGTTTGATAGCTATAATAATAAGATTTATTTTCAAAGACAACTTCATTTTTTTAAAAGTCAATATAATAAGTATCTGAGTGGTTTTTTATTATGCGTTTCATGAAAATTCAATGGAAAAAGAGAATTTGCTTTGAGATACAAAAGTGTATCACTGTATATTAGTATAGGTACATTTCAAAAAATAAAATTCATAAAGTCATTGAGAACAGTTTGCTGAACCATTTATGCTTCAAAAAATTTACTATGTTTATGTGGTTGGTTTAATCAAGTTACAAATGCAAATTAATCCAAATTAAAAATAAAATTTTGTACACGCATTATAGAATATTATGTGTTGCCTATTACAGATTTCTGATTTATTTAATTTAAAGTTTAAATTTTGAAAAATAATTTTAACTCATTATGTTAAACAACATAAATTTTTGGAAATTCAAATTTAAAAAAAATCTTTTCAAAAGCTCAGAGTAATTAAACAATGCACTAAAAATTTAACAATTATATTTCCCATAAAGTATTTGATCAAAGTATTTTTATCTAACAATTTTTTTAGGCGATGCTATGGTTCAACTTGAACAGAAATATGGTTCAATTTAACACCTCTATAAGTTTTACTAAATTTTCAGCATAACGTAGTTCAAGGAAAAGATTGTAGAGACTAACGTTGAAGTAGTTTTTCTAAAAACATTTTTATAACCAAGAAGCCCTGTGGCTGAATAGTAGCTTAAAGCTCCGGTGCTACAGGTTCGAGATTCTATCCTCTGATCGGGCAAGTTGACTCCTTTCAATCCTTTAGTGGATCGATAAAATGAGTATCAACCATGTTTGGGGGCTAAACGATGAGGATTCTGAGTTCAGCTGACTACTCAAATGGAACATCTGGTATTGCACACCAGAGTTGAAAATCACGAAAACTGGGATGGACCTATTCGGCCTTGGCGCTCCATGGCTTGTCGTGCCACTGAGTTAAATTTAGTTTATATATGTATAAACAGAATTAGTTTTAATGTGTTTAGATACGTAGAAAAGATAATTGCAATTTTTAAAACAATAAAATTTTTTTAAGCTTGCTTGCTGAAAAATTGATTATTATTAACCTACTGACAAATAGTTTGTTTTAATATAGCTGAAACAGGAGAATTTCTATAGATCAAGTTATAAAACTATTGAGACATCATCTGATGTGCAAGAAACATTAGAAATCAATGGAGATCTGTCGCTCAATATTAAAGCTGGAATGTTCGCAATCAGCGGATTTGGATCTTACATCAAATCAGCAATACGTTCTGAAAATTCGGTGGATATCCTCACTAAAGTCAGTTATCGAACGGTAGGTAATTAGACAATGTATTTTATATTTGCAAAATATAGTGATACATGTATATGGTGACAGCCTAAAACGAAATATTTTGAAGTACCGCCAACTGGATCGTTTTGAGCATGTTTTTCGTTTGTCTTTTTAACAAAGGAGCAAAGTATAAAGGGCCGGGATAGCCTGGTTGGTAGGGCACTGGGCTCATGTCCAAGTGGTCGTGGGTTCTATCCCTGCTCGCCGAAGATTCCCCGCGTAGTAAATGGTGACTGATGCACGTTAAATCTGCCGAGTCTCAAAGTCCTCCATGTTTCCATAACAAATCAATACCTCTGGGGTACTGCATATATATATATATGTATTGTTTGTTTGTTTTGTTTTTGTGATGTTTGTCGCCAACATTTTTATTCTAACTCACAATCAGCCTTTTCAGAAACTTTGAATTATCTTCGTTTCATTAAATTAAAAGAATTGCTTTTTTTCTTGCTGAAACTGCCACTCGAAAACAAGACTTCAATCTTTCTATCTAGCTTGATATTATAGGTTATATTTACCAAACTTTAATACTGTCAAAAATCAAAAAAGGAAAGCAATTATTACACATTGGTAACAGGTTACTTAAAGGAAATGTCTTGATATTCCTTATTTTAACTGGATTTGACAACAATCGAAAGTTTAGAGAAAAAGTATTTATTTTTCAAAACAATGGTTTACAAAAACTCCTGTGTCGCTAGTGACAAAACTTTAAAATTACCAAAAAACTATTAAACTACAAATTATTTTTAAAGGAAAATAGTATCCCTTTATGATTATACAATTATTATAATTTTTCCAAATAACTTCTAGAGAATCCAAATTGAGTCATATCGGTGTTTCAAAAAGGATTGATGATTTGAAAAGTCCATTAAAAAAAGACTGAAATATATATAAATGTATTTTTTCTGCTGTTCTTTTTAGAAAAACTGGTACTTATTCTTATAAAATTCTGAAATTAGTAGAAAAACATCGAAAATAGTATTTATTGAAAAAATATGTAAAACGATGTTAAAATATAAAACTATTTCATCAAATAGATACCTCAGAAACTATTCATCTGAATAATATTTTCTTTTTAGGATAATCATGATTCTATAATCATGACTAAATATAATATAATTTATAATATAATATAATTTATAATATANTAATATAATATAATTTATATATATCATTATATATATAAATTATAATTTATAAAAAAATTAAATATAAATATAATTTATAAAAAAATTAAAGATGGGTACGTATAAGAGTTCTTACTGAAATATTGGTTATCAATAACGTTATAAAAACCTAAAAAAAATCAAAAGAATATTTTCCTAGTATTCATAAGAAAGGATTATGGTTTGCAGGAAAAAGTTTAAAAATTAAAAAATTTGTTTAAAAATTTGTACCGGTTGCAAAAAAATGTTGAAAAATTAATTAAAGAAAAATGGGAGAAATAGAAACATATAGAGAGTTACACTATAAAAAGTTTCACTGTATTCTCTTTGGGATATTAGAGGTTTCTACCCATCAAGTTTTAAAATTAATCTCAAAATTCGTCAACAGATGGTGAGTTGATAAAACTATAAATTAATGCTTGCGAAATAACCATAATTTGCATCAGTTACGTAGTGTAGTGTGGGAACAAAATTATCAAATGTTCGTGTTTCAGCTGAACTGGTATGACATGTGCCATAAAAGAAATAAAAATAAATTATTTAAAAATCTTCAATATTTCAAATAAATTATGTTCACTTTGTATTAGAATAGTTTAAAAAAAATTATAAATATCTGTTTTTGGTAAATTATTAAAAAATCATTAAGGAAAAATATGGAGTAGGCATTGAACAAACAAAAAACTAAATTATCAAGCTTTTACCTCTCAGCAGCGGCATCTGTTGACTAAACTTATAACTAAATATAAAATTTAGTGAGAGAAATTTGCTAGCTCCCTGAACAAAGTGACACAAATTGTACAATTCTGTGTATCTGTTGCCTTACATGAATTTGAACTTTAGCCGGGATAGCCTGATCGGTAGGGAGCTGGGACCGTGTCCGAGAGTTTATCGGTTTGAACCGGCCGGCCGAAGACTCACCGTGCAGTTGGTGACTGATGCACGTTAAAATTCTGTCGATTCGAAAAGTTCTCCATGTTCCCATAACAAATCAAAACCTCTGGGGGTACTGGATTGGAGATCGATCGTTCTCTAGTTGAGGTCAAAATTACGATCTGTGGATGAATGAATGGATGTATGAATGGGTCCACCCTATAAACAGGTGTGACGTATGGTGTGGCGAAGTCAAATTCTTGACCATAGATGGCAACACTGAAAAACAAGAATCGCACACTCTGCCTTAAATTTGCTCGGTTTCACCAAACAGGCTTGCCCGTGTGGCAAGTGGCATTAGAACCAACCAACTTTGCAAAAATTATATAATCAATTAAAAAAAAGTTCTCTGCCAAATTTTCAAAAACATAAAAGCATGTACTAAGATATTGTTTATAACATAAAGTTTTATGTCTGTCTTTACTTTTTGTGCAATATATTCCAATGCTTGTTATAAAGATTTCAAAGACATTGAACCATGATGCCAAACCAATTGCTCAATGGCGTACTCTTGACAAGTCTTATCTGGGTAAACATTACATAAAAAGTATTCTATATGGTGGAGATCTTATTGCCTGCATTAGATTCAAAGCAAAGAATTCAGAAGATTTACAGGATATTAGAGCCACCATAAAAACATCTATTGCTACTGGAAGAGCTTTGGATTTAGTTGGCGAAGGTACGACTTTAATTATTGATCATTCAACTTTCAAAAATTAGCAAATGTTTTAAAAATTAGCACGATGTATTTTCAATTTATTTTACATTAGTATGAAAAATATTTTTTATTTAGGGATATCTTTTGAATTTTTTTCTGGTATTTGGATTAAAATGAAGAATTATGCTATGAATGTTTTTAGTGTCTAAATGCTTTATGTATTTTTAGAAGTTATTTAAATAGTTTTATGTATTTTTTAAAAAAATGCGTTATATGAATCATGAATCTTGTTTTATATGAAACAATTTTAATTCTTTAATTTCGATAAAAAAAATCGACAAATCGGTCTTATACCCCATTTGAAATGATTTGTTGATTGAGTTTCAATAGGACATGAGATATAAATATCACACCTTAATTACTCATGAGTTTCCCTCAACGAGATTAGTTTATTTAAGTTAAACNTTTTTGTGATTTTTGTCGCCAGCATTTTTATTCTAACTCACAATCAGCCTTTTCAGGAACTTTGAATTATCCTCGTTTCATTAAATTGAAAGAGTTGCTTTTTTTCTTGCTGAAACTGCTACTCGAAAATAAGACTTCATTCTTTCTATCTAGCTTGATATTATAGGTTATATTTACCAAACTTTAATACTGTCGAAAAACAGAAAAGGAAAACAATTATTACACATTGATAACAGGCTACTTAAAGGTAATGTCTTGATATTCCTTATTTTTATTACTTAACTGGATTTGTTAGCAATCGAAAGTTTAGAGAAAAAGAATTTATTCTTCAAAGCAATGGTTCACAAAAACTCCTGTGTTGCTAGTGGCAAAACTATAAAATTACCAAAAACTATTAAACTACAAATTATTTTTTTACGAAAAATAGTATCCCTCTGCCTTGTTTAGTTTCTTTAGTACAGAAATTACGAGCTTTGTTTCTGTGTTGAACCAAAGCAACTCCGTAATAATCACTTTGCTAAAATAAAGTATTTGCAAACGTCAACAAAGTATTTTGTACATACAAAAATAGGAATTAGTCATTAAAAGTATTTTGTTTCCAAAATAATATGATAAATATTGAAACATTATTTAATACTGTAGTGTGTAGTAGCTTCTAAATGTTTATTTTTACTTTTATAATTATTTCTTCAAGTTTTTGGGGATTATTATATTCACAACTCTGAAAAATAAAAAGTATATTTGTGTAACCTTATCACAAATAAAGTTTTGAAATATCAATTAAAAAAATCAATATTTTGTTCTACGTTTATAATTTATGCCACATTTATTTGGGAAAATTATGTGTAATTCAACTTTAAGGGGAAAACTCTTTAAAATTTTATGATTATACAATTATAATAATGTTTTCAAAGAACTTCTGAAGAATCCAAATTGAGTCATATCGGTGTCTCAAGAAGGACTGATGATTTGAAAAGTCAATTGAAAAAAGACTGAAATATATATAAATGTATTTTTTCTTCTGTTCCTTTTAGAAAAACTGGTACTTATTCTTATAAAGTTCTGAAATTAGTAGAAACGCGTCGAAAATAGTATTTATTAAAAAAATAAAATATAAAACGATGTTAAAATATAAAACAATTTTATCAAATGGATGCCTCAGAAACTATTCATGCGAATAATATTTTCTTTTTGCGATATTGTGCTTAATATGTTATTATTTAATTATCTATAATCATGACAATCATTTTTTGATACTTGCATTTTTTAATTTTTATAATTTAAAAGTTTTTCATTGATGCAATAATTAAAATAAGTGACAAAATATAATTTATAAAAAATTAAAAATGGGTTCGTATAAGACTTCTTACTGGAATATTGATTATCAGTAATTTTATAAAAACCTAAGAAAAATCAAAAGAATATTTTCCGAGTATTCAGAAGAAAGAAATATGGTTTGCAGGAAAAAGTTTAAAAATTAAAAACTTCGTTTAAAACTTTGTGCAGGTTGCAAAAAAAAGTTGAAAAATTAATTAAAGAAAAATGGGAAAAATAGAAACATATAGAGAGTTACACTATAAAAAGTTTCACTGTATTCTCTTTGGGATATTAGAGATTAACCCATCAAGTTTTAAAATTAATCTCAAAATTCGTCAACAGATGGTGAATTGAAGAAACTATAAATTAATGATTGCGAAATAATCATCATTTGCATCTGCTAGGTAGTGTAGTATGAGAACAAAATTATCAAATGTTCGTGTTTCAGCTTAACTACTCTGACACGCGGCATGAAATAAATAAAAAGAAATTATTTAAAAATCTTCAATATTTCAAATGAATTATGTTCACTTTGTTTTAGAATAGTTTTAAAAAATTATAAATATCCGATTTTGGTAAATGATTAAAAAATCATTAAGGGAAAATATGGAGTAGGCATTGTACAAACAAAAAACTAAAATATCGAGCTTTTACCACTCAGCAGCGACATCTGATGACTAAACTTATAACTAAATTTAAAATTTAGTGAGAAAAAATTTCTAGTTTCCTGAACAAAATGACATAATTTATACAATTCTGTGTATCTGTTGCCTAACACGAATTTGAACTTTGCAAAAATCATATAATCCATCAAAAAAAAGTTCTCTGCCACCTTTCAAAGACATAAAAGCATGCACAAAGATATTGTTTATACCATGAAGTTTTATGTTTGTCTTTACTTTTTGTGCAATATATTCCAATGCTTGTTATAAAGATTTCAAAGACATTGAACCATGATGCCAAACCAATTGCTCAATGGCGTACTCTTGACAAGTCTTATCTGGGTAAACATTACATAAAAAGTATTCTATATGGTGGAGATCTTATTGCCTGCATTAGATTCAAAGCAAAGAATTCAGAAGATTTACAGGATATTAGAGCCACCATAAAAACATCTATTGCTACTGGAAGAGCTTTGGATTTAGTTGGCGAAGGTATGACTTTAATTATTGATCATTCAACTTTCCAAAATTATCAAATGTTTTCAAAATTAGCACGATGTATTTTCAATTTATTTTACAGTAGTATGAAATTTTTTTTTATTAAAGATATGTTTTAAATTTTTTTTTGGTATTTGGATTAAAATGAAGAATCATGCTATAAATGTTTTTAGTGTTTTAAATGCTTTATGTATTTTTAGAAGTTATTTAAATAGTTTTACGTATTTTTTTTATAAAAATGCCTTACATGAATCATGAATCTTGTTTTATGTGAAACAATTTTTATTCTTTAATTTTGATAAAAAAAGTAGACAAATGGGTCTTATATCCCATTTGAAATGACTTGTTGATTGAGTTTCAATAGGACATCAGATATAAATATCACACCTAAATTTCTCATGAGTTTCCCTCAACGAGATAAGTTTATTTAAGTCAAAACTCTAAAAATTGGAAGAAAGAGTCCTAAAATTGCTGACTTTATAAATATATCATCAGGCTAAAATGATTACCAAAATTCGGAAGAGTAAGGTACTATATGAAATCATCGTACCTTTTAGTATTTTATAAAAACAATAATGCTTACAAGAAGAAATAGGTTTTTATAGAAACTCGCAAGAATCTTTTACTTTTTCTATTTGTTATTTTTAGTTATTGAATGAAAATTTTTAAAATATAAAATATAATACTTTAAATAAGTGATTGCTTTTTTAAATATAAAAAAAATTATGTTTAAAAATTTAGTTTTGTTTCAAATCATTCAGAGAAAAAAATTAATTATCAAACTAACAAAAAAAAGTGCTTGAAAAAATATTGGATTCAGAGCTAGTTTTGTGACCTTAAAGTTCTTGATAAAAAAAATCTTATTATTTTACAAGTAATAGAAAATAAAAGTATTTATTGATTTTGCATTTTTTTTAGGTAAGCTGGAAACTTTAGATCAGAAACTTAGAAAGAAAGCGACGATGGAAATAGATTATTTTGCGACAGTTCCTTTGGAAGGTGTTGCGAATAATATAAAAGGACTTCGAGCATTAGTGAGAGATTTTGAAGAACACGTTAAGAAAGTCAACAATGGTGATGGTGTGCCCGTGGAAGTGGAGCTTGGAGATTTGTCGATTTATGATAGAGGTTTTGAATACCTCAAAAACACGTAATATTTTTTTATAGATTGAATAAAACTTCACGAATTGTCATAAATGAGAACATATCAATTTCAATAAATATAAAGAACACCTTAATGACTTTTGATCTAATTGTCACGAGCTAAGTTTCGAGGGGATAATCTTAAATATGCTAATTAATATACTCATGCCATATTCTGAATTACAAAGTCAGGCGCAAAAGCATATTTTCCTCATAAATCTATATTTTTCAGATTGTTATGAGTTTCTGACCTTTAAAATAGGGGTTAGTCGCAATCTGGTTTATAATATAATCCAACTATTCTAACCAAGTGGTTAAAAGCTAGGGCATCTTAATGTTAATTTCACTTTTTGAGTTATTCGTCACATCTTTGGGATTATTTACGCTAACCAAATTTTTTCCCCACATAATTATGAAACTTATTTAGCCAAAGATAACTCCGTATAAAAAGAATATCTCATAATTATTTATTATTGTTTAATTTGTTTATGCTAAAAATTTTTTCGAATGACAAGGCACGCTAGCTTTAAAAACACACAAAATTTTGTAATTTTGAAAAATTTGAAAGGAATTAGTCGCAGTTCGTGAGAAATAAAACTTTTAAGCCGCAGCCTAGTAAAATTTATATTATTTAAAAACTAGTCGATCGATTTTGTTCAAATTTTATACTTTGTAATTTAAAATAATGTAGTTCACAACAGAATAAAAATTTGTTACTTTTACAATTCAAAATTTTTTCGTTCTTCTATTTATAAATTAAGCAATAGTTATATTAAGAAATCTTAAAACACAGTATTTTGTATGAAATAATCTTTGGATAAAGAGTTTTAAAATTATGTGCGGAACTTTTTAACTATCTTAAATAGTTTTAGAGATATGTCGAAATGCACAAAATCTGGAATCAACACTATGAGGCTCTAAGTAACAACTACTCTTCCTCCATGTAACGCAAATGCGGGTTAGTTCCATCAAAAAGTCCTCCATGAAGGCAAATTTCTCCCAATACTTGATCCAGGAGTTCCCTTGTCTTCTGGATTGGGTTCAAAATTACAAGGCTACGGAATTGAACATTAGTAGTCGTAAACCCAAAAATTGGGTCGGCAGTTCAACGACTGTTATATAAAAACTACTCTTCCGACTATATTGATACCATATTTTCTTGATTTTGGCCACCCTTCATATGTTGAGGGTAGGAACTCAAATGCGCTAAATTTAATAATAATAATAAAAAAAAACACAATAGATCTTAACATTCAACATATTCTTAGTTATATTAGGAAATATATAAATAAAATTTTAAAATAAACTTTAAAATATTATTCTACCTCACATAAACAAATTATTAATAAAAATGCAAGATAGACAAAAGCTTAAATTTTGCACAGTTTGAAAAAGACTTTTATTCTTTTAAAAATATTGTTTGCTAATGTATTTTAAGAATTTATGTTTTGGACCCATGAACCATTTAGAGATAAGCAGTTACTTTGAATCATACAATACTTACATTTCACTCAACTAATTCTTCATAACATAAGTTCAGGATGTTCCGTAATCACCACCCTTGCAATATATATTTTTAAATCCCTGTTAAAAAAAAGATGATGTTATAGAAACATACATATGAGGAGTAGTTAAATAATATTTAAGATAGAAAAACAAGCTTAAGTGCAATAGGAATGTGATGAATTATTAAAACAGCCAATCAAAGGTGAAATAGATTATTTGCTGGATGTCGGTCTCAAACAAAAAACAAACCTTTCGCTACTTGATTAAAAACATCATTTACTTCAAAAATATGCAAAATGGAAATAACGGGTGACATGTCCTTCTCAGTGTGACCTTGGTTATAGGGATAAACTAGATTGGCTATATAGGATAAACTACGCTTTAAAATTACGATAGATATGTCCGTTATCAAGAAAACGAGAAGTCATAAATTGCTGCACATTGTTGGAATCTTGGGCATAAATTCAATTTCGACGGTGACAAAATTATTTTCACCCCACCCCAGTCACATTAGCTCTTCTAGATGCTTTTGAATCTTGTTTTATTCATATGAATGCTGATTCCCTTGTTAACGACATTAATTCTTCACCACCTCTTCATAGCATGCGAAAATACACATTACTGTGATTTGTATCTCTTGGCCACAGTGGATTTTCTTGTTCTGTTTTTCATCTTTTCTCTCTCTCGGCTACTGTGGTTTTCAAGTTTTTTTTCTCACCTTCATTTTCCATTTTTTGATTGGCAACTTTAAGTTTTATTTTTCAAATCAATTTTGTTTGTTCTCTTTTACGTTCTACCAGTCTCGAAAATAGACGCCAATTTTTGTGTCCTTGAAACATGTCGACTGTTATTTCCGTTTTGTATGTTTTTTAAACCTTTAATCAAGTATAAAGCAACTAATTCAGTTTTTTAGAATTATTTATTTAAAACTCTTTTTTATTTGTCATTTATGCTCTGGATGACTTCAATAACTATATAATATATTTAATTATATATAATTTTAACATGTTAATATTTAATCTCATATGTGTATTGGTTATAATTTCGAATTTTGACTGAGTCAAGAGAAGGTATTGCAGAACACCTTGTATAATTTTAAGTTAAATAATTCATTACCGTTTCATATTTCATGGTTATTAATGTGCTAATTTCTTACCTTTCTATCAATATGACTTAAACTAATTTTTTATACTTTCTTTAAATAACTATAACAAATAATTTTTGCTATTTATATATTCTTGTAGAGAACTAGAAACAGAACTGACGTTTTTTGAAGAAAAATTGGATGATCTATTAAGTTCTAAAAACCGAATTAAAAATTGGGTGGAAAACTTTCCTGATCCGTTTACTAAAGAACAAGAAGAGAAGGTAAAGTTGACCTTGCTGTTCCGTTAATCTAGGTAAAACATTAGCAAATAATATGCAAATTATATACTACGTACTACAATTCCAACTACTATCATAAATAGCCATTGTGATAATTAACCCTTACTGTTATAATAATAAGTTACTTCTATGTTGAAAGAAGTAAGAAACATTTTAAATTTTTTCTAAGTTAAAATAAATATGTATTATGCAGTTTGACAATTTTCAATATCGTAATTTTTTAAATCGGTGGCTTTAGTTGTGTAATAAATATATTTATTACTTTAAGTCGAATAAATTTTAGCCAAAAGTAAAAAAATGATTAATTTATTATGGTAACTCTTTCATTATTACTTAAAATTTAATTTGCTATAAAAACTTATGAATGTTGTGAAAGTCGGCATGTTTCAAATGTTCAAAATCAGGCACTCAAAATCCAAATCATGCTACCCCTAGAGTTTTGATTTGGCGAAGGGTGACGAATTTTTTTTATCATGTAAACTTATTCTTGACATGTTGAATTTTTAGATAAAAAAATAATTAAAAAATGGATTTTTTCCCCCGAAATTTGAAAAACTTAATGTAATGTTATTTAACACTAGAATGACTGAAGCTTAGGATATACCTATATTGCCCAAAAGCAGTCAAAACGACTGGATTGTTAAAGAATAAATAATGTGTAAAGAAGTTTGTTTGAAACTAATTTTTATATTTTTTATTATTTACAGCTATATAACAAGTTATTAGTAAATATTAACAATAAAAAAATTATATGTTGCAGAAAATTCTAAGAAATTGCGTCATACATAATTATTTTTCTAACTGAAATTAAAAGCAGTCAGAATGACTTCCTTAGGCAATCTAGTGTTAAGCGACAGGCCTTAATTCTGAGAGTGAATGATAAAGATTTTATTTATTTTCAGATATCTGAATTTAGCGAAAGAATTTCAAAAATTTTACGAAAGTTTATTGCCACAATAGCTAACCTTGATTTAGAGAAAGGTTCTTCTCAACTCGATGATGCAAACGCAGCATTCAAAGAAAATTCTAAAAACGACATGCCTGGCAAATTCAGGAGAGAAGTGAACAAATTACTCCAAAAAGTAAGTATTCTAAGGTTTTAAGCTTTCAAAGTAGGTTTAGTAGATGAACTATGTTATAAAATAATTTATCTTTTAACCATATGAATACAATAAATATACTCAAAAATATCTGTTACATTTACGTATTTCAAAAAGACTAAAACAGAAACTGAATATGTGTGTTGGCAACATAGATTATGTTTATAAACTATTTATTGAAGTTAAATGTCACATTTTTCTAACTTTGCTACTTTTTTTAGCAGGTTTTTATAAATTTTGATGTTATGTTAATTTCATCATCATCCTTATTAATGTGATAAATAGATAGACTTTTTAATAGAGATAACTAAAGATTGGTTATATATGATTTTTTTAAGAATTGAATGTGATATCGAGTATTAATTTTCAACAAAATAGTTGAAGGACATTTCTTTACAATCCCAGATCTGCTATATGATCTCATCCTGATGGTTGAATACAATACCGATAGTTTCATTCATATCATTCTGATGTTTTTTATACTCTGGATTGATTTTTTAAAAGATCAATATTATTTTTTTAGAATGATATTAAGGTTAAATGTTTGCATGGTAATTGAAATCTATATGCCAAGCAAAAATTATGCTATTAGTTTGTGTAATTAATTCGTAAAAGTTTAAAGAAACATTCGCTTGGCTAGATTAACCACTGTTAGTTAGTTCGCATTTTGACAATTTGTTTTACAATTTTAATGAAATATCAATGATTTAAACACTGTTGTATTAAATTCTTATATAATTAGATATTTTTCTTTTCTTTTTATAGATTACTACGAGTAAGTTTTGATACAGTAAGCATTTAGTCTAGTTCATTTTCTCCTTATAAAAATTTTTCTACTGGTACTCAAGAGGTAAAGCTTTTTAGATGGAGCGTTATCTTTTTTCCAAATACCCTTTTAATTGTATTTACATTATTAACAACTATTTTCAATGATTGCTTTATTTATAAACTAGTATATTTGAATACCATAAAAATATTTTGTATAATTAAAACCATGCACAATATTTTAATCACAAATTTCATGATTCATTCCATAGCTAAGTGAGACAAAAATTCTGGTAAAAATTTCTTTTTCCAAATAAGAGGCCATAAAGCGTAACTGAATATTTTACAGATTCTAACATATCTTAGTTACACTGAACTGTTAGAAAATTTCTCGTCAAATTTGGTTAAATAGCGATTTATATAATTGTTATTTTACCATATTCAACGAAAACGTTTAAATAATTATAAAAACGATGATATTCAAACTATTAAGTGTGAGATAAAACGTTAAGTGATTACTTTTTCTAATACGGGTAAACAGCCAGTATTTTATCCATGCCAACTAAGCACACTTTTTAAAGTCATTTTGTTCCATGAAACGGTGTATATACTGTAGCTGAGAGGGCTAATTGCTCACTCTCAGGTTGAACTGGAGTTCGAATCAGTGTATATTTTCTGCAGAGAGTTCGAAAAGTAAAATATCTCGAGATCATAATCGAATTAAGAATCTAAAAATGCTCGCATGAAATATGGGCAACTTTAAAATCTTAAACTTGGACCATTTTTTCTTTCATTACAGATTTGTATTCTTCAAATAAAAAAGAAATACTTGTCACGACGGCTTAGAGGATGGATCATTTGTCTTCCAATGAGTTCGAGGACCAGCCGTGGCTGGTCCATACGAATTCCGCACACAGTTCTGACGTAAGATATCTTCAGTGGTAGACGGATCATGGGTTAGAGTCCCTTTGCCACCAGATTAACAGCGGGATATTTTCGTGATTTTAATCCTCATGAAACTCAAATGAGGGTTAGTTCCATAAAAAAGTCCTCCCTGTAGGCATATTTTTCCAGTACTAGATCCAGGAATTCCCTTGTCTTCTGGATATTGGGTTCAAAATTACAGAGTTGAACATTGTTAGTCGTTAACTCAAAGTTGAGTCAACTGTTTCCTCAATTTTCTTTAGCGGATATGAGTAAATTTAGGGGTGAGGGTCAAGTTTGTTGTCGTTAGTTGCAACCTCAGAAAGTACTTTTTGCATGCGTCCTTATCCTATGTATTTCTCTATTATACATATCCGTTTCTATCCTTATCAAACATTCATCTGTGTATAACAAATTTAATAATTTCTTTCTCATTACAGAATCAGATTATTCAGATAAATATTCTTCCACATATGTGCATTTTGGTTCAAGCAATTGCACTGGTGACAAAAAAACTGTCACTATTCACCCAGGATATGTAGCCTCTTCCCCTCGCAACCAACTCGGAGGAGGTTTCAATTATCTTTGTATGCCGCAAAAACCGGTAACAAAAATTTCAGGAGATGATCCCAAAGTTGGCAACCTCAGTTTGATTGCTGGTGTCAAATATGGCCTATTGGAAACAAAGCCTAAAAGTTTAATTGACATAAAATCAGTTTTACGAGGTGTCAAGTGCGCTGTATGTTTGGTAGAGAGACAGGCTTTAGTTACTTTTCCAGGTAAATGTCTCATATTATGGTATTTTAAATATTAAAAACAGATTGATGGTGAATAATTGAAGATAAAGTTAAAATCACAAATATTAAGGAGATTTCGCACCTTTGCGTTAGCTTCAATAATGTCTCGTACTTCAGGTTTGAAGCAACTGCGCATGCTAGCGTTTATTTTAGCTGCTCAGTATCTTTACGTTATGTTGGCGTGATTTACACTACAAAGACAAAGCTACAAGCACGCTGTATATAGTTCTTAAATGTTGTTTTCTGTTTAGGCCTACCTTCGAATTAAAAACATTGACATCTAATGCGAATTTGAAGAAATGATGGAATGATGAAATTCAGAAATTCGTGTGATTTCGCAACAATTGGTTCATTCAATAAAAAATAATTTTAATGGCTTCTGCTTGAAATTATGGTTGTCTAATTGCATTAGTTCCATAAGAAACTAGATATAGTTTCGCTATTTTAAAGTTATAAATTATATTTATATATTTTAACTATACAATTGAATTAAAAGAAGTTAAATAATCAAAAGAAGATCAATAATATTTTTAAAAAATACTACAACTGCTACTATCAAAAATAATAATAAGCTGTATCCTTTATCGATGAATTTATCAATATTTATAATCTACCAAATTTTTCTGCTCACACAATAGCAGTTTTACGTCGTAGAATAAAGTATTTTGAATCGTATGCCACAGTTTTAAAGAGATAATCTACGTCCATTGTAAATGCTTGTTTTGATTTTGTGGTTAAAGTTAAAATGATATTCCATTACGTCAGCGTTTTCAATTCACGGATTTATGCAAAATCTCTTATTTAAACTTACGCAAGTTTGATATTTTTTCACGGGTACATGCGCCTTTCACCAGAAATGACGCATGCGCACTGGAAGTACGCATTCACAATTATTTGAAATCTTACGTGCGGGAGCGTTCTCGAAATCTCCCTAATATATTTATTAAAACTCGTTTCGGTGCAATTTCACCGTCAGAACTCAGGATGGTAAAAACATGGGAGATAGAAATCGAAAAGTTTGCCAACCAGTGGAAAAAAAGGATTGTTGAAACAGCTAAGAATTTAAAAATTACGGTAAATCATTGCATAATTGCTCCACATAACTGCTGCTCCATCATTTTGGAATATTTGCAAACACTTATTTTTTTATTGATAGCTCTTTAGTCGCCAATTTCTTTAACGATATTCTTTCAACTGAATTTTTACTAGTTAGTTGGGTTAACTTGTCAATTTTATTATCTTTGTTTCTTATCATTCCTGCCAAGTTATCCTTCTAATAAAGGGGTGCACGTGATGAAGATGGAAATTTGAGAACGCATGACATTTAATAACGCAAAGTCTATAGAATAAGACGCAGGATAGAACTCGTCGCACATGAGAAAAAACCCTGCAGGAGCAGAATAGTAGACTACAGTATAAATAAAAAGCATTACACCCTGGAGTAAATTTAGTCTCTAAGATCAATCGTATTTATTTCCGTTTAAAAAGCATAGAATGGTCTCTCGTGTTTCCTATGTTAGTCATCATCTGATGAATGTGATTCTTGTATACTATGCTTGTGTGATTCTCGATGTTCGTGATCCATCACACTTTTGCTGCGAATCCTATATTATAGACCTTTATATTATTTAGTTTAGTTATTTAAGACATAAAGCCGATCGCCCTGTGTAGGGGGCAGGGGACTGTCCTTGCATCAGAAATGTTCTGTTTTCGAATCCCGGGCAAGACATGGATGTTCTTTCCTTCTCTGTACTATCTGTTCTCACTGTGGGAGCGACGTTGGCCTACCTAATATGGTGCCTCTGAAAGAAAGGCCAAGAAATTCTTCCTGTATATGCATGAATTGACGGATGTTAACACAGGTGGGCATTTGAGGAAAAAAAAATTTGAACATAAAACTACCTAAATCATTGACATGAATTGTAATTGAAACTTTATAGATCTTAATTATGATACAATTCCAAAATAGCGTTTTTTTATTTGCGGGTTCAATGATATCTTTCATTTTCATTCAATTCATTTAAAGATTCCACAAATGTTTATACTGAGATTTTTGATAATGGTTAAAGGTTTTGATAAATTAAATGATGAGCTACGACTTCTACTTCGTTTTCATTCTTCACCCAGTAATTTTTGGAAAAAACGAGCTTAAGTTTCATTTACCCCTCTTTCCCTACTATTATTGTCATGTTTTTGCCCTCTGTTTCATCACCTCTCCTTCCTTCCTTGTGTTAGATCAATTTCCGCCTTCAATTCTTCTACCATCATCTATTCTTCTGTCACTGTCATTTTAACACACCTGACGAAGAAAAGCAGATTGTTTCTGAAACGCGTTATGAATATTATTATGCATATAGAGTCTTAAGAAGCTATTCCTTTTAAGTTGCATCCAAAATTTATTAATGGATTCTTTTCTACAGGCGAGGAAGAATGTCCTGAAAAAGGTGGCTGGAAAACGCAATATTCCGGGTACATGATGGCCGCAACAGATTTAGAGAGGTCAGAGACTGTATGTGTCGACCTCACGTTAGAGTCTAATCAAGACAATTACATGGGTATTCACGACCAAAGTCTCAATTTCGCTGTTGTAAAACAAGCAGATGGAAGTCTTGGATTTATACCTTGCGTTGTCTGTTCTAAATAAAATTTATTGATATAAATTTCAGTTTGACAAAAATTTATTTCAATCGATTGTACCGCTAAAAATTGTAAATCATTTAGACAAGTTCACTATTCGGCTCAAATTAGGTAAATCATTTAGACAAGCCCACTGTCCCGCTAAAAATTGTAAATCATTTAGACAAGCTCTCTGTCCCGCTAAATGTGTAAATCATTTAGAAAAGCTCACTGTCCCGCTAAAAATTGTAAATCATTTAGACAAGCTCTCTGTCCCTCTAAATGTGTAAATCATTTAGACAAGCTCACTGTGCCACTAAAAATTGTAAATAATTTAGACAAGCTCACTATTCCGCTCAAATCTGGTAAATTATTTAGACAAGCTCACTGCCCCGCTAAAAACTGTAAATCATTTAGACAAGCTCACTGTCCCGCTAAATGTGTAAATCATTTAGACAAGCTCACAGTCCCGCTGAAAATTGTAAATCATTTGGAAAAGCTCACCGTATAAAGAATTAGCCACCTTTATAGAAATCATAAAAACCACAATTAAAAACTGCGTAACTCTGTTCTTAGCAACCAAGCCGATTAGGTCAGAGAATAAGTCTACAAAATTTTCTGGTATGACGCATCTAGTTCAAGCCTCACGTTGCGGATTTTATCTCACAATTGCAGTAAACTGCCGGATTGATGATTTCGTCATTTCTCCCTCATTTCAAACATATCCCACATATTTTTTTATAGGTTTCAAGTTACGTGATTTTGAAGAACAATCGAGAGGTAATATGGTGTGGCAGTACTCATAAAGCCGATCACATATTCTTTCAGTGGTGAATTTTTCTGCTGTCATCTTGAAAAATAGAGCTAAACTCACGAAAATGCGAATTGAAAAGTGACACCTGATCATATGCATGATTAATATAAACATGTAGGTCGATGTTAGTGGTCATCTCAGTGAGGCACTAATTCATAACAAGAAAATAAGCTTTAAAATTTACGGACCCCCAACGGGTTTTAGTGTTTTATCCGTTGAGCTTATTTAAATAGAAAAATATAATGGCAAATATATAATGGCAAAATATGCTGAAATCGAAGGTGAATATCGCGTTAAAAAGAACAACGATGGACATTTTTTAAATATAATTGTGAATTTTATTTATTGCATTTCGCTGGTTTTACAGTGGTAGATGAATCATGGAGCAGAGTTCTATTGATGTCAGGGAAAACTCTGAAAAATTTAGATGTTTATCTCCCCATGAAAGTAAAATGCGAGTTAGTATTATTCGGATAATTCGCCATGAGCAGGAATTAGTCCCGATTCTTAATAACTGAGTCTGGTTCAAAATAACAATATTGATGATGAATGATAGGGTCTCAAATTCACATTAGTATAGCTATGCAGTCTATCAATGGTAATAAAATAAAATAAATAAGAACATTTGTTCGTTAAAGCACTGAACTGTCATTGTGAAGAACGGGGGTTCGATCCTCAGTTGGGAATTCCACCCAGTTTCAGATCGACGGCACAGTGCTGACCACAATGTCGTAGGTCACGAAATTGTGGAGCCCTTACCATCATGACTCTCCTGGCCTGTAGCGGGAATGCTTTATTTTACTTTTATTAATAAACGAAATCCTTAACGAATTGGCATCTAACTATTTTATCGAAGTAAATAAAGGAAATGTTATCACGATTATAAAGAGTTATATAAATTCAGAAAGAAAGAAAATAATAAAAGAGAACGATAAACTCATAAATTCATTAATCTAATTGATGCTAAGCTTTTTGCTGAAGCGCAACGCTAAAAACGTAACGGCCAGAGTGTCGGCATTTTGGCACGCATCGATAAAAAAACACGTTGTCTTTTCTTTGCTGTAGAAGGATAGAGTAGAAACTCTTTATATACTTCTCTGTAGCTGTAACATTCAATGCAAAATCAAATGCATTCAAAGTAACATTCAATGCAATAGTTAAGTGAAAAAATTGATTATAGAGGTTAAAAAGTAAAATTAAAATTGTAAAAACTAAGTTTTAAAAGTAAACTAAAAAGGAGAAAATAATTTTATTTTTATCAGCCAAAAAACAAATAAAGTAAAACGCATAAGTTTCTGAAGTAATAAAGTGTAATAATCTAAAGTGTTTTATTACAAAAGGGACGCATTCTTCGTTTTTCAGCATTTTTTTTTTCTTTTTTAGTCTTTTTGCCAGACATAGCTTTTTAAATTCTTTATTTTATCTTATTGTGTCTTTTTTCTAGTTTTTTTATTATCGTTAGTTCACTTATGTCGGAAAGCAGTCAAATTTATGCTTGTACCACTTAGAAAGTAAGTGTAACTTATATTACCACCAGGCATGAACTTTCAGTTGAATTCAGTTGAAATTTTAATATTTTAGCTAGTCGGTGAGTGGTCGAAATTTTAATAGCAAGATTTTATTTACAAATACATGAAAGCCAGTCGATAAAAACATCGTAAATAAGATTCTTACATGCAGCTACTAGTATATAAACATTCGATAGAAACGATTTTATTTATTTTTATGTGTGGTTCTTATGGTAATAATATATTCATTGTAATTGAAGCTTATTATTTTGCTTTTCACCAAGAAATTAAATAATGATTGTTTAGTAAGTTTGGATTATTTATAATTCACTGAGGAATCTCGCTTGTTACATAATTATGGATAGTCATTAAACTATTAGGTTTTTATGATATATTTTGTCACATTATGGGATCCTAAAAAGTGAAATCATTAAAGAGAAATGAGCTTTACGCTGTAAAACTTTGTAATAAGATAGTTTTCTTTTGTTTTTAACCCCTAATTTAAAAACTAATTTAATATTTTATAAGAATTCAGTGTAATACTTTATGAAAAGATAATCGGTTAAGAACTTAAAAATTCACCCCACTAAGCTGTAAATTCACCATTATTAACTTAAGCTCTTAATTTTTGGGTTTATTAACACATAGATTAGGAAAGATACGGACATTTTCTTAATAAATACCTTTATCACCCCTTTTTTTTATTTTATCGAAGATAAAAGATAAGCACGAAAAAAATAACGAGAATAAAGAAATAAAAACTGAAAATATGAGTATAGTCATTATAATAAAAAATTTATTGTTGTTATTGATACTTCGTTTCTACAATAGTATTTGTAATTAATCAAATAGGTTATTATTTAATGTAATATAATATTTAGAAATAATACTAAATGTATAGTATAATATAATGGTAATATTTATTACGCTTTCCTTAAAAAATATTTGTCAGATCATATGATATTTTCTTTCGCGCTTTCTCTTTTGCTCTTAGTTTTAAATATTTGAAATTACAATTTAATTGCCAAAATACTATTTTATCTTTAACAAAAACATAACCCTGTCTGAAAATAAAGCCTTTAACTTGGTGGTTTTCTTTTTGAATCATAATTAATTTGCAGAAAAACTAAATTCTCATTATATAAAAACCTAATATAACTTGCTTCGGTCTATGGTTTGAGATATGGACATTGACAAGCACATCCTATTTTAATAGTTTTAGCTGAAAATTTTAAGAGCCATTTTAAAAGGAAGAATGAACATGATTGTAGGAAAAGACCAGATATTGTGGAAATTTATAAATGCTTTAAGAAACCAGATACTTTAAAATTTATCAAGATAAATAAATTAAATTTTGATGCTCATGTTTTCATAACGACATATAAAAGGCTCGTTTTGACAAAGCCATAGGGACAAACAGAAAGAAAACGTCCCTGGTTGGTGCAGTTGAGAGAGAAGTTAAGAACTGGAAGCTCATTATACTCCAGAGGATTCCTTAGAAATCTCTTCAAAGTAAAGCCTTAGCCAATAGTCACTGGACTGCCGTGTTACTGATGATGATGTTGATGATAGCAATAAAAATGTTTCTATCATTTAAAGTAATATTTAGAAATTATAATAAAGTAAAATAAAAAAAATGATATTAACATTGAAACATATGATGAAAGAAGGAACGTGATGTTCGGGAAAATTGCGAGATTTTCAGTTCAAAAACATCTTTTATTCAGCTGAATGGTATATTTTTTTTTAGTTTCGAGTTTTAGCAGATTCGACTCTCTGATAGCTTCTTGGATTCCTAACTGCAAATTTGCTTCAAATTAAAATTGTTTCGGCTTTACAACGACGGCCATAAAATAAAATAAAATTGCTTCACAGTTATTTGTTCTCGTTGTGGAGCAGAGATTTATTTGGAAAAGGAAATTTATACCATATTATATATATTTTTTTCGTTGTACTCCATTAAATATTAACCTTCATTAAATGAAGAATCCCAAGAAACTGAAGCGGAAAGAGACACTTGATATAAAACTTTATTTCTTCAAAAAACATGATGATGATAATGAAAGTATGTATGTTTCGAGCGCTTAAAAATAGGCACCCATTGTCAAAACAGGAGAGACGTCAATGAATAATGATGTGGATTTACACTTAATTAACCAAAATTCCTATCTTCTTCTAATCCTTACCGTGAACTTGTTACTACTATGCCGTTTTTTAACCCGTTTGCTGCAAAATTGCTAACAACCTATCCAGTTTTTCAGGCCTTTTAAAAAATTAAATTTTATTCATTTACATAACCTATCAGAATTGAAAATCGCTGGTTTCCCTCTATCTGAATCAAAACTGATAACTTCCCGACTAATCTGGGTTATTTTTGCAGCGGCAAAAATACTGGATTTAAAATCTTCTGCCTTTGATTTCTAGTAATTAGCGCAGTTGTTGTCAGTAGTGTTAATTTATGCTAACTAATTTTTTACATTTCTGGAACAAAAACTAATGAAAATAACTAAATTAATTAATCAGTGCAATTAAAAATTAAATTCAAATATTTTCTATTTTCACAACAACAGTGCGAAGAGTTTCGTACATACTTTTTTGCCTTTTTCAAAAATAATTTCTGTATCTCACTGAGAAAAAAAGAGAAAAATAAACCCTAGTTTAAAACTAACCTTGAAAAACTTTTAAAACATTTCCGTCAGTTCTTAATTTTATGAGGGAAATTGATCGTTTTTTATATTATTCTCAGTAATACATTTTCAGCAATATGCTAGTTTTAAAAATTAAAGTATTGAATCTCCAACAAAAATGCTCCTTTTAAACGATGAAATCTTCAAATATGTTACTCAAAAAAAATGTAAAAGTTAAACATTTAAAACAGCGTTGGTGATGCTTAAGATTTTTTTAATATAGAGAGAATCTTGATTTCATAAATAGCATTGGTAGTTATTCTAAATGCAATTAGAATTATTGTCTAAATTTTAAGCATAATTACCTATGCATGTAATACAGAAAACTGAATGGATACAGAAAACGGAATGCCGTTTCCCTGTGAAAATTTCAAATTCTCATAAAATTATCAATCTAATCACAGATAATTTTTCTAACTATTAATTTTTCAAATACATATCAATTCGAATGCTTTCAAAATTTCAATCATAGAATAATTTTAATCCAATTTTTAATTAGTCAATTTTTTATCAATAAGTTTTAATGACATGGTCCTCAATGTATATTAAAGTTCGTTTTTTTAAGAATTATAATTCAATAATAACCATTGTAAATACATAATCGATTTTCTGTCCTCGTTGTACATCGCAGAAAATTCAAGGATTAAATATTTAAGAATTTTAATTTAATTGCACCAAGGATCATCAATTTTATGATGAAATAATTATTTTAGATACTCAATGTATATTAAAGATTTTTTTTTAAAATTAATAAAGCATCGTGACTTGAAGACCAACAATTAAAATAAGAATCACCAATATTGTAAAGACATAATCGATTTTCTGTCCTCGTTGTATACTAGAGAAATATTTTATTAATTTAAGATTTCAATTCCCTCTTAACGGTAAACGGTAAATTTCATTTTCCTCAAAAATTTTTTTTGAATAATGTACCACTTAAAAAAACTTAATAACAAATATTCGTTTCATGCAATTTATTTTGCGCACTATAACATTCTAAAATTCTTTAACTTTTGGGTTGATAAAAATATTTTCAAGTAAAAAGGTTACCTATTCTACTTAAAAAGAGAAAAGAGTGTTAATCGTATTTTATACACATCTGTTACTTTTCAGATGATGTAAAGATAAATTTGGCGTTGAACACTGCTGATATCTATGCCAGTTAAGTTTTTTTAACTTATGAATCTGATGATTAAGTTTTTAAAAGAAAACAATGTCTAAGCTAAAATTTAATTTAATAAATTAATTTTATCCAAATTTTTTTAATAGTGCATAATTTATGACAAAGAATCGGTAAGTACACTTTCAATGTGTTTTAAAAGAAATTCTTTCAGCAAGATATTTTTTCAATGATATTTGCAAATATATTATAAACATGGCGGAAAAGTAAAAAAAAAATATACCTAAAATTAATGTCAAATTTCATATAAGGTTGTTTTTAAGAAATATATTATTATTAAAATAGTTTTTTGAATTTTTCAAAGTAAAAAAGATTTTTAATTGACAAATATGCAGGTAGTTAAATTTGTTACAAGTATTTAGCAATTAAAATAGTGGGATATTTTTAAGCAATCAGAAAAAGTATAATGTTACTTTTTTAATACAATGAAAATACTTTCTTCGTACAAAGTGCTTTGTAGAGCACTGCAAAAAAAAAAAAAAAACTCTCAGTAAATTTTTAACCAGTATATGGTGCAAAGTTTCTCTCTAAAGTTTAGTTAAATGAAACATCATTTTATTTTAGTTACACCATAAATTGTGAAATATGATCGAGAAATGCTTCCATGGTGTAACTAACTGCACCAAACTTTGGTAAAAGGCACAAAACTTTGTCGGTGGTTTAAACAGAACGATATTTGTTTACGACGCCATGCTTACTTTACAACTCGGTCTCGGTGTATCGGGATGACTAATGCATGTAGTTTCAAGTATCAACTTATAAGGTAGGTAAATGTTTTATTTGCAGTAGTTAAAGTTTATTTCATTTATGCTGCCGTTTTAAATTTGGTTGGCGGTTTAACATGGTTAGAGGTATGTCATAAAATAACCTACTTAATGTAAATAGTTGTGCTATGATAAACAGCTACCTTGGCCTGAACTTTAGTGCTTTAAAAATAACAAACAATGGTGCAACCTTCCTCTGCTTTTATATATAAAAAAAGAAAGAATGAAAATAGGTGCTTTTTTTCTTCAAAACACCTACTTTTGGTGTAACCTTCTACTGATATTTGGAGTTACTGAAAATACCAAAATATAGAAAAATTGAGCTCCCTTTTATGTAGCCAGCAAGCAAATACCAATTTTTGGTGCAACGTGACTCGGAATTTTTAGCACTGTACAAGATCACAAATTTGCAGAAAAGTACTAATATAGTAAAATTCGCAAAACTAAAATAAATATATAACTGAATTATTAAATTTATTTTCATGTAAGACTTTTTTAATTCGTTACAATATTAAAATACTCCACAAAACACTTTTCTAATGATTTAAAATCATTAAAAAGTCGTGCTATCATATTTTTTTTGGCTAGCTTTGTGGTTTCCTTTTTCTTCGAAGTTTGCACTGTAAGTCCAAAGACAGTAAATTGCCAAATCCCCCAAAACCTGCACTTATTATAAAAAAGTTAATTTATACACATTCCCAGTATGTATCTTCCAAAACGTTTTTAGTACCTCTTTCCTCTTTTGCATCGATAAATCTTAATGATATTTCGTTGAAGTTAGATAATTGTATTTTAGTGTCACTTACATACTAAATTGCGATATATAATTTGTATGTTTTTCTAAAAGTATACAAACCTTCTGTAAAAATGTTTTAAAAGAGTCATTTGCGAACATTCTGCTCATAAAAATGCCTTTAAAGAGCATCTCAAAATTTTCTTCAAAGATTTATGAAAGAAAATTTTAGAATACTTTAAATTATTTTTTTCATTATACCTTACAAATTTTTTATGTACTTTATAATATTAAAGTTGAAAAAAAACAAAGTTTTTTCAATAAAAATTAAATATAATTGATTATATTTTTAGATTTAGTAAGAGTCAGAATAAACGGCATAAATTAAATTTATTTCAGAAAGAAGATTTTCATTTTGATCTGAAAAAATGTCTACTACAATAATGATGTACGTCATCCCGATGTTATTGGGACAATCTTATGATTTAGGAAAAGAGAGACCAGGCCTACAAATATTTCCTTCTGATGTTGAGGAAGATGCTGTGGTATGTATTATATTTGAATCTATAATTTTTATGGGAAAGATTGGAACAATGTAATAACAAGTCGCATTTTTCAAATTATTCTGAGCCGCGCTTTTTAAATTTTAAGCAACTCCACACTGGGAAAAAAGTATTGTCGAAACTACCAGAATATGGTAAAAATTACTGTGTTTCTGTCTCTACGGGACCACTAAAATGATTGGTAATTTTTACCGAGGCACTTTGACGAAATTAACAATGAAATATGATTTTATATTATGTGATAAAAATCAGTAAATGTGGTAAAATTTGATAATTTCATTATGATACTTCATACCTTTCATTCGGTATAATTTACTTTTGTTTAATCGGTTAAATTTATTTTCAGTTTTGCATTTTTTATTAAATGTTTGGTAATAAAAACGATAATTTTGAAAACCAGAATTTTAGATAAACCGTTACCATATACACCGAAAAATTAATAAATGAATGGTATAAATACCGTATATTTTAGCCCTTAATACCAGAATCCTAGTTAATTTTTTTTACCAGAAATGTTATTACCATGTTGTACGGTAATTTTGTCAGCATTTTTTCTCCGTGCATAATTCTAATGGTTTATATTACGGTTAAGATTTTATGCTGCCATAAACTTTTAAATATTAAGCAACTATCATAACAAGAACTACTCCCTTTAAGCCTTTACGCTTTTATTTTAAATATTTTTATTGCAATGCACAAATTTCCGTAGTTCATAATTATATTTTCCACAAACAAATATCGAAGTTTTACTATGCAAGTAAGTTAAAAAAAAAGAAAGCACAATTCAAATATTGAAAACTATTACAATTTCCAAGCACGCACGAAAATATTTCTGAGTATTTTGTTGTTGTATAGAAGAAATTTCAGAGTTTTGTAAAGTACTTATCTTGAAAACAATACTAAGGAGAAGTTTGATCTAAATATGTCAATTTCGGAAAAAGTGTAGCTTATAACTCTTCCATTTTATTTTGTTTACTGAAAATCGTTGAGTGATTTAAAGCCTACATTTTGAAACAAAAACTCTTTTGACAACTAAAATGCAACAACCTCTCTCTTAACCATATTTTACTCATGTTTCTGCCATAGCACTGTTATTTGAAAGGTCTTCATTAAATTAAATTATTCTTAATGACACAACTAATTATTGTTTTTACGTATATACAAACAAAGTATTCCTAATTTCATGTAAGTTTAAATGATAAAATTGTTTGATATAAATCATAGAAAAAAATTAAATCTTTATATTCATTAGGCTTTGAATATGTTTTTATAATTTTAGAAACTACTAATTTGTAAGTATTGCCTTTCTTTACATTTATTTTAGAATTTATTTATATTATTAAGCTTTTGTATTTATTTTTAAGCATCGTAAGGAAATCATATGAGCTAGTATAAGATAGTATAACATAAAAAAGGTATGTTTGAAGGTAAAATATGGGTTTATAAAATTCTCAGAGAAATGTTTTATGAAATAAGAGCTGTGACTTGATTGCTTCTCATTATTTTCTTGGAAATGTTTATTTTGTTCCATTTGTGTTTTTTTCAAGTTATGAAATATAAATATAATTTTAAGAGAATTTTTATTCTTTAAAGAAGAAGGAAAATAATTCATGTTCTTAACACTAGAAAGACTGAAACTTAGTATATACTTATATTGCCCAAAAGCAGTAAAAATGACTGCATTGTGAAAGAATAACTAATGTGTAAAGAAATTTGCTTAATTAATTTTTAATAGTTTTTATATTATTTACAGTTATATAACAAGTTACTAGTAAATATTAGCAATAAAAAAATTACTTCACTTGGAAGAAAAATAATTCCTGCTCTATTATTTGTACTTTTTTTGCAAATGAAAAGCAGTTAAAAGGCAGTCAAAATGACTTCCTTGGGCAATCTAGTGTTAAATAAACTATTTTAATGAAAACATTTATTTTAAATTTCAGAAAGAAGTATTGTATTAAAATTTTTTTTAAAAATAATGAAGTACGTAATAGCTGTAAGAATTTCCTGAAATATTTATTTAGTTACATATATTTAACAAAGTATCATAATTAAATAACAGTAAAATTAAAATCTTAATTTTTCTTTTAGAAAATAGAACATTATTTTACTGACTCTCAATACAGGATGGTTGAAAATGCTGCCCAAGTAAAAGATTTCTTAGACATTAGTGGAAAGTTATCTCTCAAAATTAAATCTGGCATGTTGGATGTGAGTGGGGAAGGACACTATTTAAAAGACAGCTCATCTAAAACAAACGGAATGGAAATATTGGTGAAAGTGCATTTTGAAACGGTAAGAAATGTTGCGTCAGAATATTTGGTTTTTTAAAATAAAATTGTGGTTAAAGGAAAACCAATGTGAATTTTTTAAAATGTTGTTATTTTGTTTTTTGGTGATACCAAGTAGGAATGTTGAAGAATTTTTCCTTAAAAACATTAGTGAAACGCTTAGAAAAGATAAATACCACATATGCATGCTCAAAAATGTTTTTATTAAGGGATTTGTTAAATGCACAGAAATGACAAACATCAAGCATGCAAATTTAAGAATATTTTCCTAAAAGTTAACTTAAATAAATTCTGAATTAAACGCAAAGGATCTAGTTAAACGCTTAGGAATAAAAAATACCATGTATTCATATTAGAAAATATTTTCCTAAAAGTTTTGTTAAACTCTTCAAATTTAAACGCAAAGGATCTAGTAAAATGCTTAAAAATGACAAACACCACGTAGCATTATCGAAAATGTTTTCTTAAATGTGTAACTCTTAGAAATGTTAAATCCTACATAGGCATAATAGAAAACCTTTTCCAAAAGGGACTAAATAAGCAAATAGAAATGACTGATACCACGTATTCATACTATGGAATAATTTGCTAGAAGCACTAGTGAAATACATAGAAATGACAAATATCACGTATGCATATTCGAGAACATTTTTCTAGGAGTAAAGTTATACGTATTCTAAATTGAACGTAAAAGATCGAGTTAAACGCATCGAAACGCATAAATACCATGTATGCATATTGAAAAATGTTTTCCTTAAAGCACTAGTGAAGCGCCTAGAAATGTTAAACTCATACATATTGGAGAATATTTTCCTATAGAGACAAATGGAATACATAGAAGTGATAAATACCAAGCATGGATATTAAAAAAATTTTTTTTCTAAAAAAGTAAGTTGAAATTCACAAAAAAAATGATAAAGACAAAAAGTACTTTAACGCAGAGTATTATTAAAGAAGCGTGTAGCTAGAACATGCATTAACCTAATTTAGAGGGAGCTTTTTCGAAACAGGGGTTTTCATACTTGCCGATTTGATAATTACTTGAATTTTCATCTCTATATGTAACTAATTAAATCTAAGCTATGCTTCAGTTTTTGATGAATTAATTAAATGTTATTATTATTCTCGGCACATTTTTTTCGTCCAATGTGTCCTTATTTTGTAAAAAAAGAATTTCAAAAAACAATTCTACGTAGAAAAGTAACTACATTGTAGTGACACACAAGAAAATATATTTTTGAGCAATTCTGGTAAAATATTAGACTTATTAAGCCTTCTGTTTTCAGAAATGCTACTAAAAAGAAATTTTATGCAATGCTTAATTTTAGTTAATAAATGCTGTTAATGTTTAATAACAACATATGAACAAATATTTAACTCTTAGCGAAAATATTGCGTAGCTGAAAGTGATTTGATAAAGCTGTTCTGAATAGATTTCTATAAATTTTTTTATTATTGGCTTAAAGGATTAAAAATGCTTAATGTTTTTATTTTTTTTTGCTTCTTCTGTTTCGTTTCGGTAAAAGGAAATGGAATGAAAAATAGAAAAATATTTTAAAGCACTTTTTGAACATACATTCCATTTTTTATAAATAAATTATTTCAGTTCCAATTTTTTATTTCCCCATATTTTCTTAAACAAATAAATACATTCTGTGCAACAAAATTAAAAGTAACAACAAACTAATAAAAAAATAATGACTAACTTTTTATTTTTCTAAACAGCTTTAACATAACAATTTCTGATAGAAAGAAATAGTTTATTAACAAATGCGAGTGAATACCGAAATGTAAAGATGGTTAAAAGGAAATTGAATAAAATAAATCCATTTTCTAAAAATAAATTTAAGAATTTTTTCAAAAAAAAAAAATACATTTAAAATTGCGAACAATTATCACATTTACGTTGTTTGACACTAAATATGAATGGTGTTATGAAGTGTAATTGATTATGCTTTATGTTAATGAGATAATAACTGCTACGAAATACTGCTTAATTCTTGTAATTATAACAAAAATTCTTGTCTTTTAGGTGACAAAAACCATTCCATCGTTCGTAAAACCTAAAACTGGATGGACATTGTATCCTCGTAATTATTTGGGTACTCATTATTGTAGAAGTATAACATATGGGGGTGATTTAGTTGCTTCTATCCGTATCACTGCTACGAATAACTACGATCTTTTACGCATCAAAGGAGCCATCAATGGTGGCATAAATGCTGGCGGAGGATCATTTGAAGGAAATGTGAAAGGTCAGCTATTTAATTAATAATCATTTTGGTACTAACAAGGTGTATTTCGTATAAGTTGAGAAAGATTGAAGGTAGACTTATTGGCATGAAAGTCGAAAGTGGCTATACTGCACCCAGTGCATCAGATGTCACAAACATAATCAGCGAATTGAAAAATCAGCTAAGGAAGAAGCGAAGGAGATAAAAATTAACGGTTTGCTATTCGCGTTTTGCCATGGAAAACAGATATTTATTCTGATCAAATATAAAATTAGTTAAAAAGTTTATTAACAGATGGCTCTGCTAACAGAGAAAAAAAGCAAATCAGTATTTTAAAAATCACCTTAGATTGCATTCGTTTGCAGTTTAAGAAAAATATAAATAACACCGGTGAGAATATTTCATTAAGTATGGTCTGCCCTCTGGTATGATTTGGAATAAGCGTTACCTGCTTTTTTTATTAATTGAATTTGTTCTTTAGATATTAATTAGCTGAATTTTATTCCTTTTTTTAAAATAAAATTTAATGTATACCAAGATAGAAATATGAATGTGATAAGGTGAATTTGTGCTAAAGATGAATCAAGCTAAACAGGATGAATGGAGCTCAAAAAATTGACACATAACATACGCAATGTATAGGTTCGGTACTTAAATGAGGGACTATTTTCAGTATCGAAATACAGTATAGACCGAAAAACCACAGAGATGCAGAAGAGAAACGAAAACAAGTTACAATCGTTTTTTCTTAGTGTTATAGTAATTTTCTTCTGCCTCTCAGCATTTTCCTTTTTCATTCTCTGCTTTGACTATGAAAAAGATTTTTCATTAAAGAACGGAGACTGTAAAGTCGTCTGTTTATGTAGCATTATTTTTCGATTATTATTATTTCTTCAATTATTTGCTGCCTTGCACAATGTACGAAGAACTATTATTTATTTATATGACAATTTATCAGAATTTACGTTGTTTTGTTTCAAAATAATGTCTGACCATGTGTTAACATTCCTTTTTTAAACATCTGCACTTGTATAATTCAATAATTATTAGCAAACTATCAATTTTTTCTATTTAACAATGATTTTTAAAAATTTATTGACTATTATTATATTCTGACGTTGTATAAAAATATAGTTAATTTTAATTCAGCTGAATAATTCACAGGTAAACTTGAAATGTTGAAACAAAATGCACAGGACAGCAGTTCAATGGAAATCAACTATTATGCAACTGTACCAATCCAGGGTGTGTCCTATGACGTAGATGGACTTTTAAAACTCATCGATGAATTTCCTGAACATGTTAAAAATGTCAACAATGGAACTGGGAATCCACTCAGAATGGAATTGTTTCCTTTAAGCTCCCTGGATACAAACTATCCCGCTTTTTTCGAAAGCAGGTATGAAACTAATATAGAAAAAGAGTTTATTTTTCTTTTTGTTTCCATTCAGTGGTCAAAATTCTTTTTCATGCAAATAGTGTTCCAAAATTACCATTCTTAATAAATATTTTTAGAGTCCTTGCTGGAAATGAATACGATGAAAACGTGTTTTATTATCGGAGGAAACAGAAATTGAAAGACTATTATCAGATACATTTTTAAGTTTCAATCTTCAGATTTTTTATTAGTTTCACTTTTTAACGTTTTTCTTTTCTTTTTCGTGAATCGATATTGTTCTATATTTATTTTAAAAATGTCGATATCTGCAAAATAATTTAACGAAATTTGATGATACTTAGAATGAAACAAAAAAGTGATGAAGATATTCAAGTAAGTAATTTGTAAGTATTTAACTTTTCCTAATTCAGCAGGATTTTTTTGCTTTCTTTGAAATTTTTACTAGTAAATTTCCGTGAAAGATTCTTTAACCTTCCACCCTAACATATTTCTAAAGATTAATTATATTTATGTTTATACGCCTTAATAAATTAATTAACTTGAATTGTTTTGCAAGTTTATATTATTTGAAGCATTTACAATTACAAATTCGAAATCGCCAATAAAGAAGAATTTTAAGTATTTATTACGTTTATTTACGTAATGCATGTATGCAAAACTGTTTCCTGTCATAACAAATTGCCTTATAATAAACGCTATTTGTTTTGAATGAGTGAATTATTAGTTATTTAAAATGTTAATCGAATTATTTTATTTTCATTTAAGAGCATTAAACGATCAGTTGGATGACTTGGAAACTCAGTTTGACGATTTGTTGGAAACTAGGCGCAAACTGCAACATTTTATTGCATCATTACCTCCCGTGACTCCCAAAAGCGTGGATGAAAAAGTAAGTTTAACCATCTCAGTTATTTGAGCTAAAAAGTAATTATTTTTTATGAATAATCATTTGAATCATTATCATAAAAAGTAATCATTTTTCATTAAATTAGAAAATGATAGATTTAATGTATGCAATATGATAGACTTATACGGATTTTAAAGTTATGTTTTACTAAATAATATTCATTACATTAAAAGTGTATACGTGTAATGATCAAAGTCATGTGTCAATTAGCAATGAGTATTGAACTTGAATATCAACACTTGCATATTGCATACGAGTAATTTTGGAAATTACATTGAACAGGTGCATTGGTGAAAAATTTATAAAATGTAAAATTTAGTTATACTTACAAATTTAAAAAATAATAAGCACTCAATATTGTACCTAGCACAAGGGTACGTTTCGATTTAAGATGAATAAAACAGTCCTTAAGACTCCAAAAATTTATTGGCAATTACTTTATAAGCCTTGAACATGTTTCTAAACATTTCTCGTAAAACTCGTATCTCGATTTGGGAAGTATTAGATAATATCTCTTCAAATTAATATTGATATACAAAAAACTACGTTCAACAGTCAAATACAACAATAATAAACGTTTAGGTAAATCAGATGCCGAAAAAAGTTATTGAACTCGCTATTAACAAATATTTTTAGAGAAAAAAAAGTCTTACTTTAGTTTCCCGGAAAATCCTTTAATAACTATTTTAAATATGTATCAAAGAACAAAATATGTAAAATGTTGTAAAAGTTAATATATGTTTCTTATTGTTAACATAAATTAATGGTATCTTGGTAATTATCTATTCTATAGTAATAAGCTGGAAACTAACCATTTGATTTTGTTTCTAAATAGTTCCGATTTCTCAAAAAATGCACAGAGATTTGGATGAAAAACTTAAACTTAAATTACATTTGGAGACAAAATTGCATTTTCTTCATAAAATATAAAGATTTGTACTCGTAAATTCAAGTTATATTAGGAGTACGCTTAATACACAGATTGAGTTGTCACTAAATTTGAGTTCTTGTTCATTCTCCAAGATCCCTTCACCATTCTCAAGATTCCCTTTAATTCATCTTTTGAGAATATTAACTCGTTTATTGGATGATTTCCCTGACCATAAATCTCTACAGAAGAGATCCTTCCTGGAATATACGGAACTCACTCTATTCCATGTCAAGCAAGTGATTTTTCTGTTTCACACTTTTCTTTCCGTCTTTAGTAAAAGTTTTACTTAGAGAAATTTAACGATAAAGAAAGTTAGCACAGAAATGTATAATAAAAAATGAGTTATAAACATATTTTCAAAGCAAACTATACTTTAAAAAAGGAGGAGATGAATAATTTACAGAGCATTTAAATCTGAGTCTCGTTCGGCGCCCCTCCTAACCTAGCTCTCCGCCCGAACCCCGTAGCCTTGCCCACATCTTACACCGGCCTATAACAACCATTTCTAATCAAGTGTGGTATTCTTTTCATTGTAGATTCTTCATGTTTTGTTTCAGATTAAAAAGTTCAATGATAAGGTGAATAAGGTGTATGAGATTTATGCAAAGACAATTAGCGATCTTGACCTGTCAGAAGGAGCACCCACGAAATACATTGATGATACCTTTGTAGCTTATAAAGACGGTGAATATATTTTCCCTCAAAAGTATGCAAGACACCTGGCTTCATTACAAAAAGAGATTGTGAGTGCCGCTTACATTTATTTGATTTCAAATTTGAATTTTTTAAATACATTTTTTGATACATTCATTACCCATTAGTATGCAGCGGTCAGTTTAATTCATCCTCTGAATGTATAGTCATTGGCTATACACTCTCATATCTAATGTTTACGGCATGCGTATACTGATCCTAATTCACTTCCATATGGTGATCATTTATCATATTTTCTATATTAGAGACCACAGGCAATTGATACAAAGCTCTCTCACGAATCGACAGATGACAGCACTATGCTACATCACCCTGTTCTTCAGTTTTTTTTTCTGACAAAACAATCTAATTACCCGAGTTTTAATTAAGACCAATGTCCGAATCACACTGAGAGAGTGATTCGGACATTGACTCTCGGAGTGACTCTCTAAACTGATTACTCGAGTCTCCAAATTACAAGAAAAGCTCACGGCAGCATATAAGTAAGATATCCTTGTCGAGTGGAAGGTAAATATACAATTGTGAGCACATAAAACTTCCTAACTTATCCTGATTGAAAATGGAACGTTTCCTTTTCCATAGAGGCTAGAGCTTGGTTTTACTGACCCAAGTTCCCTGGTTTGGACAGAGTTACCAACCGATGAATATCACTTCTTCCGCATTTGCTCACAAGTTATAAGACACTCAAGAAATCTTCATAATTCTAACTGTTGAGAATTACCGTCTGTTTAATCTTTATCTTCGATCTTGTTCATAAAATTGAATTGCTATGGTAACAGTTTGTTTTGTTCCTTGAGTTTGTTCATTCTTTTTTGTGCAGAAGAAACAAAATGACTTTGAGTTGATATTTGAGCATTAATATACTCACATTTACGCCATTTTATAGCTTTAAGCGTTTCGAATTTTATTGATGAAGCTAGTATTTTTTATATTTTTATAAATAGAACTGTGAAATAAACCATTTTGTATGTTATAAGTTGTTTATGGAATAGTTAAGAACACTGACATCATTAACTAATTCTAATTTAAAGTGCTAACAGGATACTAACAATTATTAAAACCAATAAAAAAAATTAAAATGAAACTTTTCGTAGCAAATGAATTTGGCATTAATATTTTTATACACCTCTATGTACGAGGGGAAAAAACTAATTACTTGGAGCAGAAAGTCTTTTGATGAAGTTTATTTTATATCACCATGAATGAAATGTGAGCCAAAAAATGAATTAAAACAGTATCGCCTTGAATAAGAGAAAGCGGATATTCTGATATAAAGTGATAAACTTATGATTCGAAGAGTATTATTCAGTATTCAGTATACGATTCAAAGGGTTATTATTCCTCAAATATTTTGTGCTAACTTTTGTTTTAGTTACAAAATCCGACATAAAAATGTACTTTCTTTGAATAAACACAGTATGTTTTTGGTCAGATTCGGATTTTTGACCATCAATTTGGGCAAAATATTGCTTAAACAACTTAGATAGGTGAGCTGTTGAATGCTTATTAGTTCATTAATGTCGTTCATTATAATATGCGTATTTAATCAGAATTCGGGAATATCTAAGTATTTGTAAAACGTGTCTAAGTAAAGATATCAACTCAAAAAATAATTGTAAGCAATTAGTTATTGTCATTTTATGTAACAATGGTCGAAAAACTTTGAATAGAATTCATTAGGTCATTTTAAAATATGTGATGGAAATGTAATTGTCGAAATACAAAATTTGAACGAAATCAAAATATTAATTTCATCAGTTACGTAATTTTTTAAAAAAAATTTATTTCTCTAAAGTATTTATCTTTAAAAACTCTTTCATAAAAATTCGTTAGTAATTTTTTTTTGCTCTAATATTTGATATTTGATTGAAAATGTTTTTCTTGTAGATTTAAGAATGTGATTAACTACGCGCAATTACCATGCTAAATTAGCTTCATAAGATTTTTCTTAGTTATTCTTTTTTCTTTGTTAACGTAATTTTTTAACTGTGCACATTTCTTATGTTCAATTATTATGTTTTAATTATATTCCTTTTTAAATTTTTTAGTATGATGAACATCCAGGTAGGTTTTATTTTATTACTTTTATATTAAAATTTCAAATAAACAATATTTTCAGCAATTTTTTTTTATTTAATCACATTGTTTAAAAATTCAGTTTTCAGTCGAAAAATTATGACTGTAAAAATTAGTATTTGATCAATAAATTAGATATATACAATTAGTATTTGATATATACTCTAAGATTAATAAATTATGGTTATATAAGGTCAAATAAACATCATGAAAGTGGTTCCACATTTTTATTATGTAACTGAATACAGATAAAATTTGTAGGTTTTGCCATGACAAACTGTAAATATTTTTTTACCAATGAGTAAATTTATAAGATTTATAAAATGTCTAAAATTTTATTTTTTTTAACAATTACGTTGAATAGTTTTTTCAACGATACGTTCATGTTTTTAAAATTTTGTTTTTACCTATTTTGAAAAGGTTTAGCTAAAACATTTATTTTAAGTTTCTTCGAATAAACATAAATACTTTATAGAAGTATAATTGAAATATTGAATCAATTAATTGCGTGAATATATCTTCACAGCGAAAAAAACTTTGGTAAAATTACAGTTAAGCATGGTAATTACATTTCTGATAACAAAAAATCATAATCCTAGTTTAAAATACCAAAATATACGAACCATTCATTTGGCAATTTTTCCGTTCATATGGTTACGGTTTACCGGAAATTCTGGTTTTCAAAATTATAGCTCTTGCTGTTATACATTTAGTAAAAAATAGAAAACCAAAAAGAAAATTTTTCCGAATCGATGTTTCAATGCAATGCTTTAGGATTTCATGATAAAATTAAAATTTTTTTACCACATTTACCGAATTTTATCAGATAGTATAAAACCCTATTTTATTGTTAATTTTACCAGAATCATTTCCGAAAGCTCTTTGACAAAAATTACCGAGATTTTTGGTACTTCCAAACAACCAAAAACACAGTAAATTTTACCATATTATGGTAGTATTGACCATATTTTTTACCCTCAGTGTTATATTAACTAAAGTATTGGATTTCTTGACTGTTTGAATGCGCAACTTTTATCTTTTGTTTCAAACAAAGGATCACGAAGAATTTAAATACTGTACAAGAAAAAATACTTTTATTTATTGCAAAAAAGAGTCTTCAAAGATTATGCAGAGTATTTATTCTTTCATAACGAGGCAGTTTCTTTTAAGAACAATTTATTATTTGGTTTGCTCTTGTTTTGTGTCCTCAAAATAAGAAAATCATTTATAAGTACCCACTTAGTATTTCTTAAACATTATTTTCATGATTTTCTTTACCATGATAACCATTGTCATACCTCAAAACTAGAGAGATAAATAAAAGAAATGAGGAAGATTTAGATAATATGTAAGTGGAAAAAATCACAAACTGCTTGTTTTTTGACGAGTATGCTTATAACAGTTGCTCAAATCGAGATTAGATATTTTTCAAATATCTGAGCGAAGTTTTTTAACATCTATCTGAAATGCTGATTGCATAATTGTATTATTCCGCGAAAAAAATAATATTTATTCTTCATTTGATTCGAAATGGTCATATACTAGAAAATTTTTTGTAACTATTTTATTTTATTTTATGATCCTCGTTGAACAGCCGACCCATTTTTCAAAAGTTTACAACTACTAATGTTCGACTCCGTAGACGTGCAATTTTGAATCCAATTCAGAAGACAAAAGAACTCTTGGATTAAGTATTTTAAGAAATTTGTCTTTGTGGAGGACTTTTTGATGGAACTAACCCGCTGTTGTATTACACGGAGAGGAAAACCATGAAAACCTTTTATGGTTATCCTGACGGTAACGATATACACGATATGTCTACCACTGAGGATATTTTACATCATTGTGACCGATGCGCGCCGGGTGTGAAATTCGAATCAATGAGCTATCCCTGGGATTTAAATCCAGTTCCCTAATTGGAAGACGAACGCTTTGCCTCCTGAACCACCAAGGTTCCTTTTGAAACTGTTGAAGTTTTCGAGAAAACTATTGAAATTTTTATAAGGTTATAAGACGTCATGCTTTTTTTTAGCATAAACATGATTGAAATACTGGCAAAATTCTAGGTTAGTTAAAAAAAATTTGAAAAATATTTAAACTAGCACAATAAAACTATAAAAATAACAAAAGAAACTAAGTGTAGAATATGAGCTATAAAAATCAAACTCATAAATTTTTTTTTTATTTTTAAGAAAATACTGATGTCATCTCTTTTATTGGAGATTTTTTTTTTTTTTTTAATATGAACTGAAACATAAGATAAAGCAAGTTTTCTATTAAACTTCCGTTAAAGGTCTCGGTAAGGCAAAAAATAATTTTTTATTTCTTCCATGTTAATCTATGGAGAATAAGTTGAGTACAAATTTTTTTTAATTAAGTATCTAAATAATGTTTTAAGATATTAATCTTTTATTTTAATCTTTTAAATGTATTTGATTGAACGAGGTTACTTAATTTCAAATTATAAGGCTGTAAGCATTTTGAAAACTTTAACTTTGAGACTCTTTGCCTTCTGAAGAAGTTTTTAAGAATATTTACAATCTTAAATAAAATTAAAAATTTGATAACTGTGACCTATAATATTTTTAAACTACTAAAGCTGAAGGAAAAATGCTCAGCAATATTAGTTCATTAATTTCAATAGAGTTACTTATACATAAAAATTACTTTTAAACAAAAGTGTCTTATATACTAAAAACTATTTATAAATAAAAATTATGTCCTTATAGTTCTTAGGTTAACATAAAGGATGGAGAGTCTTTCTCTATCTGAGATCTTTAAGTGCTGCTAAATTTTTGTATTCTTTTTTACCTATGATAAATTTTCGCATTTTTTGAGCTTTAAAAACTTAAAGGATATTCGGATAAGCTTGTGTTATGTATTGTACCTTAATTTACTTTTATCCAATTGAAAAGTTTGTATTCAGTTATGGTACGCAAGTTTTGATGTATATGAAGAAAACAAAAAAGTATATTATATAAAAATTGAAAATATTTATAAAAATTTTTGTTAACATTTATAGTAAAAAGTACTTAAAAAAGTTAAAATTTAATGATTTTTTTTAAAAAATTGTTCAATTTAAATTACATTATTTTTTAAGGGGTTCAAAAATTAAAATTAATCCTTTTCAAAATTTGTAACTTTTTTTTAAAAATTGTTAAGCAGATTTTCTAACATATTTTGCACATAATTATTAAATGGCACAAAAAAAATCAAATAAATGAGCGTAACTTTAAAAAGTCTTAACTATGTGTTCTTACACGCATTCTTAAATATGTACCCTTAAAACAAAAATCTATCTATTAATTGCCTTTGTCCGTTTAGTTGTTATTTAAATATACTTCGGAAGTTTTCATATTAGTATCAACTGGTTAATTGTGAATGATTTGCAGAACTAAGACCAAGAATTGGGGGTGCTGATTTCATCAGATGGGGATATAATGAGTGTACTACTTTTGAAACTGAAACATTCATTTCGGGAGTAATGGCAACATCAGAACTTGTGCAAGAAGGTGGATCAAGTGAGTTTATGTGCTCTACAGTTGATCCAGTTGAGATAAATCCCAAAAGTTATTTCCCAGGATATCCAGGCAAAGATGATCCAGACGAGCATTTATTAGTCAGTCCAATCAGGTAATGCAATAAAATTTTTGATATTTTAAGCAAAAATAGTTCTTAGATTTCCTTGACAGCGAGATTTGGAACTTCCACATACCATCCTTCACGTTTGCGTGCAGTTCTGAACTAACTGCGCATGCTCATGACACAGACACACTGTGCTTGCTCACTTACATCAGAGCATGCGCACATGAAAGTGTTGGATGTAAGTGAAGGCGCTAAATCTCTTTAACATTAAAGAAATTAAAACAAAAGATTTTAATGATAAATAAAATTTTGGATACTTTTGTTTTGAAAAAAATTTTACTTTTAAAGAATAATTTCTTTTAATTATAAATTAAAACACAAATTTTTAAAGTTTAAACTTGTTTAAAATTCCTCGTAAAAGTTTTATGAGCGTCAGACATAGACATATTATTTAGACATATTAGTAAGATTTTCTCTTTTTTTAAGATACCAAGGAGAACTAAAAAAATTTAGCTCTATGAAGGATAAGCCAATAGCATGTGCTCAGTGTCGAGCAACTTTACTAACCACTGTTCTAGTGGTGATGGCTAACAATTCCTGCCCAACAGATAAATGGACAAAGGAATATGAAGGCATTCTCATGGCTCCTGGTTTTTATAGTTCAAAAGGTGAATATGTCTGTGTGGACGTAAACATGAAGAGCCCAGACAAAACAATAAAGTTCGGAAATTCAGAGGATTCTCGATTACCTGAAGTAAAAGAAGTTACAGTTGAATGTGGTTCTTTGCCATGTGAACCCTATGAAGCAAACAAACCGATTCCCTGTGTTGTTTGCACTATTTAAGCATTTATGGTTGTACTATTTTGAGCAATAAAAACTATTTATATATTATTAGATCAAGAATTTCAAATTGTTTGGACGTATTTATTAAACATTTAAAAAGCTTATAGAAAAACACAAATACAAGATCGAAGCTCCTGGTAAAATATTAGACTATGCCTTTCAAAGTATTTGAACGCATTTATTGAACAATTGAAGAGTTAATGGGTGAAAAATTACTAGCAAAGTCTAATTCACCTCAGTTAGTTATAAGAAAAAATACAATTAAAACCAACCCTATAAAAAATTCCGAATCAAATTACAATTAAAAAATACGATAAAAGTTAGTAAATCGCGTTCCTGCAATTACGGTAAAAGTACCGCTACTCAGGATCCGGTACGTATTACCGTGCAATTCAGTTTTACCAGAACATGTTACGGAAAAAACTGATGTGCCTTAATTTTCATAGAAATAATTAGAATAAAGATATTGAATCACTTTAATTAAATAAATATTGCGGTAAAAATTATGATATTACGGTAAAATTAATTTTTTACGGTGTAGAGTGAAACATGAGGTTTCAAATGCTGTAAAAATTCTTTTACGATAAACAAATTATTTCAGGATTCCATTGCGCACATTTGAGTAATTCGGCCATAATTTGTTTTCATTTTGTTTTTTTGAAAATTTTTTTTCAGCATTTGAAATTTCATTGTTTACGGAGAAAAAAATGTGTGATAAAGGCAGTTATGGTAAAGACTGTATGGGACAGACAATTTTGTTAATAAACCATAATTTTGGTAAAACAAACCAAAACATACGGAATTTGAACAATTCCTTTAACAATTTTTTCGTTCATATGGTAACAGTTTACCGGAAATTCTAGCTTTCAAAATTATAGTTCTTTTTATCACACACTTTCGAAAAAAAATACATATCATTAACAATTAAAAAATACAAATAAAGGTAAATTTAACCGTATAAATATTTTTTAAACCATTAAGATATCATGATATAATCAAATTTATTATGATAATCAAATCATGATAAACTTAATAATCATTCATTCATGATAAATTTGATAAAAATCTAATCATGATAAAATATTCTGATGATATTTATCAAATCATGATGAAGTTATTCTTAATTTTACCTAACTTATTACCAAAGCATTTCGGTAAAAACTACAAAACTTTTTGCTATTATAATAGAGGCAGAAACACAGTAAAATTTGCTATTAGTTTCGACTATACTTCTTTTCTGAGTGAACTCACTTTTTCTCTACTTTAAATTACTTATGTAGGAGGAAGAGAATTTGCCGCAAAGAATTTCTCCCTCTATTAAGTATACATATTAACCTGCATTATAATATCAAGTCCACAATTCTTTAGTAGGGATTCATTCTCAAACTTCTTTTTAGTGCTTTTAGAGTCTAAGAAGATAGAGTGTTAAGACGTAAGACAAATTTCTCACTAAATCCTCCATCTATCGTAGATTTACAAAATAAATGATCTCATGCAGAAGAGGAAGCTACTAATACTACATTTAACCTCAACGAATTTAATCAGGGGGATGGCTCTAAATCCGACAGTCTATTAGAACAAAACGTGCTCTTTCAAACCTTCCAATCACTTTGGCTATTTAGATGGTATGCTATTGATTTGATTCTGCACAAAAGAGAGCTATTTATTTGCTCAGGGATTGCAATCAGAAATTAGTTTAACGAAGTTTAATTCAAATAATGAACTTTCTAATGAAATCTTTCCCTCATCAATCGATTTTTTCCCTCTAGATGTCAAATATTTTTTGCTAACACCGCACTGTTAGAATTTTTATTTGAAAATTACGGTAAAACAACCAGCAGTAATCTGCCCTTCAAATTAAGCGAAAAGTTTACGGTAAAGAGCATTTTTTATCTTTACGGCTTTGAAACAGTTTACAACCAGTGCGGTTTAAAAAATATGCAAAATTATGCGTTTTTTTTAACTATTTACAACTAGTATAGTTTCAAAACCGTAAAAAAATGAATGGACATTAGAGCTAGACTTTTCGTTAAGCAATGGGTTTTGAAGTAAGGTTGCGGTTGAGTTATGCTTTATCAAATTAGTAGATATTAATTTTTAAATTAGTTTACTGGGTTGTTTCATCAATCGTAAGATACGGGAAATACTATTGTTCAGCCGTAGTTGAATAATATAACGATAACTTATTAGGAAAAATCTTTTGAATCTAGTTAGCAAGAGATCTTGCTAACTAGAATAATTTTGCCTGCTTCAGTTGAATTAACAATTTCGTGACAGCATGTTTTACTCTGGTTTTAAGCGAGTTTCAGGGTGCAGAGCTTTTTTCCCCAACTACTTTGGAAGTTTGAAGTATGTTCTAATTCAGTTTTTCTTTTTAAAGTTTTTAATAAATAGTTTGTTTTGGTAATTTAGTTTTATTTCGTTATTCGATGGCTCATATTAGTTTAATTCATGTTAGTATTCCCCACATTCCGGTCCGTCGAGGTCGAAGCTATCGAAATTAATTTTTAGTTAGGGCTTTGGATTACTTTTCACGAGCTTTCAATATGCCAAAATTATTAGAAGAGCTACTTAAGCTGAAAAGAGTAGTTAAAAGTAAAGTTACTAGGGTAACTAATTCTATTTCTGACTTGTTGCAAGATACTGAACTTAACGTGGAACATTCTGATATTTGTTTACGTCAAATAAGTGAACTCAATTTGGAAGTTTTGGATCTTTTCAAAGACATCTTAGTTGTTTGCGACGAAGAAAATTATTCAGATTACGAAACTGAGCTTTTCCACTTACTGAATAAATTAGATAGTTTTGAATTGTCTTTAAAGAAACGAAATAGTAATTTGACGAACGCACAATCTCAAACTTCGGCTGTAGCTGAAACTCCAAAGGCTTACATCAATCTTCCAAAGCTGGACTTACCTACTTTTTCAGGTGATTTTTTTTCTAGGATATCGTTTCGAGATTTATCTTCAGCTACTGTACGCAATAATGAATTATTATCGGATTCTCAAAAATTGCAATATCTGAAATTATCAGTTAAAGGCGAAGCACTATCGTTAATCAATTCTATACAAGTTTCAGATGCAAGCTTTGAAAAAGCGTGGAAAGCACTTACTAATAGGTATCACAGTGAAGTCGACTTAGTTTATCGTCATTTAGATAAGTTACTCACGCAACCCAGTTTGCAAATTGAATCAGCTAAATGTTTAAGGAAACTTCTGAATTTATCAACTGCATGCTTAGACAACTTACGAATTTTAAACCAACAGGTTGATAATTGGGATTCAATCTTGGTTTATTCATTAAGAAGGAAAATTGAGAACGCCTCATTAAAAGAATGGGAATTATCACAGACGAAAGGAAAGATGCCGACTTTTGAAGAATTTCGGTCTTTCTTAGAAATGAGGGCACGCGCTCTTCTATCGACAAACATGCTACTTCAAATACCGAAAGTGAGAGTTGAGAAAGCGAAGATTTTCAAAACTCAAATTTCCCCAACTAAATTGGAATGTTGCATATTCTGCGAGAGTTTACATAGTATCTATAGATGTGAAAAGTTTCTTGCTAAATCAGTTCAAGAAAGAAAACTTCCGTTTTTAAAATAAAACTTTGTTTTAATTGTTTGAAATTCGGACATATTGTAGCGAATTGTGAAAGCAAACACTACAGCTTTTGCTTAGGAAAGCATCATAGTTTGTTGCTTCAAGAAGTTGAGGATTCGAACTTAGCGTCTGTTGAAAATTCTGAATTAAACTCTTCTACTCATTATTCAACAGGCGAGAAATTTGATTGTAGCATCGCCAAGGTAGCATCCTTCCAACCGCCATAATTAGGATTTCTGATTCTTTTGGAATTGGTGTTGATTGTCGAGCACTTATACACTGTGGATCAGAATTGAGTTTTATCAGACAAGATTTAGTTCAACGTTTGTGTTTAAAAAAGATGAAAGCAAATATATCTTTGTCAGGTTTATCAGCGAAACCCATGACCAAAGTTAAAAACTTTGTAAATGTTACAATTGGCTCAAGACTGGATCCTAACTTTTGTTTAAATACATCCACGTTAGTTCTTTTGTTCAAATATATACTCTTTAGTAGCATGCGGCAGGTAGTGACGATAAAATAAGAGTTGTATCTTTAAAAACTGTTAATGGTATAATTAAAAGACCAATTGTAAAGTTATGTTTATTGCCTCTTGATTCTAAAATTTAGTTATCACAATTATTTCTGAAATTTCCAAGTTAGTTAAAATAATTTAAAATTGAGTTTTGTGTTTTTTTTTTAGATTTTCAAAATTTATACTCTAAGATATTTGATTTTGTGATTCTAAATTTATGATTGCTTAATTTTTCTATTGGATATTCTAAAGATTGCTAAATTTAATAATTCTTGGAAATAATACTCTGAAGTGTTTTCAGTATTTTCAATGTTATAAACAAGCCTAGAAAATTGTAATTTGTTTCTTTTTCTTGCATAATTGTTTAATTTATTAATTGTTGAAGTTAGTTACTTCAAGGGCGGCGGTATGTTCAGCCGTAGTTGAATAATCTAACGATAACTTATTAGGATAAATCTTTTCTTGTTTGTTATTTGTTGAGATTCGTTACGCACGCGCTCTGAAACTCTTGCTAACTAGAATATTTTTGCCTCTTTCAATAGGATTAGCGATTTCGCTACAGCAGTTTACTTTGGCTTTAAGCGAGTTTCAGGGCACAGAGCCTTTTTCCCCAACTACTTTGGAAGTTTGAAGTATGTTCTAATTCAGTTTTTCTTTTTAAAGTTTTTAATAAATAGTTTGTTTTGGTAATTTAGTTTTATTTCGTTATTCGATGGCTCATATTAGTTTAATTCGTGTTAGTATTCCCCACATTCCGGTCCGTTGAGGTCGGAGCTATCGAAATTGAATTTTAGTTAGGGCTTTGGATTACTTTTCACGAGCTTTCAATATGCCACAATTATTAGAAGAGCTACTTAAGCTGAAAAGAGTAGTTAAAAGTAAAGTTACTAGGGTAACTAATTCTATCTCTGACTTGTTGCAAGATACTGAACTTAACGTTGAGCATTCTGATATTTGTTTACGTCAAATAAGTGAACTCAATTTGGAAGTTTCGGATCTTTTCAATGACATCTTAGTTGTTTGCGACGAAGAAAATTATTCAGATTACGAAACTGAGCTTTTCGACTTACTGAATAAATTAGATAGCTTTGAATTGTCTTTAAAGAAGCGAAATAGTAATTTGACGAACGCACAATCTCAAACTTCGGCTGTAGCTGAAACTCCAAAGATTTACATCTATCTTTGTTTCTTTTTCTTGCATAATTGTTTAATTTATTAATTGTTGAAGTTAGTTACTTCAAGGGCGGCGGTATGTTCAGCCATAGTTGAATAATCTAACGATAACTTATTAGGATAAATCTTTTCTTGTTTGTTATTTGTTGAGATTCGTTACGCATGCGCTCTGAAACTCTTGCTAACTAGAATATTTTTGCCTCTTTCAGTTGAATTAGCGATTTCACGACAGCATGTTTTACTCCGGCTTTAAGCGAGTTTCAGGGAGCAGAGCCTTTTTTCCCTACTACTTTGGAAGTTTGAAGTATGTTCTAATTCAGTTTTTCCTTTTAAAGTCTTTAATAAACAGTTTGTTTTGGTAATTTAGTTTTATTTTGTTATTCGATGGCTCATATTAGTTTAATTCATGTTAGTATTCCCCACAACTAGACTTTCTTTATGTTAAGTAGCTTCAAGGTGCTGCCATCTATGCGTGAACTAGAGTATAATATTCAAATAGTCCAGGGTCACATATCGGGCAATGCAGGACACTGGAAACATGTCTTGTGTTGAAGGGAACGGAGAAAATATTGTGGTGCCAACTCGAAAAATCGAACCCCCGTTTTGTCGATCATAAGATATACAGATTAACTCTCTCGGCTACAATTCGTTCTCAACTGCAAGGAATTAAGTGACTTCATTAGGTGGACCTAGTTGGGGTGCTAAATTCTGGTTGTTTAACCGTATTAGGGGAAAGCAGTTAATAAATATCTTTTCTCACAGTTAACAGTCTAAATACCATCTTATTTATTGTTATTTGACTATTTTGTTTGAACGTGGTAAAATAACAATGAAATTTTTTTTTATTTAACCATTTTTTCCGAGAAATTTCTAATAGTGCAAATTATTTTCGACCTAAACATTAACTTTTTTTGAATTCGTTACCAATTGAATTTTCGCGAGAAGTATACTGGATATTTAGTATAGAGCAAAATTAAGGGTCGTCACCGACAAAAGAGCGACTAAATAAAGCATGTGATGATAGCGTATGGTGACGCCACCCAATAATCACTTTTATCTTCAAAAATCCAACAGATTCGAATTTTATTGTTAATTCTTTTAATAAATATGAAACTTTAAGGAATATTTTATAATATTTTGAAATTTACTTTATTTTATCTTCATTTTTTAAAACTTTTCTTCATTTTAAAAATGAAATTTGACGAATTTACTCTACTAAAAAAGCTTCAAATATCAAGCTTTTATACGTGGAATTAATTTAATATTAATAGCCTTTTTGATCATTGAAATTTTTAGATTTTAAATAAGTGATCACTATGTTTTAAAAAGTGGTTACTATTAAGAAATTTAAAATTTTGTCAGATAATATTTACTGATAAGCAACCTTAACACATATTTCTAAAATCTTTGCGAAAAATTAAGACAAATTGAGGAGGCAAACTAAAATTTAAACGAGGAAAAAACAAGAATGTTATCATAATCTGATAAATCACTATTTGAGGAATGCGGGTGTGCAAAACATGGAAACGTGTTTGATTTCTGGAGAAAATAGAGAAAATATATATATATATATATTTCTGAAAAGATGGGCAAAATTTTAGGAAGTAATAGTACACACCAAAGCAAACAATTTTTATCAAAGAATGTATGGGGCCGAAAACAAAACAAAACGCAAAACAGCTAGAGGGTGTCAAAGTTTATGTTCTTATATGAGGCAAAAACACATAAAGAAAGATGAAGTTAAGTTATAAAAGCAATTTAATGGCATGTGATTACAATAATTGTTCAAAACAGTGGNATATCAAAGCAACTTATAAAAACTACATTGTATAATTAGTTTCATATTATGTTCAGCATATTAGCTTTAAATGTCAAATTATATCAGAAGTTTTTCCCCCAAGTTATTTACAATGAAATTACCACATCGTTTGTAAGACTATCTTGCAAACATTAACATTGTTTTAACAGATAATAAAGAAAAACTCATATTTTCTAAAAATGAGTGAAAATTTAGAAGATAAAATGAAACAATGAAAAGTCTTTTTAATATTCCCGTTTTGTGGGGAAAGATGAAAACTTAATTAGTTTGGATACTTTGGTAATTAAATGAATCCCCCTAATCTGGGGAAAGAAATCAAATTTAACAGTAAGCGAGTAATACGACACTAATTAAACATGGATTCCCTTAATTTAAGTTTTGTTTCAGTTTTAAATTAATTATCAGTTTCTCGAGTAATATATCCGTTTGTTGCAGTAATATAATTAATTGTATAATGCTAGAATATCGATCTTTTAGTGCTTTTGCGTTTTTCTAAGAGGTGATATAAGATTGCAGTTTTTAATTAGTGAAATTAAAACCCTTAAAATTATACGTTGCTTCGAGCTAGTGTCTCTTGATTCAAGAACAAAGTCTTATATTTGATTTAGAATTCCCGAAAATAGGTTGAAGCAACGTTCAATTTATAATCTTGATTATTTCAGTTCGTACTTAATAATTGGCGAACATAGGAAGACAATATATTTGTATACTTGAGAAAATCATCTTCAGAATACAAAGAGCCTGCATGACCTAACAGAAAATATTTTTAAAAATGTATCCACTGTTACTTACTTAAAAATAATATGTACTTCACTGTCAAAATTTCCCGTAAAATTTTATGGTGCAAAAAATCTGATTTACCGTAGTTTTTACAACTATATTTGCTATAAAACCGTTGAATCACGGCAATTAAATAAACATTAATAGAAAAAGTATGGTATAAAATTTTACAGTAGAAATGGGTTTTACGGTAAAAATAAATTTTACGGTAAAAGTAGATTTTACAGTAAAATGGATTTTATGGATGTTGCAATCAAGATGTCAGTACTTTTAATAGTAATTTGATCCAGAATATTTCACGGTGTACATCGCAAATTTTCTTTAATATGTTTTGCTGTAATATGCCGACCGGCCTGTGTAGGGATCAGGGAACTGGCCTTGCATCATAAAGGTTCTGGGTTTGAATCCCGGGCAAGGCACGGATGTTCCTTCATTCTCTGTACTATCTGTCCTTACTGTAGATGCAACGTTGGCCAACCTGATATGGTGTTCCTGAAAGAGTGGGCAGCAAATCTGCCCTTGTGGTGTCTGTATGAAGAATGGTCATTCCCCAGTGGGCAATGGAAAAAAGTTTTTTGCTGTAATTATTTAAAATGTTATAAATGCTTGATAAAATCATTCAAAATGGCATTTTAACTTTAAAAAATTTGTTATTAGGAATAATAATAATAGAACTAGTTTATAATACAGAAAAAAGTGCATAGTTTTAAAAGTTAAATGCATTGCAATCGAATAGAGGAATAAATTTTGATTAACATCTTACATTGCATTGTAATTTTTTGTTGAGTTATACAGTTGGAAATGTAGTAAAATAGATATAACTTATGTTTCTAATTATTTTAAAAATATTATTTTATATCTTATATATTATTCGTGTGATCTGTAACCATCAGGATAACAAAGGAAAGTTTATTTTACAGAGAAAAAGACTATCATCGTAGCTACCAGGATATGGTACAATTTACAGTGTTTCTGGCTTTATGGAAACATCAAAAAGCTCACTGATTTTTGTCGAAGTGCTTTAGTATTGATTTTGTTAAAATTAAAAATAAAATACGTTTTTATAATCTGTGACAATGTTTGGTAATTGTGGAAAAAATGAGGAAATTTATCGTGATACTATAGAGCATAGCATTAAAACCATTTATTCGGTTAAATGTACTTTTCAGTTTTGTATTTTTAACTAAATGTGTTGTAATAAGAACTATAATTTCGAGAACAAGATTTTCTGGCCAACCGTTGTTATATGAACCAAGAATTTATCAAATGAATGGATTAAATACCGTATATTTTAATTTTATTGATCTTAACTATGCAATTTTCTTTCTGCCAAAGATGTTTTTACTATACAGTATGGTTATTTTACCAGTATTGTTTTCTCCGTACATTTAAAACCATTTTTAATAAACTAATAAAGTGTTCAGTTTTTTTCCAAATTTTAGGTACAATTAGGGTAACAATTTTAAACTTAATTTGATGAATTGTTTATACTTTTAAATTACTATTTTGTTGAAAAGTATTTCATATCTATCCATTCGATTTTGTTGTTAATTCAAAGACTAAAAAAATATAATTAAATATTATCTATAAAAATGATAGATGGTATTTTTTAATTCTTAAGTTATGCCTCATACAAAACTATAACTTTATTTATAATAATATTTCAAAGAAATATTATCGTGAAATCTTCATGGTCATTTATAATATAAGGAATAATTTCTTTCGTAAAAGCTAATTTAAGTAAAAAATATTTTCATTTTTTTAAACTTAAATTGAAATATTTCATATTAAAAGAATTACTTCATATGAAAAGAATTAGAATATTTCATATTATTATTTCCTTTACTTCATAAATAAGAATATTTAGTATTAAAAATATTTTCTTATTATCATTTTTGCTAAACTAACCATTAAAATATCTTAAAATTTTATCTTATGCATACAGAAATTGACTGATAGAGTATAATGTTTCATTAAATGTACCTTACACTAATTTTTGTTTTTGAATTATATTTTAAAAGAATGTTATTTTACATTTTCATGATTAGAAACTATTTAAGGAATAAACGTTGTCCTAAGAGCAAATCAAGCTTGAAAATTCCTAGACATTAAGTAAATCTTTGCAAAACTAATCATAACCGTCTTTTAAAAATTTATTAGATTACCATAATGAATTGCGTTAAATATATTCCGCTCTTCAATTTAATTAAATCTGTGACCTAATATTGAGTTACTTTCAAATTCACTTAAAATAAGGTTATGAGAAAATAATATAATTCATCCTGTAATAAAAGCCCGAAGCTTTCAATCCATTTTACCTTAAGGCAGTATTTTCTGGGCGCGACATGCGTTAACTCTTGACAAATGACGAGAGGGTAAACTCGCCGTGACGGTAATCCAATCCGTAATAATCCAACCCTCTTGGCATAAGCCCTGTGCCAAAATATGTTGTTTCACTGCAACACGTGNAGTATCCGTGACATTGATCTAAAAGAGAAGAATAAATATTTTATTCTCATTTTAAAAGATTAAGTCTTTGATTTATTTTAAATGTATTTCTATTAATAAAAATAAGCTTAAGTAATGAAAGATATTTTAAAAGGATAGAAAATAGATATGTAATGCCAATTGTGGCATCACAAGTTCGTACTTAATAATTGGCGAACATGATAAGACAATATATTTGTATGTTTAAGAAAACCAGCAAAGAGCCTGCGTGACCTAACTGAAAATATTTTTAAAAATGTATCCACTTAAAAACGATGTGTACTTCACTGTAAAAAAGTTCTGATCAAATTCCGGTCAAATTTTATGGTACAAAAAATCTGATTTACCGTAATTTTTACAACTATATTTACTATAAAACCACTGAATTACGGCAATTAAATAAACATTACTAGAAAAAGTATGGTATAAAATTTTACTGTAGAAATGGGTTTCACGGTAAAAATGAATTTTACGGTAAAAGCAAATTTTACAATAAAATGGATTTTACGGATGTTGCAATCAAGATGTCAGTACTTTTAATGGTAATTTGATGTAGAATTTTTCATAGTATTGGCGCAAAATTTTATTTAATATGTTTTGCTGTTATATGCCGACCGGCCTGTCAGGGAACAGTATCATCAGAAAAGTTCTGGGTTCTAATCCCGGGCAAGGCATGGATGTTCTTTCATTCTCTGTACTATCTATCCTTACTGTAGGAGCAACTTTGGCTCACTTAAAATGGCGCCCCTGAAAGAGTGGCCAACAAATCTGCCCTTCAGGTGCCTGTATGATGAATAGTCATTCCTCAAGTGGGCATTGGAAAAAACTCCTTTTGCTGTTATTATTAAAAATGTTATAAATGCTTGATAAAATCTTTTAAAATGGCATTTTAACTTTAAAATATTTATTGTTGTTATGAATGATAATAAGATAACTTGTTAATAATACAGAAAAAAGTGTATAGTTTTTAAAGTTAGCATTGAAATCGAATAGAGGAATAAAATTTGATTAAAATCTTACATGGCATTGTAATTTCTTGTTGAATAATATCGTTGGAGTTTAATTATTTAAAAAAATATATATTAAATCTTACATATTATTCATGTGATCTGTAACCATCAGGATAAAAAATGAACGTTTATTACACAGAGAAAAAGACTATCATCGAAGCTACCAGAATATGGTAAAATTTACAGTGTTTCTGGATTTATGGAAACACCAAAAAGCTCATTGATTTTTCCCGAAGCGCTTTGGTATTGATTTTGTTAAAACTAAAAATAAAATACGTTTTTATAATATGTGATTAAGTTTGTTAAATGTGGTAAAAATGAGGAAATTTTACTATAATACTATAGAGCATAGCATGAAAATCATTTATTCGGTCATATGTACTTTTCAGTTTCGTATTTTTTACTACATGTGTTGTAATAAGAACTATAATTTCGAAAGCAAGATTTTTCCGTAAGCCGTTGCTATAGGAGCGAAAAAAATATTAAATGAATGGTTTAAATACCGTATGTTTTGATTTCATTGACCTGAATTGCGTAATTTTCTTTTGCCAAAGATGTTTTTAATATACAGAACAGTAATTTTACCAGAATTGTTTTCTCCATATATATTTAAAACCATTTTTAATAAACTAATAAACTGTTCAGTTTTTTTCAAATTTTAGGTATAATTAGAGTAACAATTTTAAACTTAATTTGATGAATTATTTACACTTTTAAATTATTAATTTGTTGAAAAATATTTCATTTCTATCGATTCTAATTTGTTGTTAATTCAAAGACTAAAAAAAAATTAAATATTACCTATAAAAAATGCTGGATAATATTTTTTAATTCTTTAATTATACCGCATAAAAAAACTTTTTTTTATGTATAATAATATTTTTATTGTAAAATCTTTATGGTCACAAATAATATAAGGAATAATTGCTTCCGTAAAGATTAATTTAAGTTAAAAAGATTTTCATCTTTATTAGAATATCATCTAAATTAGAATATTAATAGAATTATTATATTACTTCATAATTAAAGAATTATTTAATATTAAAAGAATTATTTCATACTAAAATAGTTAGAATATATATATTTCATATTATTATTTCATTTATTTCATAAATAAGAATATTTAATATTAAAATATTTTCATATTACCATCTTTGTTAAACTAATCATTAAAATCTCTTAAAATTTTATCTCATGCATACAGAAATTGACTGATAGAGTATAATATTTCTTTAAATGCACCTTACACTAATTTTTGTTTTTGAATCATATTTTAAAAGAATGTTATTTAACATTTTCATGATTAGAAACTGTTTAAGGCATTAATGTTGTCCTAAGAGCAAATCAAGCTTGAAAATTCTTGGACATTAAGTAAATCTTTGCAAAACTAATCATAACCGTCTTTTAAAAATTTATTAGATTACCATAATGAATTGCGTTAAATATATTCCGCGCTTCAATTTAATTAAATCTGTGACCTAATATTGAGTTACTTTCAAATTCACTTAAAATAAGGTTATGAGAAAATAATATAATTCATCTTGTAATAAAAGCCCGAAGCTTTCAATCCATTTTACCTTAAGGCAGTATTTTCTGGGCGCGACATGCGTTAACTCTTGACAAATGACGAGAGGGTAAACTCGCCGTGACGGTAATCCAATCCGTAATAATCCAACCCTCTTGGCATAAGCCCTGTGCCAAAATATGTTGTTTCACTGCAACACGTGTCGTGCCATACTATCGAGTAGCCAACTAAGACGAGCTAACTTTGACCAATGGCTAAGCACACATGAAGTATTCAGTTGTCATTGTTTTCTATAATTGGACCTGATTCTAGGTATGAGTGATTCCGGATAATGCACTTTGTTTGTTGTTTACACAAGTTTGTGACTTGAATCAAATCAGTGAATGCATAATTGCGGTCATACTAGCTCTATTTATATATTTTCTTTCAAATATCCACAGGAAATGAGTAGCAAATACTCAACTTAATAAGAATTTATTTGAATGATGGAATTTTTTTTAGCCTATTCGAAGTAAAAAAAATGAGAATAATAATTTATTGCATTGTATGGATAAAATCGAATTATATATTTTTTTAACTGATTACATATTTCCTATCTTATATGATTCATATTATAAACATATTTTATCTCTATTAAATTTAATACAGTTATGCTAATGACACTGTAAAAAATTCCGGAAAAAAAGTACCGGAACTCCGGGTGCCGGTACTTTTTACCACAAAACCCATTTTACCGGAACAAAAAATATAATGCAGGATAATTTTTACAGTAATAATTACCTTAAAATCAAAGAATCACTCTAATTAAATAAATATCACTGTAAAAATTACCGTATAATATTTACATATACATACTCTATTTACGTATTTTTTTCAAATATCCATAAGAAATGAGTAGAGAATAATCAAATTAATATGAATTTATTTGAATGATGGAAGTTTTATTTTAGCCTACTTAAAGTAAATAAATTGAAAAACAATAATTTTATAGTATTGTATGGAATAAATCGAATTATATATACATTTTTAACTGTTTACACATTTTTTCAGATATTTCCTATTTTATATGTTTCATATTTCAAATATATTTTCGTTCTCTTAAATTTACTGCATTTATGTTCATCACACTGTAAGAAATTCCAGAAAAAAGTACCAGAACTCCGGGAGTCGGTACTTTTTACCATAAAACCGATTTTTACCGGAAAATGTAACGCAACAAAAAATATAATGCGGCGTAATTTTTACAGTAGTTATTACCTTAAAATCAATGAATCACACTTTTTGGATGAATATTTCTGTAAAAATTACGGTACAATATTTTACGGTAAAAATATATTTTGCAGTAAAATGGAATTTTCGGAGGATGCATCCAGAGTGACGTTACTTTATACCGTAATTTGATCCAAAGTTTTTTCAAAGTGAAGGTTCCATTACAAAAGAATATTTTTTTATTAGCATTTTCTAGAAGTCATATAACTTAGATAATTATTAAATTTTCCTTAACAACTGATTAAATAGATAAAGCAACATATTCTTAAGCATATGCTGTAATCACCTTCAATTGTATATTTATTTAGCATCCTGGCCGAGTAAACATAACCAAGTAAAAGTAAACATGAATTAATATAAAATTTTAGGGATAAAAAAGGAAAATTCTATTAAAATCTGGCGAAGCTCCATTGCAGCAGACGTGGAGAATTTTTTTATTTTATAAAAGTCTGTTTAATTGCCGGTTGAAACTTAAGAGCTTTTCTAACAACTGTCTTTTAACTTCTCTCTGCTTCCATAGTCAATTAAATTGGTTTTCATGCTCTTTAATATTGCCTTTTTTATTAACAGTTTGAAATATTTCGATAGCGTTATACGTTTTTCATTGCTCAAATATTCATAATACTTCTTATTTTATTCTTGATTGTATAACTATACATAAAGTGCAACAATTATAGAACATTCTATATATTGACAGCATTATTGAATTTGCTTCTAGATGTTCTTTCAAGATAAAAGAACTCAATTATGATAAAAATAAAATAACTTTTAAAAAATGCAGTAGTGTACCTGTGTACCTATTGAAATTTATCATTAAGTAATATTTTTTATAATAAGTAATGAAGTCAATAACATCGCAATTGTGAACCAGGAAACAAAATCAAATAAATATTTTTATTTTTTGAACCTCATATAAAAAAATTCACTTTAAAAATAAATTCCCTTAAACAATGAATGTTTTTATGCGTTTTCTTTAAAGCCCTTCACGTAATTAAAGAAATCCCCTTAATGAAAAAGTATCATTTTTTTTAAAAAAAAGAAAAAAAGAAGAGAGATTAGTTAATTCTTTAATTGCCGTTTCGAAGGGCGAATTTGTTGGTGAGAGTAAAGTGTCATTAATGCCTACAGTGCGTGAACGATAATAAGCTTTACATAATCTGATATTCATTAACTTTATCTGAATTTCGAAGATTTTTTCAAGGATTTTTTTCTTTTCTTTTTTTAGAGGGTGGAGTAGGTTGCGCTCCGTTAAAAAAACATATGTCCATTAAGAAAACATACGCGATAAGAATATTTTTAACGATTTAAAGAAAAAACTTGGATAAAAAAATTTGAAACTAGTTTTTTTTAAATATTTGTCTTTTTAAAACTATTATTACATTGATACAGCATTGATATTACTACTATTGAAATGATGTATAATTTTTATTTCTTTTTATCTAATGTATAATATAGTTCTTACCTTTTGGAACACTATATTATACTATTTACAGTCCATATTTACAGTGGAAACTCTTCCTATAAGGAAGAAGGTAATGGAGAAAATAGTATTTTGTCGACGGGGGGACTTGAACCCTCGTTCTGTAGGTCAGTTTGCTCTCTCGGCCAGCTGTAAGAAATCCAGCTATATATCCAGCTGCAAGGAACTAAGTGACTTCATTAGGTGGGTCTAGTTGGGGTGATAAAACTCTGGTTGTTTAACCGCATTCGATGAAAGCATTTGATAAACGGTTTTTCTCACAGTTAACAGTTTGAATACCATCTTATTAATGGCAATTTGACTACTTTGGTTGAATACGGTAAAATAACAATTAAATTAGCTGTTATATAACCATTCTTCTGGGAAATTTCTAGCGGTGTAGAAAGCTAGCCTCCAGCACAAACAACCCTTGTTCAAATCACAGCTACATTTGGTTTATACGCAATATTGCTCCCAGTTTTCACCACTAACCACTATGCCTCAGTAGTAGACGAACTATAGGTTAGTGTTCAATATTCATGAGGTTAAAAATGGGAGGTTTGCAATACTAATGAAATTTAGTTTCACTCAAAAATTCCCTCACATGGGTGAATTTTTCCAAATATACTTGGGTAAAAAACTGTCTTTTGATTCAGTCTTAAGACTACTAGCTCATGCAGTCAATAAGTAAAAGTGATATTTTCAGTGATTGCTTAAATGTTGGAAACAAAAAAATATCAGAAACAAATAAATATTACCTAGATCTAACAAATTTCGCTATTCTATAAATGCTTTTAAATATGTAAAATCCATTTAAAACCAGAGGTATTCTTTTTCTTAAACTAGACAGTTTAGATAACAAATTAGATAATTAGAGACCAATTAGATAATGATTAGATTCGTCAGTTATAACAAATTGATTTTATAACTTCTCGGCAGATTCATTTAAATTTCCCACAAAGCCGAGTTTCTCCAAATGTTTGTTTAAGGAGTCAAATCTTCAGACTTGGTTTCAAAACTGCAAGGTTATCTAGTCGAAAATTAAAACCTGCATATCGAACTATTTTATTCTGGAGATAGAACAGAACATCAGGAAGAAACAAATTTTATTCGGAGGCATCTAGATTCTTATGTCCGTTTAACGTAAAGATGTAAAGGTGTAAGCTTTTAAGACACTTTTTTCCAAAATTCTAATTTACTCCAATTACATAGCAATTAGATAATGATTAGAACAGAGAGTCCATAAAAAATTGATTTAACAGCTTATTAACAGCTTCATATTTTATGTAACGTTTACATTTATTTGATTAGCAGCATAAGCTTTTAATAAATTTTAAATTAGAGAGTATCGAAATATGAAACAAACCTGATCTCTATCGTGCTCTTTGCGTGCCTTGCACCCGATCAAGCTGTCACATACGACGATATTAGGCAATTAAAAGTGCGTCCAAAAGATAAAATGATCCATCATCGGTGTCCCATCCATCACTCGTTCGATACCAGTTACGGTCACAGTCAAAGAAAATCTTCTCTAAAAGCTCACGTTTGACACAGAACACATGATTTCTTTGGGCAAGACTCACGAATATCGGAGTGCTCTCTTTTCCCCCTTTTTCTAATTTACCGAAAACGCTTCTAACTGTCCTCGAAACGGATCACGAAATATTATTGCCTCCTAAATATGATAGATTACAGTTTACACTGTCATAACTTTTATACAGTATGTATAAATATATATACAATTTAAACACCTGCTTTAAATTTAGCTATGATGTATTCATTTCTAGTATTGTAATCCATTGATTAGGTAAATATCTCCCTGTTTCGGTTTGGTGTTTAAAGTTTTGCTGATCAATATGCTTATTATCTACAGGTATGAAGCTTTTAAAGGAAAATCAATGACACTAGAAATGCTTTAAGTTAGTGATTAATTGTGATTTAATGAACGAATTATCATAATATTGTTTTTAAGTAATTGGTGATAAACACTGAAGTATTCTTTATGATACAAAATATTTCTTTACGAACATCAAAATGACTGATAAGAATAATAGAATTATTGGAATGAAACAAATTATTCAGGGAGATAAAAAAATAGGTAAATATTTCTGATTAGTTTCTGTTATTAAAAAAAATTATGATTTAAATTACTTGAAATGTGGTAAAAAAATTCTCATTCAATCCACACCAACGAAAACTCATTTTTGGAATTAAAACAAGATATTTTTTTTCAAAGAGCATTAAAAAATATTAAGATAAGTTATTGGAGACCTTTCAATCATTTTAATGCAAAGTGTTTTAAAAAGTATAATTTAAGTAACTAAACTTATTTTTACTTTGCATTAAGAAAACGTTTTTGAAAACAAAATTAGAGTGCTTTCTCATTAAAAAAAATGAATTTATTTTTATAACTATGACTATATCTATATATAATAATTTTCTTTCAATAGAGCTATGAACTTTTGATGAGTAAGATTTATGAGGAGTCTGATTTACTAACAGTAGTTAGGATTATATTTTTCAGACTGTGGGTTTTCATCTGATCAAAAATCTATATACGACATAAAAAAATATGTTCATTAATATACCTAAAGTACAATTTGGCGGCTGAGTTTCTTACTGAAATTATAGTCAGCCCTAGGTGAATTTTTCTAACCACGAAACTTGCGTATTGTTAAGCAAAAATATGAATATTTGCTTGTTGTTGTTGTTTCTAATGTCACTTGCTATACTAGCAAGCCTGCTTGGTGAAACCGAGCAAATTTAAGGCAGAGTGTGCGTTTCTTGTGTTTCAGTGGCGCCATCTATGGCCAAGAATTCGACTTCTGCCACACCAAACGTCACACCCGTTTATAGGGCGAACCCATTCATACATCCATTCATTCATCCACAGATCACAATTTTTGACCTGGATCAGAGAACTATCGATTTCTAATCCGGTACCCCCAGAGGTATTGATTTGTTAGGGGAACATGGAGGACTTTTGCGACTCGACAGATTTAACGTGCATCAGTCACCGGCGTGATTCGAACGCACGAACCCTCGGACATGGGCCCAGTGCCCTATCGACCAGGCTATCCCGGCCCTATGAATATTTGCTCAAAAGTTTACAGAGTGTAAAATTCTTTATTTGGCGCATTGCATATTCAATGTGTACCTGAATTATGAAATATTGAGGGACAGTTCTAAATGTTTGATTTAAAATGGATTTATCTATTAAACTTAATATTTCTTCTTTCTTTTTAAAGTTGATGAAATAGATTTGATAAGAATAATACGCTAAACTCTTAGAAATCTGTTTTACTACATCAATACGAACATTCGTTGTTATGGTGTATTCTCAACAAGCTAGACATTTTTTGACAAATCTATAAGTAGGAGCATCACTCAATAACCAAGAAAAGAATAAAATAAATTGCATTTTCGATACCATATGTGCTACCGCATAGACACAATCAGAAAAACAACATCGATCGACTTCATATAAATATCCATATGTCACGCCGATACTGGATTAAATATAAATCACGAGTAATTTCCAAACCCCTCGTACTCTGCGGAGTGGAAAGAGCTTGGACTTTCACGCCCCGTGTAATACGACTGTCATCTGTCGACAGAAAAGAGGCAATCATTTCCCCGTAACACAAAAGAACTCCCGTTTTTTGGTACCATTGTAGATGGACTCTGGGGACAAGTTACAGTGAAAGAAATTCCTAATGAAACAATCACGTAGGGTATAGATTAGGTCTAAAACTCTGGTACAAATGTGTGACTCTTTGAATGAGATATTTTCTGGAGAGGTCACGAAATGCCCGATGGAATTGAAGGAGCTAATGTATCGGATATATTAATTCGGACTTGAGATGGAAAAAAAAGAAAAAAAATGGTATTCAATTAAGAATTTTAAAGGAGGAGCAAGTGGTGATTGAAAATATATGTATTTTATCGAGATTTAATATTATTGAGAGCTAGAAAATTGGGAGGTTTCGCAAATGATGTTAAATTACTGTTATTTGAGGCTAAAATAATAATAATTATAATTAACCTCTGAAGTCTTATTAGGAAAAAGATAGATTAGAAATGGGTTTCATGGGTAAGTTATGAGGAGCCTCTCATGAAAAAGGTATTTTAACATTCTCTAAAAATTAAGAAAAAAATGCATGTTCATAAAAGTTAGACTGAGATCTAACTAGAAGCTATTTGTTAATTTTAAATGAACTGTGAATGCTATATTTTGTGGAGAAGTCACGAAATGCCCGATGGAATTAAAAGAGCTACTGTATCAGATATATTAATGCGGACTTGAGATAAAATTTTTTTTTTAAAAAAATGGTATTCAATTAAGAATTTTAAAGGAGGAGCAAATGGCGATTGAAAATGTATGTATTTTATTAATATTTTTTAAAAAAAATAGTCTTTAGTGAAGTAATTACTTTTAAAACGCAATCGTTTAATTATTGCCAATTTGAATAAGCTAAAATTATTTAAGGCAGAAATATTTTATGGCAATTATTATTAAATTAATTAAGGTACGATTAATAAAAGAGATTAAGGTTAAATACTTAGACAATTGCGTGTTTTGTAAGGAAAACTACATTGAGAAAAAAAAATTACTGTCTAAAATTCCAAAATATGGTAAAATTTACCATGTTTCTGGCTCCATAGGAACACAAAAAAATTTGGTAATTTTAACAGAAGCGATTTGGTAATGATTTGGGTAAGATTAACAAAAAGTTATACAATTTGGTAAATGTTATGAAATTCGGTAATTAATATTTTAAAGCATGGCATAAAAACTATTTATTCAGTTAAATTTATTGTTCAGTTTTGGATTACTTACAAAATGTATGGTAATGTGAACTATAATTTTAAAAACCAGGATTTCCGATGAACCGAAAAAATTACAAAATAAATCATTTAAATACCGTAAATTTCGGGTTTTAATACGAGAATCATGTATTTTTTAATTAATTTTTTTTACCAAAAATGTCATTACCATACAGTATGTTAATATTACCAGACTTTTTTCAGCGTATATATCAAGATAGATTTTCGATTTCAAATGAGAATTCTCGAAGCATAATCCCTCCTTCCTCAATAAACTCAAAATTCCTTTTTGATATGTTCATGTGTCTAACTCTTTGAATACGAATTCTATTACCTTTTAGTTTACTATGGTATGACCAAAGGAATTCTGATGTGGTTGTTCAATATTTGGACAAGCTCTGCAATAAGCAATAACTCTTTCTTTCATATTACTTCCCTCCCTCATTCACACTAAATCCTTTCAAATAGATTGAGATACATACACATTCTATTCCAATCGCAATGCAAACCCCAGATGTTCTAATAACTTATCACCTACCATACTCTTTGCAATTACTCAAGCTAGCGAGTAAGCTCCCATGTCCTTTCCCTTTGTAAATGGAATGAGAATAATTTATTTGAGAATTACCCCAGATCTCGCTAACCCGTTCGTCTCGTTTAAATCGCACGCCGCTCCAAACCATTAATAAAACGGAACAAAGGGTTAAAATGGCCACTCTAATGACAGCCGACTTAGGCCCTCACCCCCTTGTTGCCTTTTGTGTGGCATTTGTTACCAAAAATATATTGCCCTTTCTGCTAATTTTGGATCTGGTTTGTTAATTCCTTTTAATCCTTTTTTAATCCTCCCTATTCCTTTGACGAAATTAATTCTGCAAAGAAGGAAAAGTCTTGGAAATCCTGGAAATGCGAAAACTTGTTGAATATTTATCACCTGTCAAATTAATTGGTTGTCTTTTTAGTATGATATGGAAGAAGGATTGCTGATCCAAATGATGTATTCGGTTTTATTGTTTTTCTTAAAATAATATTGTGCTTGGTTTGAAAGACTGATGTTTCTTGCTCCTTCAGTTTGATGTTTCTAATTGAGGAATGAACAAAATGTTTCCTTTAATTTAGATTTTTTTAAAGATTTTCGGAGGTAACAAAACACTTGAATAGCTTTTTTGATAAGTGGAAAAAATAACAATACGAAAGGTCGACAATGGAGCAATCAAAATTACAAAGATGATGTAGGAACTAAACTTCTTCGACATAAACATCGCAAAAAAAAGATTAAATTTTAAGTTAATTGAATTTTATGAGAAAATTAATAATCAAATTAGCTAGCTGCTCAATACACTTTAATTTTCAAGAAAATCTGTTCTTTCTTTTTAAAAATTTTGTTAAATGCATGCGAAATACGATACTTCAAAGTAATATTCCAAATGCTGTTTATTTGTAAAACTGCTTGCAATTATTTTTATAGCCTAGGTCGTACAAATATTTCTTGGGTACGTCACTCAAAAACTAAAATTTTTGAGGAAAGTGCATCATATTTTGCGAAATTCACATATGAGATCAAAATATAGCTGGATCACCATAAAGTCTGCGACCTTACCAAACTATTGTGGGATCATTTCAACAAGTTCATTAGACATATAAATGTCATCCGTAAGATCATCAAGCCAAAATCATCCGGTTGGAAACACATTAGATTCCAAATTTTGGACAAACTAAACAATAAAATGTCCTGATAGCGACTATGGTATCTGCATCTAGAAGTTCTTTTCTGGAAGGAAAATTGGATGAAATTCTGTTGCATATGCTAATTTATGTGATAGAACATGTTTTTTTTCTTCTTTTTTTCTTCTTTTTTTTTAAAATGAAATACTATAATTATGATGCGAGAGTTTCTTACCTTAGATCATTTCTTGAAAAAACTGAAAAACAGCTGGTGTATTGAAATCAATACTAGGTAGTGAAGTTCAAGATAATAAATTTGTTAGCGTTTATAACAACAGAAACACAGATGATAAAAAGTAGTAAATGTATTAATTAAAATTGCAGGGCAATTTAAAGCATTGAGGAAGTTTTTAAAAATGATATTCTTAATATAAGTGAGTCCATTAACATAAATTATTCAAATAACAACGAATAAAAATTTTTATGTTAATTTTATTCAACTTCTCTAATAATTGAAGAAAAAATCAATGAACATTTTTAGGAAGCATTAATATTTACCATAGTTATTAAGCATTTTATGAAGACCTTTTTGAAAAATCCTTTAGTTAAAAAGTGTGGTTAGCCTTACTTTCATTTTCATACAAGTAATTTCTATTTTATTTCAAAACTAGTACGCCTCAAGTTTTTTTCTACTGCTAAGCAGATGGTGCCACAAATCAAAAAGATAGGAAAAACAATTCTTTTTTTGACTTTAAAGGTTTGTATCCTAAAATGAGTAAATTTGGAATAACTATTTAATGAAAGACTTCATAAGAAATTAAATTAACAGCGACATTATAGGAGATTATCAAATAGCATTAAGAAAAGAGTTCAGCTCAGTACAAAAGTCTCGTTTAGTGGCAAACAAATCTGTGACATTTCTGAAAATGATTTGAAATTCTCAGTTAATTTCTGATTTTAAAGGTAGAAGTTTGATTTTAAAATTTACTGTTTGATTTTAATCAAGTCCATTACGATTTGTTTTTAAAGATAATATATAACGTTTCGTTATCATTACATCGGTTAACTACTTCTCTGAAAATTCTAATAGTTTTATCATCGGAACATTTAAACTTATTTAAATACCTATTCAAATAAGGGTGAAAACTCCAAAACGATTGCTGGTGAGAAATTTTTGACATAAATGGCTTTGTCGATGCTTAGCAGACCCCTATAACTGGGCGAGATAAAACATTTCAATGGATTTTGTATGTAAAACATAGTTGTGAGTGATAGATTATCCGAATTTGACCATCTCTATGCAGCCATAATAATACATTTCTTTACTTATGGGTATGCTAGAAAAAGGACAATCCGAAATGGCAGCCATCATTTTGATATTGCGAGAAATATTGAAGGAAATATTCTCTTGGAGTCTTTGAAAGTTTTCGATTTGCATTTTACGATATGGATATGAATGGGAAAAGTGTGCACATTTAACTCCTCATAAATCCCAAACAATGTCACAAATGTCCTCAGTAGAATACTTTTAAAGGCTTTAAGAATTTAAATGTTTGTAATTTTATTCGAAGTACTGCTTGCATGTGATAAACTTATTGAAGAAAAGAGAGAAAAATATTTGATTTTATTATCGATCTATATATATGAGAATGGATGTTTGCTTGTCTGTGTGTGTGAGTGTAAGTATGTGCTTGTGTCATTTATAAACTCTTAAATAATCCGACCAAAGCTATGAAATTTGACATAAAGATAGTTCAAAGCATGAGGGAGGTCACTGTCATCATAAGAACATTCTACAACGAGAAACAAAAACGAAACGGTATTTTCTAATTGATTAAGCTCTAATCTCTGTCTTAAATTTTACTATAAGCAATTCAGTTATTTAAATATTTAAAAGATGACATCAATGATATTTTCTAGCTTATAACTCCATTTGACCAAAAAATGTATATTGCACATACGAGTTTATTGCTCGAACATTAATATTATCCTAATATAATATCGCACATTATCCTAGATCAAATATTGGGAAAAATTTGCCTTCATGGAGGACTTTTTGGTATGGAACAAACCTGCATTTGCGTTATATGGAGAGGAAAATCACGAAAACCTCTCACGGTAAACCTGACGGTAAGGGGACTGTAACCCATGATCCGTCTACCACTGAGGATATTTTACGTCAGCACTGGGGTTGGTCGGAGTCGGGTTCGGAATTCGTACCGACCCAGCCATCTCTAAGATTCGAACCCAGTTCTCCGCATTGCTAGGCGAACACTCTATCTTCTAAGCCACCACGGCTTGATAATTAGTATTAATTGAAATAAAAAAGGTAACCTATCTACTAAAAAAAGCAAAGTAAATGGAGAAAAGATACTTACTCGTTTTGGGGACATTGTTATTCGCCATATTATTGTTGATACCATTGCTTAATTAATATTGGTAATATGTATTGATCGAAATAAAAAATAAACTACTTGATGAAAAGCAAAGTTTAATGAAGAAAAGATTACTGGGAAATTTGTTCAGGGAAACCGCAGAATATCGTCTCACGCAGATGTCTCATAATTTTGGAAATATATACTACATGGTAATTGGTGCTTTTTTGAAACGAATTCCACAACGAGTTTTCCGTAATTTCAGAAAATATTTTACTGTGGTAGCAAAGACAGTGCATTAATATTTTCATGAATTAGGATTAAAAGAACTTTTTTCCACCACTTCTTGCAAATAATTTTAAAAGTAAATTAGAAGCCAGTCCATTAAATGGTGATGCTCTAAAGTCCCTATCAAGATCTTATAAGAATTTGATATGTTTTTAATATGTCAGCTTTAGTTTGTTGCACTGATTAATTTATTTCGCATAAAGCTCAAATGTTGAAGGGTTATACACACACAATAAGTACTAAATAAACTAATATAGATATAAATTATTATATTGATATATTTGCTGATTATTAAAACCGCACCATTACCAAGCTGTTTGAATACCGATATTGTGGAAATACGAGTCTTACGGCTCCTTGAAAGGGATATGTATCAGATAAATTTATTGATGATGGTAAATTTTGACTATCATGAGCTAACAGCGGGAAATATTATCATGCCAAGTGATGCTAAATACACTCAATCTCTATTCTGATGGGATGCATTACAAAATGCCAGTTTTGCTTAATATAAAAATGTAAAGTGACCGGAAAGAGCAAAAAACAATAATAAATAAAAAAGTTGAATTTTTTTTGCTTTATTCATTAGCTTAGAGGAAAAACTAGGTGAGTGATATTTTGAGAGAGGCTATAAATAGGGTAAGAAAAAAAATGTGATCTCTTGCTATTAAATTAACCTATTTATTAGAAAATGAGACAAATAGTTTTTAGTCTTATTTTATTTACTCCTGGATAATTTGAAAATAAAAACCCTGTAAGCATACTGAAAACTTATAGATTCATAAATAAGATAGATAATTATATAGATAGTACATAAAGATCAAAGTGAAAGAAAAACACTAAGCACACCCATATTGATGCAACATCTTTATGGATATATTCACTGGTTCAAAAATGCCCATAAAATGTCACTTACCTGATTTTCTTCCCAAACTCTTCAATTGTGCCGTGCTGTGAAATCTGTGCTTAATTTCGTAGTTAGTGTCCAGTACTGATTAATTGATTTCTTTTATTCATCCCAAGCGAAGAACGCGTATTCAGCTAGTATACTTTATAAATGGTTTTTTTTTACTTTTAGAAACTATTATTGCCATTGTATAGCGTTTAATACTCAAAATAATTTTTTACTAGTTTTACATCAAAACAAATAAATTTGGAAAAGCAGTAAGCATTTTAAGATAATGTAATATTTTTAACTTTACATTACGGGTCCATATGCTAAGAGTATCAAAATAACTATCTTTTTTTTAAAAATATAGTTATTTTTCTTGTATGTTTGAGATTGTGCTTTAGGTAAAACGGGTATTAGGGTAAAACAACCTTAATTTATATTTCCAAACAACTTCTATCATTACAATTTCTAATATTTAATTCTATTGTTATTTTTTATTAATGATTTTAAAGTTCCACATATAGCAATAGATTATAAATTATATTAAATTTGAACAAGCTTATTCTTGTAAATGCAAAGCTCGCTTGCATTCTATCATTAAGGTAAGACAGCCTTAATTTATAGTTGCAAACTCTTTCTAATATTACAACTTTTCTTTTTAAAATAATTTAAATATGTATCCTCAACTTTGTAAAATGATCAAAAAGGGAGTAATAAAATTATGTTGCGTTTAAATCCACTGGTATTAATTAATTCAATAATAAAAAGCTCATAAAAAAGCGGTACATTAAACAAATCAGCGAAGAGACATGCTTGAATGGGAATAGCGCCTTTAGAAAGGAGAGGCTATTTAAGGCGATGCAAATTTTCTGGGCTTCATTAACCAAAAATTACTTAAAGCAACATTTGGAGATTTCTCTCACCTTATTTCAATTACTCAACTGCCAGAAAAATGCATTAGCTCGAAAACACCCTAAAGTGTAAAAAACGATAAACTTCCTCGATTGACAAGAAGACCAATGGGATACAAGAAAAAATGTCTGCTCCCAAAATAAATTCGAGTATCTTTTTCGGTTACTGAATAAAACAGGGACAGAAGCAAGGATAATTAAAATACTAGGATCATTATGCAAATTGCAGAAAGAAAGGGCAATAAAACCCTTCACCTAATCGTCTGCCCGACAAGGGGTATTTATCTCCTTTCTCCCTACTACACTCTCCCCCCTTTTCTCCAAAAAAAGTAGAGAAAGTAATGAATACCCCACAACTTCCTACTTCCACCACCAGCAAAATACAAAGCAGGTCCTGACTCATTATCAGAGTGACCCGTCTGCTTCGTTGTATAAATGTGTATAACTGTGCAACTGGGAGAAGCAGTACAACAGTGCTGTTATTGTGTAATGCACTGTAATGAAATTCGCTTGATAGAGAGGACTTAAATGATGCAATTAAAATGAAGGCGTTATAAAGTTCTTTTATTTTTCAAGAAAAAACAAAGATTTTTTCCGAGAAAAATTTTAACGTTTAAAAGAGTTTTGTTTTGCTTAACTTGAAGCTTGACAAGTTTCTTTGAAGGCTTTGTGGTAATATATTTTTTTTAGTAATACGTAACACTGATGAAAAACATCATTAGAAACATTTTAGTGAAAATAAAGTAGCAGATTTTAATTTTTTAAAAGCTCTTTGTCTTTAAACTGATTTTTAGTTTTCAGTTAAAATAAAATTTAAGTGGTGTAATTAATTTTTTTAGCGCATTCTTTGTCAAAACTCAGAACGCAATAGTTGAGGAGCAAAATATTTATAGTAGGAAACCAATAGATTTTTCGGGGATGCGAAGAGTTTTAAACGTTAAAAAACATTAAAAATTGAGATTTAAAAAAAAATGTATTCTAATTTGAACAAACTGAAGAGAGCTTAAAGTTGCGATTCTAGTGGTGCTAGTTCAAAAAAGCATGTTCTTTCTCTTTTTCTCTGTCTGTACAATCAGCCCTTACTGGAAAAGCAACGTTTATATACCTAATATGGGGCCATTGAAAGAGTGGTCAACACATCTGCCTTTCTGTTACCCGAAAGACGAACGTCAATATATACGGGTGGGCATCGAAAAAAACAAACAAAAAAAGTGGTGAAAGATTCTACCAGCTCAATGCTTAACAGGAAATCAAGTTGAGAGTAATAAAAGCTCCACTGGTAAAAAAAGAACACGAAAAAATGATACATTTATTTTTACAAACGGGGAACATTTTTTTAGTTAATCGAAAAACAATACGAACGAGAAACTTGACACTTACATTTTAAAGTGTTAGCTAATGCTGAAAAGGAGTGAATGGGAAATAATCTAATAAATATAAAATAGTGTGATTGATTTTTAAATTTGAAAATAAATGCTTATGATAGCTATCCTTAATTTTTCAGAATATTTCCAATTATCGCACTCAGCATCTGTCAAAAAGATAGCATTGCAACGAAAATTTTCAATTGCACGCTGGCTAATCTAAATAACGTTGTGTTCTATTTTATGGTGTTGTTGTAGTTCATTTACTTCGCACTAGAGCTGCACAATGGGCTAAAGGTGACGGTCTGGGAAACATCCCTGAGGATGATCCGAAGGCATGCCATCACAATTTTGATCCTCTGCAGAGGGGATGGCACCCCCGCTTCGGTAGCCTGACGACCCGCACGTGAAGTCGACCTCTTTATGGTAGAACAGTTTAACTAGGGCCAATACCGCTCGGCCTTGGTCCTTACGCAGACTAATCCAAGTGGTCACCCACCCGCACACTGACCGCAACCAGTGATGCTTGACTTCGGTGATCTGCTGGGAACCGTGTCTTAACAATCAGTCCACTGCCGGACACGTGCTCTATTTTAATGATGGGTTCTTTTAATGAGTAAGACCGATAAACGAATACAAAGATAATTTATTTACAGAGGAAAGAAAACACAAGTAAAGAACAGATACATCGCAATAGGCACTTATTCAAGCACGTAACATCCACAAGCTATCCTAGGAGTTCAAAGTTCCATCTGACTCTCAGACTTAAAGAACACCCCAGTCTCGAGATTACAGTTTCCATGGAAGTCCGGTATGTAATTATCATAATTCGGTAGAATATCTTATAATTAACTTAGTACAATTTATGAAACTACTTAAACATATACTTGCATAATCATGAAACCTTTATAACAACTGGTTAATAAACGACATTGCACGATATAAATATTAAGTTAGTCATAAATTATACAAGTTTACTCTCTATTGAGCACTTGTTTTTTATGTCCTTCCATTACAGCCAAATAATTGGCACCCCAACGGTGAAGCCGAAAACTAAAATGGTCTCCTAAACATTTATCAGTGATAATTCTGTAATACTGAGCAACAAATATTCCCATTTCAATGTAAAATGGCGATGAGAGTTATCTTTTAACTTTCGGATCATTTGCAATTATCACACTTAGTTACCGTCTAAAAGATAGCATCATAATGGAATTTCTCCATTGCACATTGACTATTCTAAATAACTTGCTTATAAACGCCATCGTAGGAAATAAGAAATTAGGTAATAAATTATACAAGTTTACTCGCACCGGAATTTTGCTTCATTGTCTTTCCATTACAGCCTAAAAAAGACACCAACAAAGTGAAGTATAGGAAGAAATTGGTATCCTAAAAATGTATCAGTGATAAATCTGTTATACTATTCGAATGATATTCCCATTTGAATAAAAAATGTCAATGAGAGTTATCAATAATCTTTTAGATAATTTCCACGCACTATTTTTAGTATCCGTCGAAAAGATGGTATCACAAAGGAATTTCGCAATTTTTCCATTACACACTAACTATTCTAAATACTGATTTGATAAACGACGTTGCAGGGAATTAAGATTTCGTTAATGATAAATGACGCAAGTTTACTCTGTACTGGGCACATGAGCACTTGTTTTTATTGTTTTTTACACTATTATTACATAGTAAAATACATAACAGAAGAAAAATGTAAAAGCAAAATGTTATCCTTAACATTTATCAGTCATAAATCTGTTATAGTGTGTAACTCATTTTTCCATTTGAATATAAAATGTCAATGAGAGCTATCAATAATCTTTTAGATCATTTCCAAATACTATTTTCAGTATCCGTCGAAAAGATGGCATCACAAAGGAACTTTGCAATTTTTCCATTACACACTAACTATTCTAATTAACTAGTTAATAACTGACGTTATTGGGAATTAAGATTTAGTTAATGATAAATGCTGCAAGTTTGCTCTACTGAATACGTAAGCACTTATTTTTTATCGCTTTTTGCACTATTATAATCTAGTAAAAGACATAACAGAGGAAAAATATTATCCTAAACATTTATCAGTCATAAATCCTTTATATTATGCAACTGATTTTTCCATTTGAATATAAAATGTCAATGAGAGCTATCAATAATCTTTCAGATCATGTTGGTACTGTCACACACGCTATCTCTCTAAGGGACTACAGCTCAAGAGGGCTTCATAAGTTCTCCAAGGGTCACTCAGTATTCTAAGTCACTGGTCAATAAGCGACATTGCAGAAAATTAAATTGCTCAAAACACTGAAATAAAGTACCTTGTGTTTGAAACAAAGAGCCCGCCGAGGCAGATAAAAACCAGAAAGAATATTTATGGTTCAGCCGAGGGAGGGAGTGAAAATATCGTAAAAATCAAACCCAGTTGGGATTTTTACTCACAAAACTGATACGACCATAAAAAGTAGGAGTCCGTTTTGTTTTCAACGAAGACCTAGGACTGAGCCATCATATGCGGGTGATGGATCGTAAAAGAAGAGCGAGAGACGTTCTGAAGATTTTCAGATGCTCCGGAGGTCTTGTCATTCTCCAGAACACCCCCTCTTTTCAAAGGAAATTCAGAGTTAATATATTTTTATAGAGAAAAACGTCGAGAACCTTAATCTTCTCAACTTCAAAAACGTATATCAAATTGTATTTCTGTAATGGTAGGGGATAAAAGCTTTTAAATTGAATTAGTTAAAGATAATCATGGATGTAATTTATTTGATTTTTCATTGATAATTTAAATAAAAATATATTTGATTTCGAGAATATAATGAGCGTCGACTGATTTCATAGAGCCTTTAAGGCCAGAAATAGTACTTTTGTAAGTAGCATTGTATAGGTCATTTTTTCGAAAAACTACTAAAACAATTTCAAAAATTATTTTTCTTAAACTCTCGTATTGTTTTGGAATTTGAGGACATGAATTTTTAAATTCATGAAAACGAAGAAGTCTAGAAATCTGGAGTTTTGATAGAAAATCTAAAGATAAAGAAAAAAAATTTAAAAAAAAACATGAAGTGATGAAAAAATGAAAATAAAAAATATTTTTTGAAAATAGGTTTTACAGATTTTCAGAAAAGTATCATTTTGTGCAAAATAAATTTTTTTTTGTAAAAAAATTATTGCAAAGATTGCGGTTTTAATGCCAAAAAAAAAAAAAAAAAAATCTCAAATTCAAACTGCTAATAGGAATTTTGTAAACCTAGTCTTGATAAAGATTGTTGAGATATTTTTTTTTGAATGGTTAAAAAAATGAAAACTTTTTTTTCGGAGTTTAAACTAAACTCAGCGGCGCGACAGCTCATAGAGGGCCAAGGCATACTGTGCCCATCTCAGTTTTCTTGACCTTGGGCTCTGGGTTGCAGAGTTTAGGCACATGTATAGTAGGATTTGTGTTTTGAATTTCCGGAAGTTTGAAATCATAACATACAAAATCCATCTCCTCAATTTCCATTTAGTGCTGATTTTGTTTTGGCTTAATCTTAAAAACAATTAGGCGAACTCACTAATATTCAAATCAACGGAAGAATAATATTAAAACGCAATTGAGTTTTTCTCATGAAATATTACAATAATTCGATCTTTCAAATTATTTCTTTTCATTAAGGACATTCATTTTCCATTACATTTACTTTTTCATTAAGGAGACTAACTCTTTGATGATAAAGTTGTACCAAACATTCAGTCATTCGTGCGACGATAATTTTCTCATGGGAGGCATAAACCCCCTGTTCGAACACTCGTCAAAGTAGCCGTTATTTTACATAAATGAAGAAATAGTCATTCAAATCATGCGTCAGCATTTAATTTTCTCCAACCCCTCCCCCTTTACTTTCTCTTGTTCGTAAATAGCGAAGATTTAACTGCAGAACCCTACAGTGGCTTTTCGAAATTAACGAACAAGCAGAATATCTCAGGAGAATGAAAAACCTATTAGTGGTACAAAATTAAACCCTAAAAATAACACACCTCAACAGGTATTAGTTGATTGCATTGCCCGTCATCAAGTTATGAACTGGAACGCTGAGGCAGGCTAGATTTCCGCCTAGCGCCATTTAAGACCACTTTGTCAAAATTTACTTTTTGCTTATTATGTGGTTATTAGAGTACTCCACCAGTTTATCATTTCGCCCACTTACCTTCCATTAATCGCTTCACAAGCAATATTTTTCCCGAAAAAAAATCATTGTACAGAAATAAAAAAAATTATTCCTTTGAAAGATCACAAATTTTTTTAAAACTTACTCAGAATTGTTTAAACAGATTTAGTTTCTGATTCTATTGAGATAAAATTTAAGTATTAAAAATTTTTCCCGATTTCCTTCCCGACTCTCTTATTTCATGTAATCTTATTTGATTTTTGGTTACTATAAAAACTCGTAAAACTAAGTTTCACCAAGAAGGTTTTCAAGCAATAGTGTGATAAGTTTTTCTAATTAAGTCATTAAAGTTATTAGAATTTAAAAAAAGAATTTATTTTGTTTATGTTATTTTCGTTGAACGTTGACTCAACACATTTTTACCTAAAAATTTATATGAAAAAAGAAAAATAAGTTATCAAAAAGTAAATATGACATATTACCGAATGATAATCCTAAAATAGTATAAGATAAAATCATGCAATTACTAAATCAATGGACAACCTTTAAGTTTTGAGCTTTATATTTGAATAATATTCAAAAACGCAAAAATAGTACAGAATATTCAAAGAAGTGTTTTCAGATTTAAAATAATATATTACAAAAACTACATATGACAATTCCATTAAATGTGAAATATGGATATTTCAGATATTTTTCTTTAATTTGTCATTAGGAAATTGAAAATTTTGTTTTTAATTTTGATCTATTATTTTTAAAAACAATTGCAGCTTTGAATTTTGCATAAGTTTTTTAAATGCTAATGACTGAAAATGTTTTGGATAAATTCAATAAAAATATTATCACAACTTGACAAGCATTATTTTCAGTTTCATCAAAAGGTAACATCATCACTTTTCTAAAATTTAAAATATGTCTCATAGAATTGCTTTGTCCAACTCACATCCCGCAGGTGACCTGTGGTCCACCTATATATTTTTATTAGTTCTTACATTCCTAACTGGAAAAAATATTTTAATTAAACTGGAGAAAAAAAGTCTTATACCCTTCTCCTTGCTTCAAGCTTTTAAGTAATATTGCTTTATGATATTTTTTTTATTTACATTGGAAGCACCTTAACGCTTCATTTTCCTTATGGCGACCATACTGAAGACTCACTTTTCGATCGTTTCAATCAGTGGCACGTCTATTTCGATTTTCACTTTTATTCAGTACTGTAGTGAAGGAACCAGGTAGGAAAGGAAAGTTCCCAAAAAGCCCACCAGCAATCAGGATAAATATTGAGGGTTTCAGCAAAAAGCTTGATGTAAGGCAAATTTATCAGAAGGCAAATAGTACGGCACACTTCCATCTTGACAGCAGTTGCAAAATGAAAAAAAGTGACACACATTTTAGGACGTTTGATAATCGATACCAAAAAAGAGTTCCAAAAGAAATCCCAGAACTTTGAAATTCTCTCTACAGATTTTAACGCTGCTTGAAAGTACATACACTGTAAAAAATTTCTGATAGTATTACAGTATAAAGTACTAGCCTTTTTTTTTTTCACCGTAATATAAATATAAATAATTTCTAGAGATTTTTAACAAATTATTAAAAATATGCCTGATTTCCCAGAATCGGCATAAATATTTTTGCATATTATTCATAATTAGTATGGAAAATCCTCACATTAATATACTAAAGTTTGATTGGCTCTCGTTTAACTCAAGATTGAACCAAACTGTCTAAGAAGATTTGCTTAAAAGTTCTGCATAAATTTTAAATGGTACAACAGCACAATAGAATTAAAAATAAATTTTAGAGATTTTTTTAAAAAAAAGTATCAAAAATATGTCTGATTTTGTTGAATCGGCCTGAATATCTAAGCTTATTATTTATAACAGATATAAAAAATAAAATTTTTCTACCTTGAATAATTTGTGTATAAAAATATGAAGTATTAGTTTTCTTAAATCGAAAAAGGAAAGAGAGTCATATTTGACCACAAACAGAAATCAATTTCAAGCAAATAGTTTGCCTTAAATCAATTAAGCTTTGTTTAAACCTGTAATTTCGTCCAAATTTTACGAAGTGTATTTCAAAAACTGTTTTTTCCTTCTGAAACATTTTCGTGATGAGTTCACTTAACCGACCCCTTATACTTCGTAACGCTTGCGATAAAAATAACATAGTAGCAGCTTTATGATTTCGAACCACACATCATATTAGAAAATAACTGTCATAAAAAAAATCGATAAAAATATCTCACTCTATTTTGAAACTGTGCTGTACTTCAAAAACACAAGGTTTACAGAAAATTAATTTCGGACTTTTTTTTTAAATTTTTTTTTATCCCTCCTCAAAACTTGTTATCATGTAGTTCGCGTGTTGTTGAATGTGTTCCAAACTACAAAATAATGAGACCACAATAATAATTCAAATGTGCAATATGTAATTTTGAGAAGAAAAGTATCATTTATAAACTCGTTTGTGTTTTTATTTAACTTTTTTGTTGCAACCGTGTCTAAAATGTTCGTCTTTATAAAATATGCATATAGTCACAAAGATACGATTAAGACATTATCCAATTTGTAACTTTTTCTATGCTCAAATTTCCTATCTTTCCGTTAATGTTCACAATGCCATTCACATCTACTCGCGTTCATGCAGTATTTATAATATTCGTCTCGATGAAATATTAATGTGGTTGCAAAGATACAGGTATTTTTCTCTTTCTAATTTTTTTAGATTCTTAGATTTTTCTTTTCTTAGTTTTTTTATTCATATTTTCGCTTATGCTTATAACGCAGAACTATGAGAGGATCTCGATTGGTTATATTCGTGGGCCGACGTTTGAAGACTCCTATTTATAGTAATAAGATTTAATTTAAATTTACATTTCTGTATTTTTTACGAGTTAAAATAGTTTTATTTTCCAAGGAGCTTTGATGGTTGAGCTATCAAGACCTATCATCTTACGTTTGAACATATTGATTTGAGAGAACTTACGAATTAATGTTTGATATGATAATTAACCTATCAGTAACACACAATTAATTATTCTTTATTAACTTTCTATATAAGAGAAATTTTAATATACCTTTTGCAATAAAATAGTGAGAAAACATTTTGTAATGTGTTTTACGTTCAGTAAATTAACATTTCATTCATGTCATGTTAATTAACAAGTCATAAATGGCTTGAAAAAGTTTTTGTTAGTTTTCAAAATCATATATTTTTACCATCCTTTGTATTTTATCAAAATATGTTAAACGTGTTTAGTTAGGAAAATTTCAAACACAGCAACGGATAAAAATAAATAAATACATTAATTTAAAAAAAAATCATAACCATATTAACCACAACGAAATATTCAGCATTAAATCTGTGACGTAATATGCAGTCAAGTGCTTTAGTTTAGGTTTTATCAAACCCTTAAAGCTTCATGTCCTTCTTTTAATAATGAAAGTAATCTTTAATTGTTGCTTGAAATTTTTGTATAATTGACACTTTTAAAGAAAAAAAAATATTAGTTTTCCAGAATCTGTAAAATCTAATTATTTTTATACCTTCCCATAATATCTTTGTGGTTTATTAGAAGATATGGAGAGAAACAGAGTTATGAATAGGACTGCAATTGGCAGATGGTTTTTCTGACATTTTAATTTTCTTATTTTTTTCTTATTTTAATGATTTTTAATTGCAGATAGGGATGATCTTGAAAGCGTTGAGACCATACAAAAACCTTATTTTAAATTTACAGTAATAATTGTATTTCCACTTCATTTCCTATACTGTAAGAAAATCCGAGTCAAATTACGGTATTAAGTTCCGGCACTTTTTGCGCGTCATCCGTAGAGTTCATTTTACAGTAAAATCTATTTTCCCGTAAAATAAACCATAATTTTTTACAGTAATATTTATTTAATTAGAATTATTCAGTGATTTTACTGTTATTTTTGTTGTAATTATTACTGCAAAAATACGGTATATCAGATTTTTTGTTCCGTAACATATTCTGGAAAAAAATGGATTTTACCATAATTTGATCCGGAGTATATTTTATATAGTGTATGTGCATTCTTTTATGATTTCGACCTCAAAAATTTCTATATGCCATAACTAAAAATATTTTAAAAATTGCTCATATTTTTTGGGAAACTAGTAGTGAGAAAATGTTTTATTCTGGCTAGTACCTTTAGAACTAAAATTTCACGGATTGCCTTATTGAAAAACCATAAAATTTGGTTATTTGGTAGAATTTGACGGTAAAAAAATAATTATTTTCTAAAATTTGAACAATTATGTTTCATTTTGACTTAACATTTTTTGCAAAATCATCACTTTTGCACACATTTTTATCATAAAAGTATATTCTTACAAAATTATTAAATATATATTTTAAGAACTTTGCAAGCAAATGAAATGGCTCCAAAGTCATATAAAATCTTCTATCAAACCTAATCTTAACAAATTAATTTGAATAAATAAGCGGTCACAAAGGCGGAATTAAATATTTACGTGGCAGCTTTAGTTCTGTAAAACCTATTAAAAATATCCAGATCCAGTTTAATGCTTAGTAAGCATTAGCTTCCGATTCGCATAAGTTCATTAGCCAATTTCATTGAAAAGCTCAGCCGTTAAGCCATAAAACGGACACTAAAAACATTATCTTTGCAGAACATTTTGTGTATGCATGAATACTTGCAGCATATGAGATATACGACTAAACTATAATAATAATATTCATATACTGTAAAGAATGTTCCAGAATGTATTGTTTGTCTTTTATGCCGTCGCTTTTGTCGTCCGTGTTTTATGGTCAGACATAATTCTCATTGGATCTTGGCGTGTAAGACTAAAATTCGTTGTTTTTATGGGGATAATAAAACTAATTGTCCCTCAAAGTAAAGTCGCAGATTTAAAAATTTTTTCCCCCTACTATGTCGTGACTGTCTGTCATAATTTTCGATCGAAAAAACATAAGGGACGTTGGGTATTAAGTGATAAAGAATATCCGTAAGAATAGGTGTTATTGTCTGTGTTTAGCGCGAATCAAGTGATTTGCATTGCGTGTTATTTTATGAGTATTTATCATTCTTTTGCTAGTAAGTATAGAAAAAAATCTCCCAGTTGTGGAAAATAACGGCAGTCGATAAACAATTACGGGAAAAGAATCAATTTGAGCTTATTTGTTTCATGTGTAAGGCCATTTAAATAGGCAATAAAAATATTGGTTTCAGTGTTTAACATGAATAAAACATGTGCAGATGCATAGAAAAAGAAACATAAGCTTAACTGAGTAAAAAACAATTTATCTAACTATAGCTCCGTAATTTTGTTCAAAACTATATTAGATATTTATCGGAAAATCGCCAATAGTCAAAGTCACTTTTTTCCACATCTATTATATAAATTTTGGAATTTATAACTTTTTTTCAAATATGCTTATAGATTTCGAGAGCGATTAGAGGTTTTATAAGTATCATTCCGAATACATGTATTTTCATATTTCGTAAAGATTTCCTTTACCAAGATAACCACATTTTTGTATGCCCTAAATTTATTTAACTATTATATTTTTGATTGCTAATAGGACTTTTGATTTAAATTTTTTTAAAACAAAATCGGTAACATTTGAAAACTGGCTTACTGGATTACGTGTTTAATACTATTTATTTAGTTACTAAAAATTGAACCAAAAATTAACCAAAAATTAGAAACGCAAAATGATATATTACCTTCAGTGGAACTTCATTATTTATATAAACGGAGTTAAAGTTTTAAATAGGTCGTATAAAAATTAATGTAATTATCCTATCTGTGAGTAAGAAAGGTACTGTTTCCAGAAAGTGGCATTTAACGTTTTTCTAATGTGTATATTGCTTAACTGATGTACTGAAACTTTTAAACCAAAGCAATGTTTTGTGCTTTATTACTTTCCTAAAAAAAGTCCAGCTCTTGTTAAAATTATTAAATTTTTTCCCCTGTTCCTCCTATGAATATACTGCTAGAAATTTCTCGGAAAAAATGGTTAAATAACAGTTCATTTCATTGCTATTTTACCATAGTCACAAAAACAGTCAAATAATCACAAATAAGATACTATTAAAACTGTTAACAGTGAAGGAAATCGTTAATTAACAGCTTTAATTTAATACGATTAAACAACCACTATTTTAACGTCCCACTTAATGAAGTCACTTAGTCTCTTGCAGCTGGGTACATAATATAGCCTAGAGAGTTAATCTGTCAATCTCATGACCGACAGCACGGGAAAGACCGAAGCTACAATATTTTCTCTTGATAAAGTATAACTCAACCACAACCTAACTCCAATACCCATTACCTAACGAAAAACCTAGCTCCAACGTCTAGTTAATTTTTTTTGAAACCATGCTAATTGTAAATGGTTAAAAAAAGCGCACAGTTCATGGTTTTTTAACCATACTAGTTGTAAACGTTTTTTTAAAAAAAGCAAAAAATGTTCCTTATTGTAAACTTTACGGTTAATTATATGCACAGACTGCTGCCGGTTATTATACCATAATTTTAGAATGGAAATTTTGACAATGTACGAAATCGAAATCGAATCGTTATGAAGATTTATTTCACGGAGAAAAATGTGTGCTTGTAGGTATATTCACGAGAAAAAGTTTACATGAGAAAAATATACGTTACTTTCTGAGAGAATGGAAGAAATATTAATATTTTTAGCCACAGGAAAACTCTTAGTAAGGTTTTCTGAGGTGAAATATAAGTTCTTCCTTTTTTGTCTTTTCCAGTGTAACAAAAAAAAGTTAGCTTTTAGAAAGTAAATTCTTCAGTTAAACAAGCAAGTGAAAACTTATTCTTAAAAACGTATCAGATAAGTTGAAAGAAAATGTTGATTAATACCGATTTCTGGCTTGTTTACTTTTCTTTAAAAACCCTGTAACAATGAACGGGTATTTATCAGTAAATGAATACACATAAAAAAAGTTTCGTTAATTTTTATTTTATTATTATTGTTAAATTTTGGTAGTTTTCAAAACAGAAAACCACTGCTTTTCCTTAATTGGTAAATATTGTATTTTTATGTATTGGAAATATTTTCAGTTTTATTAAAATGGTTTTTTTGTTTATAATAATTAGTCTAATAGTTTTTATAAATTGTTTAATTGGTAAGAACCAAAACATTTTGAATTATTTTGTATCCAAATTTTTTAATAATTTTAAACTATGAAATGTTATAAATGATGTTATAATTTGAAAAAAATTAGACAAATAGTTTTTGAGGAGGGAAAATTAAAAAATGCTGCTCTGGTGAAATTTTACAGCTGAGAAACTAATTAACCCATTTCAATTTTTTTGTGTGCATTTTTTCGTTTTAAATTGCATTAGTTTAAAATAATATAATAACTTTTATATTCAAAATATTTTCAATTAATATTAGATAATAATAAATAAATTTTCAAATTAGTTTTCTTTCCCTAAAATTAATAGGGTAAAAATGTTTAATCCTTGCAAACAATTTTTTACTCACTTAAACAGTTTTACAGATATGGCAAAATGTGCAAAATTATAATAATAATAAGATTATCAAAAGGACCACAAACTTTTAACAACTGTACTTAGGAATAAATATTTAGGATCATATTTTCTAGCTTATTTCTAATCCCACTATTATAATTGGAGGATTAAAAATCTGAATCCATAAATAAAAAAGTCAAAACAACAAGTTTGTGCTTTTGATTTCGTAACTTAACATGCCTGCGCAAATTATTTAGAGTGAATCATCAAGATAATAAAAATCAAAATGCTTAATCAAAAGTTGGGTATTCAGTTTTTTAATTTTTTTTCGGTTTTACAAATTTCTTAATTGTTTTTAAAATTAATTTTATTTTATTTCATTTTCTTTCGTTTGTACTTCATTTATTTTCGCCTCTTACAAAAAATTAAGAAGGAATGAAAATCAACTTCAAAAATCGACTTCAATTTTTAAAAAAAAAAATAATAATAATAATAAAAGAAAAAAGAAATATTTATTTTTATTGAAAAACTCTTTGAGATCAACTTTTTTTTCCTATCTTTTTTCACAATGAATATACTACTTCAATGTATCCCTACCACATCCCTGATTGGGCATGGGAGAAAATTGACGCATGCGCAATGAGAATCCGCGTTTTCTCCCGCTCTTGGAAGTTCTTGTTTCGTCTTCATTCTTCAAATATTCAATCGCGATATGCAACAGTAAGCATTCAATCAGCTGCGCTCAATCTTCACTTAAAATACATGCTTAAAAATTTGAATTATTTCAGCTGGAACTAAAAATGTCGGTGCATTGGTGTTCAGTGAAAAACAATGTTTTACCAACTGTTGAACATGAAATTAGCCAACCAGTTTTAAGAAATTGTGAAATTTGCGAAAGACTTTCAGGTAAGATAGTGTTCTTTGTTTAAATGGTATATATTATTCATGTTTATACAAACAGCACAATTTTATTATTTACATTCATGAATGTTAAGAGTGTCTGAAATCAAAAGGCAGAAAATTTACTATTTTTAGATTAGATGGTTTTAATCCATAGAAATTTACTTTTTTATTTTATGGAATGTTGCTTAATAATATAGATAGATTTATAATCAAATAGATTTATTGATTTAAGAAATGTGTCAAAATTAATCGAAATATAGTAAGAATTTTCAGATTTAAATTTATTTAAGTGAAAAGCATTCGAATGGAAATGTAAAATATTTTTACAGAAAGTGAGGTTTTATGCAATTTCCTTATTTTTATGTATGCAGGAAGTTACATTCTTATAAACCTTTTTAAAAATATAGTAAAAGTAATAAATTATTTAAATGAAGAAAATTTAAAATTGCTATCGATATCTAATATACTAAGCCACTATTGAGGAAGGCAGAACTAAACTCTGCTTGACTGTCGAAATGAACCGAGAAGTGTAGAGGGTGATAATTTAAAGTAATTCCAAGTTACGATAGGCTAACAAATTGGTTTTGATACCACTCTTCTTCATTAGGGATTCTTTATGGGAATTTTTGTTTTATCTTCGATAAAAAATATTAACCTGCCACTCCTAAAGTGTGCACAATTTTTACTTCACTTTTTACAAGGATCTTAAAAATGAACATTAAGGGCAATGATTGTAAAATATAAAATATAATATGGATAAATACACTTAAAAAACTGTTTTGTAAATTAGAAACAATATTCTAAAAATATACTATTAATTTTTATTATTAAAATCGTTTCTAGCTTAATTTTTAAATACATAATAAAGAACCTTTTAGATGCATTTCATTCTGTGAATAACCTTTAAAAATGTTCGATTACAAAACTTTGTTTTACTCGTAATAACATTTGTAAGTTACGTCATTGTCATTCATTAATTACGCCCGCCCAATATTTATAAATAAATGACATTGTACAAATCTGGATGCAAAATTCTGAAAAACAACAATGAGATATTAGTTTTATGACAATTTTAGTGGTATAAGCATGAACATTTTCATTTATGGTCAAAGAAGATTTATTACAAAAAAAAAGTTTGGAAAGCATTCTTAGTAATTTTTTATTGTTAGAAAGGAAATTTATATTGTTCTGTGTATTTTTCCCAGCATGAAGATAAACTCCGCCAAACTGTAAATTTAAATTAAATTTCATAACCGTTTTTACGGTAATTCATTATTGTATAAATGGCACCAAGTGATGATAACTTTCTTTATATTAAATAAGTTATTAACTTATAAAAAAACCTACTATGTCAACAAAAATATAATCTGAAAATATAAAATTAATAATTTTTAGTTTCATTTGCGAAACACTAAATAAAAGATGATTTCCTTCATATAAATTAATAACAATTAAAAAAAAGATAAAAATGAAAAGCTGTTATTTTCGAAGACTTGATATAAGCAATGTAACCAAAGGCTTTTCTTCCCGTAATTTACGTAATATCATGCTTTCTGCAAGCCTTTTCTCACATTTAATATCGGTTTAATATCAGTTTTTTTAATTTAGATAATCTTTAATAATAAGTTTAAAGGCTTTCAGATTTTTCAAAAATTATAGTATTGCAATTAACTTGATGTTTGTGTAATAATCAAATAATTGAAATATTCTACGATTTATTTTTATTAAAACACTTCAACTACATTTCATGGAACACTTATTAGATTTGAATAACAGCTAGAGCTTATGTTGAAGGGGTTAAATATGAAATTTAGTGGAAATGCGACGATTTAATGATTTAAATTTATGTCTATCACTATAATTAATATCTTAGTTTTGATACATAAATATTCCAAGTAAATTTAAAAATTCTTGGTATGAGAATCGTTTAAGCCATTGTTGTTAAATTAGAGCATAGAAATTATAATTAAATGATACGGTAAATTTTAAGATTGTTTGCATGAAATCATTTACACATCAAAAAATACCTACAATGACACATAATATTATTAAGCTCTCAGTTTATCTTTAAAATTTGGGATAAAAAAAACTAAGAAATGATTATCTATTATTTCTGTATTATTCTTGATGTACTTAGGCGAAAATAATTTGTACTTCAAAAATTATTAATAAAACAGTTGAAAGAAATAAACAAATAAAAAAAATAGATAAAAATTACTTAATAATATTGATACATGAAACAATAGTTAAGTGGATAAAAAAAATAACACGTATTGTATCAGATAAATTGTCAAAGGTAAAAATTTGTAACTTAAAAATGAATTCTAGAAATCAAAGTTAATAACATTAATACCGCAACGGCTTATCGAAAATTCTGGTTTTTAAAATTATAGTTCTTATTACCACACATTGAATAAAAAATTCAGAGCTGAAAAGTACATGTTATCAAATAAGTGGTTTTTATGCCATGTTCTAATGTATCATGATAAAACTACCAAATTTTACCACATTTGTCAAAGTTTATCACATGTCATAAAACCATATTTTATTTTTAATTTTACCATTACCAAAGCACTTCAGTAAAAATTATTGATCTTTTTAATGCTCCCATAGAGCCAGCAAAATGGTAAATTTTGCCATATTTTGGTATTTTTTACCTTTTTTTAAAAAAAAATTTCTTCTTTTAAAAAAGAATAACGTATAAAAAATATATTATTCTGCCTGTATTTTCTCTTCCTTAACACTACGAACAATTTAAAATTTCATGCACCAAACAATATGCATTCACTGAATTGTTTAGAGCGTTTTTGAAGCTTTTTCGTCAAAGAAAAAAAAACCTAACTTTAAGTATCAAAGTTTTAAATTTTTATTTTAAATAATCTTACTGAGCAAAATTAACTTGCAGTTGAAATGGAAAAGTAGTTTTACTACTTAAGATGTTACTAAAATTTACGAGAAAAAAATCGCAAGTTCGTCGATATTTCTTAAGTTTAAATGAAAAATTTAAAAAATTGGCAAATATTTCTCAATTTTCGCACTCTTATTTTGAGCCAAAATAATGCAAGGGTGTGGCAAAATAATGAAGTGTTATAAAATTATTTTAAAAAAAATTCTATTATAAGCAGTTTTCTTTTTCAAAACTCGATATCTTTTTTAGTATTGACATTTTGCATCATTTTCATTATTGGCTTAGCGAGTGCTAGTTAAAGAAGAATAAAACTTTATCTAACAGTCATGATTTACAGTTACAACTCTCTAAATTTCTAAAAATGACTTATTATTTTTTAAAAATCGTTATTTCATATAACGACTAAGACGGTGAACAGCCTTAACCTCTCCTTAAGAAAAAGCTATTTTTTTAAAAAAAATATTGAATGATTTTTATTACTGCAGTTATTTTTACTCTGCCATTAAAAGTATTTGAATAGTATATAATTCATTCCTTTTCTACACACATTCATCACTAATTAACTTTCATTTTTTAAGAATTCAGTAAGCCTGAGCCGTGGCTTAGAGGATAGAGTGTTCGCCTTCCAATGACGTGAACCGGGTTCAAATTCCAGCTATGGCTGGTCGATACGAATTCCACATCCGATTCTGCTGACGTAAAATATCCTCAGTGGCAGACAGATCATAGGTTAGAGTTCCCTTGTCGTCAGGCTAATCATGGGGGTGTTTTTGTAGTTTTCTTCTGTGTGTAATGCAGCTTAGTTACATCAAAAAAAGTCCTCCACGAAGGCGAATTTCTCCCAATACTTGAATCAGGAGTTCCCTTCTCTTGGATTGGATTTAAAATTACAAGGCTACGGAATTGAATATTAATAGTCGTAAACTCAAAATCATTTTGGCTGTTCAACGACGGTTATAAAAAAAATTCAACAACCCTTAAGTAATATTTCGTTATTTTTTGACAATTATTTCATCCTGAAATCATGTGATTTTTATAAAAACACGGGGTCAGAAATTCGACAAAACAGTTTCCTCACTCATGCATCAACCCAGTGCATCCTGGGAGTTTACCAAAATTATTTTTTATCTGACTTTAAAATAGTTCCTACTGAATGACGGTATTGTACAGGATTAACACTGCAATCGCTTATTCCACAAGCTTTTCGGTAAGTTTTTTTTGTAAGTTTCTGGTACTTCTAAGTTTACATGCAATCCTATTTCTTTTAATTTTTGTGTGCATTTCTTAATCAACTGAATTGCATTAATTCTAATGCTTTTGACAAAATATGCATCCCTAAACATGTGAAGATCGTACTTTTTGTGAATTGACAAAATATATTCATGGAATATTTCTTAGAAAATGATTTTGTCATAAGGGAAGAAGATTTCGCGAATTTCTTTTCCACTTTTAATGTATAGCTTTATAATAATTCATTAATGCATGGAAGAAGATAAGAAATGCTAGTGGTAATCATGTTTAGTTTTAATCACAAATATTCAATGAAAATATATTTTTACAATGAATTTATCAATCCTGCAGAATATTTCAGTAAAATCATAAACATATCTAGTCTTTTTTTCTATAATGATTGTCCAATGATTATCTTTAACATCACGATATTTTTTCAATTTTTTTTGAAACTGTAAAATATTCGTTGTTTAAAATTATGCTTTTAATAGTTTCTTTTTTTAAAAATTATAGGGTTTTCAACAGGTGAAACTATTCATTCAAACAATTTGCACACTTCGAATACTTCTACAGAAATTGAAGCTCCATTTGTGATTCCGAAGAACGCTAACTTACCAGATGTTGTGCTAAGCTGCACTTCAACATTTACATCTTCAAAGCTGATACCAGAGCAAAATAGCCTTTCAATGATCGAGTCTTCAACAAAATTGATGCCAGAGCGAATTGGAAGACTTCTAAAAGAAGTTGCAAACAATTATGAGCTAATTAGGATTCCTGCAAGGGTAAGAAAATAAAATTCTTACTTCAGAGTTTATTAAAAAGAGGTTTATGACGTTTTTTTGCTCAAACATTTTGCGTCACTTGCAGGTAAACAATAAACCTAACGAATTTGGTATTAATAATTTATAATAGCTTAATACTACGCTTATTCTAGATTAAAAAAGGTAGCATAAAAGTTTTATTAAAAAAGTCGTATTTTTAAAGTACGATTTCTGAAAAATAATTTGACCAATTTCGCTTACATTTTGTATTTTGCCACTTAAAATTGCATTTTTAAAAATAATGTAAAAAACTTTTATGGCTTACAATTTAAAATGCTTCGACTATTATTAAATAAAAAAAAAATACTCATTTACTTAAAGTTATTATTTTTTTTTGCAATGAATTGCCTTTAGATAAACGAATTTTATAAATGCGTGGAAGTTTTTTTAATTCACATAAAGAGTTCTCTAGATATTGAGAAATAAGCAAAAAGAAATATTAAGAGGTTCATTTCTCAGATTGCTGTTACCCCCTATATTTTAGAGGTCAGAAATCTGAATTCTTGGAAAAAAATATATGTTTATTTAGAGAAAAACCGTTTTGTGTCTAATTTTGCAACTTAAAATATCGTCTACACCAATTAATTAACATATTTGAAATGACCCTCTTGAATTATTAAAGATTGGGTCTTAAAACGTGATCATTAGATCAAAAGTTACTCAGGTAGTCTGTTATCTATTTTGCGCACTGTGCATTTACCTTAATTTTATTTTAAATTATCAAAGTCTTGATTCTTCATTGTTGTTTCAAAAGTGTAAGAAGATTGTTTATTTTTGCTAGAATTTAATTACTTTGAAAACAATTAATAAGTTTGGGGATATAATGTACACAAAAATGAAAAAAAATTTTCATGAACAAGCTGGGATTAAAAAAAAAGATCGATATTTTTTTTCATTTTTAACGATTAGTTTCAGCCACGATGCGAAAATAAGGATTTAAAAAAATGATAGAAAATTAAATTTTCTTTTAATTTTTATGCATTTTACGTCTTTTGCTCGAAAAGATAACTTAAGTTCAAGATACATATTTCTTTGAAATTATTACTTTGCAAAAATGGGGATTAAAACAAATGTGAGGAAAATACATTTTCTTTAAATTCTTTGTATTTTCACGCCTTTCGCTAAAAATGATTGCCTTAGTACGGGATGGATTTTTTTTTTAAATTTATGATTTCGTTGAAAAAATAAAAAAAATGTGAAAAAAATATTTTTTCTTAAAATTCTTCCGTATTTTCACGCCTTTTGCTTAAAATGATTACTTTTGTTAAGGATACGTATATTTTTTTTATACTTGCGGTTAGTGTCAGACATGATGCAAAACTAAAGATTAAAAAGAGGGAAAAAAAATTGTCTTTTATTTTTCGTGTATTCTCACGCCTTTCCCTCAAAATCATTACTTTTGTTCAATTACAATTTTTACAAATTGTTCCATTATGTTAGGAATCGATGTAACATAAAAAAAGATGACAAAGGGTCACGTGTTACCTGTTAAATGTTCCCGAAGCGTAAATAAAAGTCCATGTTCCTTCCGCAATCCCATGATGCAACGCGTGTTAACATTACGTGTAGTTAGCAGGGGGTGCAACATAACTCTGTGTTGGATTAGAAATGAGCCCTAGTGGGGGGTTTCGTTTTTTGGTGAGAAAAATCTCACGTAGTGGTCTACGACCCATTATGTTCGGTTGAAAAATTCAAATGTGTCAATTTCCCCTTTCTAGTTATTTTTTTTATTATTCTTTTTTTTATATCATGTTGTACAGTATTCAATCATTATCATGATTTTGATTTGTGCGGTTAAATCTCTATTTAACGCTGACTAGACGACTCTATTGATGTGTGTTCCCAACCCATTCGAACCCATTTAAATATTACCTAAACATATGAGTATTTAGTCATTTTTTGAAGAGGTTTTTTTTAAAAAAAAATTTCGTCACCTTTTTCTTTAAGTTGAGTTGTCGAGTATCGTGGGAAAAATAGTTTAGCGTCCTTTTGCTTTAGATCTTCAATATTAAAAAGTGTTAAAATAATTTTGAAAATTCTCTTTGTTTTTGAAGCATTTTTCCCCCCAAGAGCCACTTTTTTATTTTGTGAATTCACGGGAAAATAGTTTTGTATATGATTTTTTTTCATTTCCTGTCGTAAGTTTTCGCTTATTATCGTGATTCGAAAGGTTAAATCCCTATTTAATGCTGACTAGAGGACCATAGGTGTAGGTTCTTTACTCATTTAAATATTACCTAAACATATGAGCATTTAGTCATTCTGAAAAGCGTTTTCTTTTTTAAAAAAAGTTTCGCTGCTTTTTTAAGTTGAGTTTTTGAGTATGGGAAAAAAATAGTTTAGCGAACTTTTGCTTTAAATCTTCAATAATAAAAAATGTTAAAATAATTTCGAAACTCTTTGTTGTTTAGTGAGTGAAGAGCGTTCTAAAAGTATTGAAGTAAATTGGAAGTTTTTAAAATATATTAAACATTGTTTTATACTAAAGCATATTTATTTGTTTTTGAAAATTCGTTTTTTCCCCAAGAGTCATTTTTTTTCTTTTTCAAATTCATGGGAAAATAGCTTTGTATATGATTTTTTTTTTTTCACATCATGTAGAGGAGTATTCAATTATTATCGTGATTTTGATTCATGAGGTTAAATCTCCATTTAATGCTGACTAGAGAACTATTAATGGAGGTTATCAACTCATTTAAATATTACCTAAGCATATGAGTATTTAGTCATTTTTGAAGATTTCTTTTTAAATTTTATGTGACCTTTTCCTTTCATATCGAGTTTTTGAGTTGTTTCGCGAGAAAAAGGTTTAGCATTTTTTGATTCTAACTACTCAATATATAAAAGTGTAAAAATAATTTTGTAGATGCCTTTCGTTGTGTAGGGTTTTGCAGTAAATTTGCCACGTCATTTAAACTTTTAAAACTTATTAAATCGTGTTTAATACTTAAGAATACTTATTTCTTGTTCAGTTTTTTTTATTTCTATTATAATTTTCTTTGTTTTCGAATTCCTGTAAAAATAGTTTTGCATATGACTTTATGATTGTAGCGAATTTTAAGTGATTTCCGTGATTTTGATTAGTTTGATTAAATCTGATTTAGAATACAGACTAAACGACTTTATTTATAAATATTCCCAAGGCATTCGAATCCATTAAAATATTACCTAAACATATGAGTATTTAGTTTTTTCCTTAAAGTTTTTTAAAAATTTTCTTATTTTTTCTTCTATGTCAAATTCATGAGAAAAGATAGATTTCCGTATTTTTGCTTTAACTCAATATAAAAAAGTAAGTGTTGAAATATTTTTATAAATTCCTTTTGTTATTTAATGATTTAAAGAATATACTGAAAATGTCACAAACGAGTATTCTTCTTTAGAGTAAAGTTCTCCCTCCCCCCACTGAAAATTTTAAAATAATAAATACTGCTTTACTCTTTGAAATACTTAGTCATTTTCAAAAAACTATTTCCTTTATATTTTCTGTCACAATTTTTCATTAATTCTAGTTTATAGATAAGTAGCTTTGAATTTTTTTAATGTTAAAAGTTTTAAATCTTCTTCGGTATTTAATGATGTGAAGATTTACATGAAAACTTTAATGGGTGTTTGTTTTAGAAATAAACTTTTCTACCCATTAAAATATTTACAGAAGCGCAATATATTTTAACTTTCAGGAATAAGAATAAGTTTATTTTATCTAATGTTTCAAATTTTTTTCTCTAAGTCATTTAGAAAAATTAAAATCAAGAAAGTAGTCCTAAAGGTTAAAAAATAGTTAATATTAATTCTTTTGCATCCTAAGACTAATAAAAAATTCTCTTTTAAAATAATAAGTGCATTTTACAATTTAATCTAGCATAAAAACGGCAAAAATTAGGAGATTAATTGTTAGGTTATTTAATCATTATTCACAACTAATCAATTTATAATTTTTTCTGGCTTGCTTCATTAAAAATGATGAATTAAAAATAATAAATAAGCAAAAAACCACATACTTTTGACATCTTTAAATTGTTTTTAAACAAATGAACTAAAAAAATGATAATTTTGAAAATTAATTACTATTTAAATTTAACTATTCATTATTATTGAAGCTTATTATTTTAAGTTGTCTATTATAGCCGAAATACAATTTCAAATGAAAAAAAAAAATCATAAATAAGGTATAATATCTCTAAAATATTTTCAAATCTAACCATTTAAAAGAGACGAAAAGATGAAAACATTTTTGCAGGATTGAATCCAGAAACTCTTTAGGAGTTTGCAGTTGATGCAATTTTTCTTATCAGTTAAGAAATATGGTTACCAAATTAAAAAAACATTAATAAATTTTCCGAAACAAAATAAAAAGGCTATTAAGTTTACTTAATTTTATTCCTAAATTATAATTATGTTTTTCCATTACTATATTAATAAAAATCAACTTCAAAAGCTAAAATCACCCATTTTTTAATCACCCATTTTTCTATGAAATATTTTCAAAAATTGTAATTGTTTTTAGAAAACGATAATTAATTTTGAAAATTAATTTATAGTCACATTTACATATTCTTCCTACTTCAATCATTGTTAGGTGCCGAATTTAAAATTAATTTAACTTTCAAATTAAATAATTTCGGTAGTTTAATAAAATGTCTTCAAAATATTCTTAGTTACAGCCAGATCAGAGACAAAAGCGTGCAAGCATATTCCATGCTTGAACATAAAAGCCTTTCAAGATTTTACAGCTTATTCAGCTTTTAAAAATTTATCAGTTAAATAATGCGGCTGCCAAACAAAGAGATTTTGGATATTTATTTGAAACGAAATAAAGAGGCCCTTTTCAAGTAAATTAATTATTATTCCTAACTTATAGTTATGTTTTTCAATCACCATAATAATAAAAATCAACTTTTAAAGCTAAAATCACTTATTTTTTTTAAAATTTCTATAACCATCATAATTGCTTTTAGAAAACGATAATTAATTTTGAAAATTCATTAATAGTTACATTCACATATTTCTTCTACTTTAATCATTGTAGGTGCTAAATTTAAAATTAATTTAACTTTCAAATAAAATAATTTCGGTAGTTTAATAAAATGTCTCTTAAATATTCTTAGATACAGCCATTTATCAGAGACAAAAGCGTGGAAGCATATTCCATGCTCGAACATAAAAGCCCTTCAAGAATTTACAGCTTATTCAGCTTTCAAGAATTTATCAGTTAAGTAATGCGGTTGCCAAATAAAGATATTCCAGAAAGCTGATATTTGTTTCTCCTTTGTTTGCGAGACTCTTGCATTTTAAATCCCGTAATTGGCAGAGAGGAAATCCCCACATCCATCCCTTCCTGTTTAAAGTGGAAAATATCAGGAGTGGACAGTGACCGCTGCTGACGCATCACAAATCACTCGCTAATCTGGACTTTCGCCGCATCTTTTCTAGATGGGATGAAGGGGAGATCTCCAACATCCGGTCACTAGAAAGCCGAAGGAAACATTGTAGATGGATAAGGAGTAAAAGGCCTCCTGGCGCCACCCTTTATTTGAATAGTAATGAGGATGCTAGAGAGCGGGTCCTAATGACTGATGAATGATTGGTGACACGAAAGGGTTGAAGATGAATTGTTTTAAAATCATCAAAGTGGCTGCAGGAGTTAAAGAGTGGGAGGACCGTCCAGCTGAATGGTCAGCAGGTTTGAGTCATCTTACCTGCTTTTAAAAGCAGGACATACCATAAATCTTAAAGTTTGGAACAAGAGGGAAAATGGTCTCATTTATTTACAATTGATTGATTTATACTTTAGATTCTAAAGCTTAAAATCATTAGTCAAGGGAGGTAGGAATCAGCTAAATCCACATTGTTTCAGTGAAGGATTGTTGTTTTAAAAGGGAAATGAGAAATCTAATTTGTTAGGTCACATTTAAGAAAGTTAAGGAATTAAAAGTGCAAATTTTAAAAAGTTAATAAAATAGTTTTATTTTTAGAAACTGTCCGTATATTTTAAGACTGATGAGTTCTAATGCTGAATTAAAGGAAAATTGTTTTATTGGAAATATGCTGAAGTTAATAACTTCTTAATTCAAATTAAAAATTAAGATAGAAATAATATAACATTGTTTTAAAATTTTTTTCTTCAAAAACTATACTAATTTGTTTGACTTTAGTTCTTGTTATTTATATAAAAAGGATAAAAATTTTCTCAAAATATTAGTCTCTTAAACACTAACAGGGAATAAAAATTCTAGTAAAATTACCGAATTATATTTCTGGTAAAAAGAGGCATAACTCTAGAAATAAAATCAAAATATATGATATTTAAACTATTCATATGGTATCGATTTACTGGAAATTCTGGTTTTCAAAATTATAGTTCGTATTATCACACATTTAGTAAAAATCCATAAGTTAAAAGTAAATTTAACCGAATATGCCATGCTCTAAAGCAGGGATGGGCAAACTTTTCGGGTCGTGGGCCAAAAATTTAGAAAAAAAAGTTTGGTGGGCCGAGTAAAAACTTCTGAAATAAAATAAAGTCAATTCATCATTGAGTGCANAATCCACATTGTTTCAGTGAAGGATTGTTGTTTTAAAAGGGAAATGAGAAATCTAATTTGTTAGGTCACATTTAAGAAAGTTAAGGAATTAAAAGTGCAAATTTTAAAAAGTTAATAAAATAGTTTTATTTTTAGAAACTGTCCGTATATTTTAAGACTGATGAGTTCTAATGCTGAATTAAAGGAAAATTGTTTCATTGGAAATATGCTGAAGTTAATAACTGTTTATGTCAAATTAAAAATTAAGATAAAAATAATATAACATTGTTCTAAATTTTTTTCTTCAAAAACTATACTACTTGTTTGACATTAGTTCTTGTTATTTACATAAGAAGGATAAAAATTTTCTCAAAATATTAGTCTCTTAAACACTAACAGGGATAAAAAATTCTAGTAAAATTACCGAATTATATTTCTGGTAAAAAGAAGCATAACTCTAGAAATAACTATATGGTATTTAAACTACTCATATGATGTCGGTTTACTGGAAATTCTGTTTTTCAAAATTATAGTTCGTATTATCACACATTTAGTAAAAACACATAAATGAAAAGTAAATTTTACCGAATATGCCATGCTCTGAGGCATTACGCTAAAATTACTAAATTTTATAACAGTTACCAAATTCTGACACACATTATAAAATATAATTTTTTTATTGATGATTTTAGCAAAATTATTGCCAAAGTGCTTTGGTAAAAATTATCTTGCGTTTTGGAGTTCCCATAGAGTCAGAAATACGATAAGCTTAACCATATTCTGTTAGTTTCGACCATACTTTTTTTTCTGAGAGAAGAGAGAGTAAAATTTCATTGCTCAAATAATTTTTGGAAGAAACAAGAAAATTTTTTAGCCTTCCATTTTTGAGATAAAATTAATATTCGACAGAAATAAGGCCCAGCTTTTTTTTATCTTCAATTTCAATAAAAAATGTTTAAAAAATGTTTTTTTTGATTTTTAAAACAGCTTTGGATAATCGAATAAAATTAAAGAATTAATTTTATCATCACAAATAAAAGGAAAATTTATTTTCCCCTAAATTCAATTATAAAGAGGAAAAATTTCCATAAAAAGAAAAATCCTGGCATCCGATATTTAGCAGTTGTTTGCCATGTTCCATAAGCGTTTACCAACATCTTAACATACAACCCTTCTTTTTCAAGTATATAATGCAATCTCTTTTGACAAAGGGGTGTAATCGAACATCAAAGCGCTCCGCCGTATTTCAAAAAACAAAAGATTGGCCTGCTCTTCCCTCTCTTTTAATCCCCAACATAGAAATAAAAACTACTTGGGAACAAGAAGAGGAGGTCAAAACCAATCGTCTGCAAGCGCGGTAACTCAAGTACTACTTTCTCTCTAGGCCGGAAATTTGAGACGGGGAGGGCTTTTTAAAACATTTTGTCGCTCGAGTCCATTTGATTCCTAATGCGGGGGAAACCATTTTAAATGTGGGCACGGTAATTAAATCCCTTTGATTTGCAAAGACAAAATCTTCGAAGTATAATGGTGTAAGGTTTGAAAAAGGGAACAAAAAACTTGGCTTTTGCTGTTCTAAATTAGTTTCATTGTTACTTAAAAACAATGGAATATTTTTCTTTCAACATGGGTTTAAAGTTATGGAATAAATCAGTGATTCAATCAATCATTCAATCATTTTAATCAAAGTGATTAAAATGAGAATATGAAGTACTGTCTTAGGAAGAAGTTGGTCTGTATTTTGTTTTAAAAAGCTCTAGCCTCACCTACAAAGTTCCATAGATTTTCTCATAATCTTCCTGTTGGAGCTCGTATAGGAGACGTACTATGCAATCTCAGAAATAAAGCTCTTTTTTGACGATTTAGCAATCCTTGAGCTGTTTTCGTTAATTTCTAGAATCATTTCAGCTCGAAATCACGTGATTTGTGCTGAAACGCGAACTCTCAAATATGGGACAAAAATGTTTCCTCAACTTGAATCGAGGGAAAAATAGAATGAACTGGAATGGAGACTAGAGGATAAAGTGACAAACTAAGCCGACCGGCTTATATGGTGGTCAAGGGTGTTTTCCGGAGTGGGAGATCCCGGGTACGAATCTCTCTGTTCTATCTGTGTTTCTTGCGTTGGAATGAAATTGATCCACTTCTATGGTGTCCATGATGAAGTGATTTTTAGGAAAGTTAGTACATCAGGATATACGAGATTTTTTTTGGGGAAAAAAATGAATGACAAAATCTTTCTTTAATATCGACGAATTTCCTTTCCTCCTTCATTTGATAGTTTATTTCCTCACTTAGATGAAGTTTTTGCTCGAAAAATATACCAAGAAACGGTTTTGTTAGAAACGAAGGATGTTTTGTGTTATTTGAGTGCCCATTTCTACAGTGTAGATAAATTTCATTTTGTATTTTTAATCCAAATAGTGTTTAGAGGACCAATCCTTGTCTATTCTTAAGCCTTCTTTTGACCTACTTTCAGTCCTCGAGTGAAGCTTTTTTTGGATAATATTTGCTCAAAAATCATATGTCTGGAGTATTTTGAATACATATATGCTCTAATTAGGGCAGCGTATGAAGCAGCAAAAAGCATAGCTGTTTTTTTTTAAAAATTAACAAAAGTGTTTTAAAATAAATCTCCAATAACTTAAATGAAAAGAATAAAAATTGCTTGAAAACTTTTCACTGCGTTCTTAATATCTCGGATAAGCGTACAAGTTATTACTGAATTTAAATAACAAAATAAAATCAATTGATAATTTGACAATGACAAGTTTTGCACTTATTTTATTTCTGTACCTATTTTATTAACAGTATACTTATTTTGTGACTAAACACCATACACATTATTCTTTAAAACTCTGTGGAATAGTTTTAAAAATCAAAGCAAATATTTTTTGTGTCATTTTTCGGAAGGGATATTACAATTAAAATATCTATAAATTATTTAGTTTTATTAACCCTGAAAATTTAGTTTCATTACCCGTATAATAAAAGAAATCAGCTTAAAACCGCCGTAAACGAATATCTACTTAACCTTCAGATTTAATGCACAAAACCACTTTGGTACGGAAAATTTTAGAATGAATTTTCAGAGAGCTCTAACCCTTTAAATCCAATCTACAATGCAATCAAGGCAGCATAATTAATGAAGTTTTAGAAGAAAAGCTAAACTCAAAGCGGGAAAGGAGGGTCTTAAAGACGTATAAATTGAAAACAGCTGGGTGAGTTTTGTTTTAAATTAAATTAAATAGTTTGTCCGTCGTATTTAGGCATAAAAAAGTTATAAGTACATGCTATAGGAAAATAAGGTACTGTTTTGATAAGTTTGAGTGATCTCATTTGTATGATTTTTTGGTAAAAAAATTATCGATTTTTATAATATGAAATTATGTTTTTTAATGGATTGGTACTCAAATATTTTCTAGCACCCCTAGTGTTCTTATTCTATTTCCTATTTTCCCTAGTGTGATTCGAACATAATTTTGTTATTTTTAAATTTTCTTTATCTAAGTAACCGATAAAATTATATTATATTATNAATTATTATATAATTATATATTATATAATAATATATTACATAATAATATATTATATAATAACATATTTTCAATAATATAATTATTTAATAATATATCTTTCACAAGTATAAAAGGGATGTTAAATTAATTACATAAAATATTTTGTTTTAGCTTAATATAAAAGGTCAAAATCGATTGAAATTTCTATAATTAAATGAGTCCAAATTCGATTAATGATCTTAAACCACACGTATGAAACTTTTATTCATATTTTTAGGGAAATAAAGCTTAAGCTTGAGTATTTTTAAAAGCAAAATATAGTAAATAAATTCTGAAAAACATTTATTTACTCAAATACAAATAATATCTATTCAAATAAAACATTGCCAAAAACATTTATACTATGCATTTAAAATTAGGAAAGTTTTTTCTCATGCATAAACTAATGCTGCATTCAGTTTTTTTTTTTGTATCGCACGAATTTATTTTTTTTGAAATTCAACTTTAAGTTTTGTTTATTTTATTTCTATAATTTAATGCTTTCTGGAATCCTGATAAATTGATCGAAATTACCTGTAAGTTATTTATAAGGAGATGCAATTAAACTTTATCGCCTCAATTTCTCTTGGTTTAATTTCTTCAATTTAATTTACAAGTTTATTCTTTAAGATTGATAAAATTTTTTATACTCTTTTCAATTTCATAATATTTTTTCAAAATTTAAAAACAAGTAGTGAAACTCTGCGGAAAGAAACCTCCAAATATTGACTATGGTGTAAAAAGAAATGGTTTCCTTGAGTGTAAAGTATTGCATTGAAATCATATGCTAATAAACTTCACATGATTACGTGATATAACAATAGTATGCACTGAAAAAATTTCAGGATCAAATTGCGGTTTAAATGCACCATCCGTAAAATCCTCATTTACCATAAAATATATATTAATTTTTACAATTATATTTTTTAAATTAGAGTGATTTAGTGATTTTGCTGTAATTAGTGTAAAATTAAGGTATATCGGATTTTTCCGTAACGTGTTCCGATAAAAATGGATTTTACGGTAAAAAAGTACCGACACTCTGAGTGCTAGTACTTTTTAAAGTGATTTGATCGGGAATTTGTGGCTCATTGAAAAATTTTTGGTTGGTTAATCATTATTCTTTACTTGAAACTGCATTAAAACAAAATAATGAAATTCAAGTCGTTTTCTCTTACACTAGGTACTGTTATGTAAGAAAATAAAAAATTTTATAAAAAAAATACGAAAAATCCATTTGATTGTACTATTGAAATAGAATGTAAAAAAAAAAGAACAAACTTGTGCCATCATCATTTATCATCCCTTCAGAGGGAAAAGTTTTTTTGTAACCAACCGTAAAAATAATGTCTACATCCAGAGGAAAATTCCGGTAGAAGACGACGTCTGATTGGCTCATAAAGATAATACTCCGTTTTCTACTCTCTCTCCTTTTCATGATCCTTTCATTTACAACTTCGGAGAACGGTTCTTTCTACCACCACTTCAACAGCATCCTTCATCCCAATCCTTTTCTTCAGAAGCCGGAAGTTCGAAACCGGAAGTGAATGCAGGCTCCCTTCCACTTGTGGTGGTAAAGGATTGAAGGGAGAAAACGAGTCCTTGCCGAAGTTCTTTGATTAATGCCAGCAATTTGCAGGATGCCTGTTGTAGGTCTAAGCGCATAGAGAAAGAACGCGACTTGCATTTTAAATGGTGGAGGGTATGCAGCTCGGCATGGTTTCGTCTCTTGCAGTTGGTTAGATTATTGAGGAGACATTCTGGCGTTTTCCGCTCAAGGGAAATCGTTAGATTATATGGGTCCTGAATCGCACTCAAGAAAATACCACCCGTGATTGTAGTTTCCCACAAGTGTGTTTTACCCAAGTTATTTATTTGCATTCCCTAAGTTTTTCTAAGAGAATTGTTCTTGCAATCCCTGAGTAATCTCTTTTCCTATTTAATAACGTTTTATTAATACAACAACTTGTGAAGGAGCTTCCAAAAGCATAGAACAAACATTTCTACCATTTTATATTTTAATGAGTGGGAAATAGTTTTTCAAAATTATTCAATAATTTTATTTCATTCAATAATTTTACTAGAGACATATGAAAAAAAAATAATTAGGAGGTGAAATGTCTCAGATAATAAATTATTTGATTTATTTTACTATTAATCAGTAAACCATTTAGATCTAAAAAATGTCTTAACTTTAAAACTTAATCAGTAGAAAGCGATATTAATTTTTTTTGCGTAAAGATTATTGGAACTAGATAAATTAACACTGTTTTTATCTTCCTCTTGTACAATTTTGAAATTTTAGAAAAACATTTTGTTGGTTCTTGTACTTGTAGAAAAGTTGAATAAAATTTTTAAAACCTGATGTATTCTTCCAGGTTATAGTGATGCAATGGTAAACAATTAAATATAAAATAAATTATTGTTAACTTGCTTGAATTCACAATTTAAAGAAATCTCTGCCATTACCGCCATTTGTTCAGAGGAATTAAAAAAAATTAAAGAAAAATAATTCCTGGTTTTAATACGTGTTGTTTATCTACAAATAAATTAAGAAATTTATGGTTAGTAGCATTCGTTATTAAAAATTTCATTATTGTTTGATAGGTAGGCAGGTATTTTATTAACATTGCACTAAAGCTGCACTATGGTATATTGGCGATGGTCTGGGAGGCATCCTTGCGGATGATCCTTAGACACGCCATCGTAATTTTGATCCTTTGCAGAGAGGATGGCTGATGGCTCCCCTGTTATGGTAGCTCAACGACCTTTACGCGATGTTAGGGTAGAACTTTAGGTACCCTTTAGGGTAGAACAGTTTAACGAGGACCGATACCACGTACCTTGGTCCCTACCCAGGCAGATCAAAATGGTCACCTACCCGCATTCTGACAGCATCTAGTGATGCTTGACTTCGGTGTTCTACTGGGAACCGTGTCCTTACGATCAGTCCACTGCGGGACTGTTGCTTGATATAAAAACAGAATTCTGATAAGGGGACAGCGTTTTTTTTAAATATTTGATCTGTTAATGATTAATTTTTATTTTTAATTTTTATATAATCTTTGATGAAAAATATTTCAAAATATAAGAAATATGACGGTGTAAACACTTTTTATAATTGCAAAGAGTTGCAATGAAAAATTAAAAATTTTCTCCTGAGTTTTACATATAGCTACATTGCTCTTTCCTGCCTATTCGATGTTATATAGTTAGCGTTAAAACAACGCCCAGTCTACTTCTTATCAACAGCTTTTTATATATCAATCCAAATCTGAATTTTAGCTTTTAATCTAATTTTAACTATCAATCCAAACCAACCAATCCAAATTAATTAAATCTAGGACACGATTGCCTATTGCCGATCTAAACAATTTATAGCTATATAGAAAGAGAAAGGTTCCCACAGCTTCAGGAGTTTAAAATAATCTCTATAGTCTTAATGAACAAAGTTTTAAAATACTTTACAGAAAGCTTAATTAAAAAAATCTGAAAANAGAACAGTTTAACGAGGACCGATACCACGTACCTTGGTCCCTACCCAGGCAGATCAAAATGGTCACCTACCCGCATACTGACCGCATCTAATCATGCTTGACTTCGGTGTTCTACTGGGAACCGTGTCTTTACGATCAGTCCACTGCGGGACTGTTGCTTTATATAAAAACAGAATTCTGATAAGGGGACAGCGTTTTTTTTTAATATTTGATCTGTTAATGATTAATTTTTATTTTTTATTTTTATATAATCTTTGAAAAATATTTCAAAATATAAGAAATATGATGGTGTAAACACTTTTTATAATTGCAAAGAGTTGCAAGGAAAAATTAAAAATTTTCTCCTGAGTTTTACATATAGCTACATTGCTCTTTCCTGCCTATTCGATGTTATATAGTTAGCGTTAAAACAACGCCCAGTCTACTTCTTATCAACAGCTTTTTATATATCAATCCAAATCTGAATTTTAGCTTTTAATCTAATTTTAACTATCAATCCAAACCAACCAATCCAAATTAATTAAATCTAGGACACGATTGCCTATTGCCGATCTAAACAATTTATAGCTATATAGAAAGAGAAAGGTTCCCACAGCTTCAGGAGTTTAAAATAATCTCTATAGTCTTAATGAACAAAGTTTTAAAGTACTTTACAGAAAGCTTAATTAAAAAAATCTGAAAAACTTCCTATACGTGTAGACAATTTCGAGAGCAAAACATGATGGCTATGTGGTTAACACTTTGCACAAGTGTTCATTCTTTATTTAGCATATTATGCTTTTAACACAAGAACAAGAACACGATGATACCAATCGATATGAAGTTAGGTTGGTTTTAATCCACTACACAAGATAGAATCCTAATCGTTTTTAGTGACAGCTTAGTAGCTTAAACATTGTTCCCTATCGCACCTGATTAAAGAAAAGCATATACTTATATTTCTGATAATCTTATCTTAAAATGCGTGGACATCCTCTTTTACCTCTAGAAAATCACCAGAGTAATTCAACAACACCTAAAGCAAAGAACCAACAGTTTCTCAGAAACTGAAAATCATTCATACGTAAGCATATTTAACTTCAGCTTTCCAGCTAAGTGCGCATTTGCGTAATTTCATATTCCATGCCATTACGATGACCACCAGTGCAATGCCCGAATGGGTACATAATAAGTTCCTTTAGTAATATACGCTAAAGCATACACCAGGACCATGCAGCAACATTAGTTATCATTGCTCTTGCCCCTTAATTTGATTCTTTAAGTCCGGCAAGGCTTGAGTCCAGCTTAAATTTCAGAAACCATATTAATGACAGGAAGGGAATGACTGACCATTCTCTACGGGTGGTCACGTCCAGTTGTCCGAGAGTCCTTTTGAATTTTCAAACCAGATTTGCTCAGTGTCCCCAGCAATGTCCATCTCTGTCAAGCGACACTCTTCTGGTCATTAGTAACAGCCCTCCCAGGGTGCTGGAAAACCAAAATCAGATCTGCCTGGAACCAGGAGCTACTGGTCTTTAAGAATAATGGAATTCCACTTAGCATATCCAATCCGGGGCACTAAATCTCATTTTACACTACGCTTAATGCCAAGTCAAGGAAGGGAATCAACTGGTGGGGGCGAAGGGCTAGTTTTGAGGTGGAAAAGGGGTTGAGATAGGAAATATCCTCCCTCGTGTGGCCCCCGAACAGTCTCTCCAATTAATCTTCATCGTAAAGCACATGGAGTTGGAAAAGCGCCCAAAAGGGAAAGTGCACTAATTATATGCTCAGTGCTATTTGGAAGTGTCGCTTGTATCAACTCCTGGGATTTCTGTTTACTTTTCTGTTCTATCCTTAAAGACGCAAGAAAAGTAAATAAAATGTAATTATTCGAGAGCATCTCTCGACTAATGATGTTAGACAATTGATTAAGCAAGCTAAAGACTGTGCTCGCTATTTAGGTTTAAATTTGCTTAAATTCTTGAGTTAAGTAATGAGATCTTCTAACTTTCAAAAACAAATTATGCTGCAAATTAACAAATTGATTTTACATTTTCAGAAGGAATTTAAAATAAATTTATGCCTTATTTTTATTATTGATATCAGAAATACTTTTAAAACAATTGAGGGGATTAAAAGAGTAATAAAATTAAAATACGAAGTCTGGTATTATGATCGGGAGTAAATGATAAGCTGTATTGCTACGCTTTCCGTTTCTTGCCATTTTTTTTATTACAATTTATGGAATCAAGACAATTAATAGGAATGAAGATAATCAAGATAATTGATAGATTCCAGAAATCCTGATGAACTATTAATGAAAATAAAGGTTTCCACAAAACTAGATGAAGAATTTCAGCTGATTAAGATTACAAATCTTTAAAACAGCCTGCGATAGCATAGTTTCGTCAGATAATTCCTTCTCGAATAAGCACATCCTATCAATTTTTTTTCTTTTCTTCTCACTTTATTGTTATTTCATCCCATTTGAGCATTTTCTATATTCATCTGCCTTCTTTTCTTTTTTTCAAAATCAAAAGTATAAATTCTTCAAAACTATTTTACTTTTCAAAATCAAAATTACTTATTCTTCAAAACTATTCCTTTTTTTTCAAAAGGAAAACCGTATAATTGTGAAAGCAAATACTATTTTAGAAATCTGTGTGTAGTTAAATAATAGTTCTTAATGAAGCTTTATACAAATCCCTTTCTAGGAAATTTAAGCTCTAAGATGATATTTTCTTTTTATCCGATTTCTTACCTTTTTATTGTAAGATTGAATCATTATTAACATCATTTTATTACATAGTAAAATGTCACAATGTAGTTACTCACTCAAGCAATCAAGTAATAATTTTATACACTGTTATTTAAATGATATTATTTTTCCTCGTTATTCAATTTTTTATTTTTTCCATATAAGTTTAGAATATTTAATCATAATTCAAAGACATTTTATTTCATTGGAAGAGTCACAATATTGTCACTGTCTCAGAACATCACACAGTAATTCGATGTAATTTCATCGATTCAGTCTTTCTTTACTTCAAATGTAATAAGAAGTCTTATGTAGCACGATTATATGTATCTCTAGACCAAATTCATGCATTGAAACTTCTCAAATAATGCAAATTTAACCTTCATTAACCTTCACTCGCTCATACAATAAGCATTTATTAGTTTTGATCTTTCCTATCCAAGAAGTTTAAAGTGAATGAATGCTTTTTCTCCTTATCAAGTTCTGTATTATTTCACACTAAGACTACGAATTTTTAGCATTGTTAAAGACATTTAATCCTAATGGAAGATGTTGCAGTAAAGTTACTTTCTCGAGCCATGACGTAGGAATTGGATACAGTGACATCTATTCAAAAACTGTCTTACTTCACTTCCAATATAGTGAAAAGTCTTATGTTGCTCTGAATCTATATATCTCTTGACCTAATCAGTGCATTGAAACTTCTCACCCAATTCAAATTTCTCATTAACCTTCGCAATCTCATACAATAATCATTTATTAATTCCAATTTTCCCTGTCTAAGAAGTTTAGGTAATGAAACGGTTTTCTCCCTTTTCTTATTCTTTATTTTTTCACTTTGAAACTAGAATATTTAAGATATTTTAGCATAATGAGCGATTTCACTATAAAGTTACTTTCTCGCACCATGACGCAGCAACTGGATACAGTGTCTTCTATTCAAAAGCTGTCTTGCTTTACTTCCAATATAATGAAGAGTCTTGTATTGTGTCAAACCAGCTCTAATTTCACAATTTTCACCCTAATCTATGCATTGAAACTTTCAAACCAGTACAAATTTCTCATTAAACTTTGCAAGCTTATGCAATAAACATTTATTAAGTCCTACTTTCTCTAGCTAAGAAGATAAAGTGATAAAATGATTTTCCTTTTTTAAGTTAATATCTTTCCTATCCAAGAAGTTTCAAGTGATTAAATGTTTTTTCTCTTTATCCAATTCTGTATTATTGCTCTATAAGACTACAAATTTTAATCATTATTAAAGACATTTCTTCACAATGGAAAATATTGCGATAAATTTACTTTTCGAACAATGACGTAGCGATTGGATACAGTGTCATCTATTCAAAAACTTTCTTACTTTACTTCCAATATAGGGATTAAATCTTATAAGGCACTGATTTTATATATCGCTAGACCAAATCCTATCCGAGATTTATAATAGAAGATATCACTATAAAGTTCACCATGACGCAGCAAATGGATGCAGTGTCATCTGTGTCAAACCAGAACCGATTTCATAATTCTCACCCAAATCTATGCATTGAAACCTTCAAACCAATACAAATTTCTCATTAAACTTTGCACGCTTATACAATAAACATATATTAAGTCCTATCTTCCCTATCTAAGAAGTTTAAGTGATAAAATGATTTTTCCTCTTTATCCAATTCCTTATCTTTTCTCTTTAAGACTAGAATATTTAATCATTATTAAAGTCATTTTAACACAATGGAAGATTTCACTATAAGCGAACCAAGACTCAGTAATTGGATACAATGTCATCTATTTAAAAACTGTCTTGTTTCACTTCCAATATAATGAAAAGTCTTACATAGTGTCAATCCACCACCGATTTCATAATTCTCACCCAAATCCATGCATTGAATCTTTCCACCCCTTACAAATTTCTCATTAAACTTCGCACGCTCATACAATAAGTGTTTATTAAGTCCTATCTTCCCCCACGACTCAAAGATCAAAGGCAGACCAAATTACTATATCGAAACGGTGCCGACTAATTCCTGTGGTGCCGAAAATTGCCCCTGCGGATGTTTCGGGTTCTTGCATTTGCCCAAATCTTGGAATAGCCGCACTAACCTCCGGGGTATCAGGAATTGTTTGGAGGAACTTGTTGACAGTGATCTTTCAGTGATTAATGATGGTCTAAGTTAAAGGGATCCCACTTTCTCTCCCACTGGCTTTATCCATGAATCCAATAAAGTTAACTCTTTGAGCTAAAGTTTTTGGCCTATCCGGGAACAGTTATTGATGACGCTGAAAGTTTTCTTCGGGTGAAAGAAGAACAAGTTTGGTGACTTTAGAAATGTTATGATTAAATTTCTATGCTTTGTCTCTTTTTCTCTTTGAGTAGAGTTTTGTTTATGTTGTGTTGACATGCTGGTGAATCATGGAAGAAAACTTATTAAGTTTTCAGATTTGGAGGAAAGACAGTGAAACCTTTCATTAAAACAAATATTTTTGAGCAAAGGGAATTAAATTATAAACAATAGTTTTTAAATAAATAAAATGAAAACATAATGTACGGTTTTGTACGAAATAAATATGACCGAAATTTTTATATAAAATATAGAAGAAAAATATTTTATGGGCATTTTTGCATTTTTAACGCAACATGCTTTTTAATGAATACAACCTTTAAGCTGTTTTTCTTTGAGTTTTAAATCCCTATATTGCATACATATTTTTATGATTCGGTCATTTGTTAATAGTTCCTGAATAATTCCTGATATCAAGAAATATTATCAGGGATTGTTTGGTGAGACTTGTGAACAGTGATATTTCAGTTATTAATGATGTTTTAAGTTAAAGGGTTGAGGGTATCGCACTTCTTCTCACTGTCTTTATTTTTGAATCAAATGAAGTTAGCGCTGAAGTTTTTGGTCAATCCAGGTGCAGTTATTGATGATGCTAAAAGTTTTTTTTTTGTTGCGTTTTTTGTGAAAGAAAACCAAATTAGATGTCCTTAGAACTCTTATAATTAAAGTCATTGATCTGTTTTTCTCTTGATGAGGTAATTTTGTTGAAGAATAAGGGAATGATTAATGAAAGTTGCTGAGTCTTCGGACTTTATTATATGGTCTCACTAAGAAAGGATTGTCATGAAGCTTTTTGATCAAAACAAATAAAATTATTCTTTTAAATGGTACGAAACGAATTTTAAAAGTTTAATATATAACTAAATGAAATAAATGCAAATGTTTATTTATATGAAATTGTTTTTCCAAAAATTCTTAAATGAAAATTGCGTCGTAAGCATTTAAATGAATTTCATAGGTCTATTGCAACAAAGTTTTTTTTAAAAAAAATTTCTCACCAATATTAATTTGCATAAAGACTTTTTTAGTGTAGTAAGATAGTTGAATTTTGAGAAAAATATTGAATTAAAAACTTATAAACACAAGATCCAGAGAATGACCTAAAATGAGATGGCTAAATGAGGAAGCAATATATGAAGTGTCATAACAGAAGAGAATAATTACTGATTATTATAATAAAAATGAAAAGTAAATGTAGCAAGGAGAACATTTTAACCTTCTCTTGCAGTTATCTTTTTCTCTAAGAAACCTATTGAACATAAAACCTGATTCTCGCAGGTTGTGGATGACGCTGAAGCTGCTTTGCTGTTATTGCATTCATATTTCTCCTTTCTCCATGCTAGGAAAACCACACGTAGGGGCAAACTTTTCATATCAATTCACTCAAACTTGGGAATGGTTAAAATGCAAAGGTTTTCAATTTGCAAGAAAAGTATAGAAAAATATCCTTATTTAGGATAAAATTATAAAATAATTTATCTAATATTTTAAAAATATTTTAAATAATTTTTTTTTTAATAAATATTTATTTCGAAAAACTGTAAATGATTATAAATTTATTAAAATATAAAATGTAATATTTTTCGAAAACGTTTAAGCAAAACTTTTACAACTAATTTAATTAACAGTTATTTATAAGTGCATAAGTGAATAACTTTATCAATGCAGAGAAATAAATTAAATTAATAAAAATTTATCCTGCACCTTATAAAAATTTTAAGTATTAACCTTAATATACTAATTAATTTGATCATCAAAATTATAATAATAAATTTTATTATTAAAATTACAATTATTTGATTAACTTCATTTAACGTTTTATAAAAAATAGAAAAAATTCTTAGAATTGAAACTGTTCAATATTTATGCTTCTTTTTTTTGCCGAAATAAAATGTAAGCAAAATTACAAAAAAATTATTATATACAAAATTAATTCGCTTTAATTTCAACTTATTTATATTGTTTAGCTCAAACACATTTATTTCAACAATAGATTGCGGCTTTACGTATATCTCACACATAAAAAAAATTGATGTTTTAAAATTTAGATTTTAACTTTATCAGTAACTTTTTAAAAGTGTTTAATTGTAAATATTATGCCTAATTCATAAAAAATATGAAATAATCTATTTATTTAAAGCATAAAATTTTTAAATATTAACCCAAATTATAAAAAATATAAACTAAATACAATAATATTATTTAGTTTAAAGTTTATATAATTCAGGTTTGAACTTCTCATAATTCCTTCGTCAAACTAAATTTAAGCTAATTTATAGTTATCTACTCAGTTTTCATCTTTCAAACTAAAATAATGTTATAAAGAAATATTACTAGAAAGTTAATTGTGATGAACTATGCTGTGAACTAAATAACCTACTCTTTTGATTTCAGTAATTGATAGACCTCGGACAATTTCTTGGTTATTACGCATCATAATATGTATTTAGCATTTAACAAAGCACGATATTTGAAGCACTGTATTTCTTTCCTATCTTGTCAATGCCAATAAATAATGTAAAAAAAGGACAAGTAGTGCCCCTTGTGGGAACTTTATTGAGTTATGCAGAGATTGTTCTTGAAAGGCATGTGACATCCAAGGAACGAATATTAGATTAAGTGCTTGCAGGACACAACTGCCATAAGCCATTACCTCAAAGTACACTCGCGAAACAACCTCCCACACGTAAAAATAATGACTACCTTCTAATCCTCCCTATAGTGGATACAAATTACGTCATTCTGCGATAACCAGAAAGAATAGTACAAAAGGGAGAACAGATTAAATGAATTAGGTTTGATTCGGCGATGCTTATCATTTGATGAAGGTTAAAAGGAGGCATGAAAACAACTATAGATTAATGCTGTAACAACACGTGAGTGGGATGCAATTGCAACAAGTTTCTTAGAAAATTAAATTTCAACTATAAGAATGTGAATTTTAAATGATCGCCTCATTTCATAAATTTTTTAATCATATAATAAATTGATAAATGTTTTTCAAGATTGCACTTTTAAGATCTTAAAAGCCGAACGTAAAAAATTAATGTCAGAAAATATTCAGATATTACTCAAGTTGTAGCTTTAGCAATTTAAAATTTGCGTTATGTTCACATTTTATGAATTTAAAGTATGTTATGTGTATGTTTGTGTTATGCTATCAAGTGATATTTTGAACTTAATCTCTTATTTTGATCTGCCATATGTTAAAAAATATATATTTTTCAGGCAGGTAATGAATAAGGCAGTTTTTAAGCGATAAATGTGTATTGTAAGCAAAAAATTTGCTGTATTTTCTAAGGATAATATTCCTAATTTCACAAAAAAGCAATCTAGAATCTCATTTCTCTAAGTTCTTTATTAATTAATGAATATATTTAGTTATTAATTATCTTAAAATATACAAAGTTTTTTTTTTTTTTAGTTTAGTGACTAATAATTTTATTAAAATTATTGACGAATTTTTAGGTAATTAATTACTACTGACATAGATACAGCCTAGCAAACATTTTGTAATTGTAAGCAGAATGGAAAGTTAAAATTTTAAAAGTAACCTAACTTTCTTGGATTTGACAGTATCGTTAAATCATATGTCAATATTTTAGTTGAGATAAAAAGTGATTTAGTAGGAAATACATTTCATAAATTTTAATGTACAGGTAATAAGACTTTTAACTTTCCACTAACCTACCATGACAGCTTATACTTTTATTTTTGATTAGAAGTGAAATGTTTCCCAAAATTTTACCTCCTCATTTTTTTATACAATAAAAACTGTAATTGAGCCATTTTTATCACACAAAGCTCTTAAATACAGCAATCATCCAATAAAAATACCCAACTTTTTTTTATACTCTATTTAACCGTTAATTCAACACTTTCCCCTTATTCCAAATCGTAGTTCACCGCATCAATCGGTTCATCCCCTCCTACAGTGGTTGAACAAGCATAAGACAACACAACTCCAACAGTAACTCCCCTGGGACAAGGTTTTCCCAGCATCAACATCAATCCAAAAGCAAAGGCCCCCCTAACGTAAACGCAGAAGATGCGGGGGATGACATTCTAGAACGTTGGGGCAGAGGGGGACATAGTCATCTCAGTCATTCGACAAGAGGCGTGCTCCTGTCGTGATGAGGGGGGATAGTTGTGGCGATCTCCCCTCGCATTTATTTCATTAGAGGTGCGTGATTCTATCTATGAAGTAGATTAGAGAGAAAGAGTGATAGCGGGGGGCATACAATGGGGTATTACATAGTATAGATTTGGGTATTGGGGGTAAAAAATTGGTAGAGAAACTATGTAAAAGTTATTTTTGTACTCATATAAATGTCAGAAAGTTATAGCACTCAACAGATATGTGTTAAAAATAGGAAAGAGTACATTTTGGTTTAGTTTTCTAAAGGAAAATTTAAGTTTGTGCTTTGAAAATTTTAATATAAAATTCATTTTAAATACGTTACGAAAATGTATATTTTTCCTATTTATGCTTTCTATTATGCTTTTTTTAAAACACTTAGTAACATTTTTTAAGAATTTTAGAATATTTCACAAGACAGAAATAATGATTTAAACTTTTTTTTATTTCAGAAATTTTCTGTTTCTTAGTAAAATATGCATGAATTTAATGTATCCTATTTCAAACTAAAAATATGGAGAAATTTTTAAAATCTTTGAAACAATTCACCCACTTAAAATGTGATTAATGTAATGAATGTGATTAAAGTAAAGAACTATCAGAAAAAAATTTATCTGAAAAATTAATTTTTGTAATTTTTAGAATTTTTGAAAATTTTTAAGTAGACTGTTTTCAAAAACACAATATTGACAAAGGAATTAAATATGCATAAATAAAATAAGTGCTTTTAACATAAATTTTATCTTTAATAATATGTCAACCACAATTAAAACATGTGTTCATTGATATAAGTAAAAATGATTGAGCATCATAATTAAAAGTTTTGCGTAAAGAAATATAAATATTTCTAATTGAAGTAATTTTGAGTAATCACAAAATTGAGTGTTGCGAGAAACGTATGATTGAGTAGCATAAAAAGTTGTCTGCCGTAGCAGCATAAAAAAAATCAAAATGTAACTAATTTAAAACTATAAATACTACATTTTTATTAAATGTTAATTCAAGAAATAAGAATATAAGATTTAAAATGAGAAAAATAAATTTAGAAAAATAAGATTTAGTACTGATAAACTTTGTTGAGTAATCAAACCTCTTTCAGAGGACTATCTAATAAATAATAATAAAAAATATTTGTTGATTTTTTTTCTCCATCAGATTCATTTCAGTTTAGTTCTGAATAAAATCTAAAGCACAATAATATCTGAAAATTCTCATTCAAGGAATTTGACAAAACTAGAGCAAAACGGAAGTCTTTATGAAAAATTTAATTAATTTTTTATCTGATTTGCTTCAGCATAAATGCTAAATAAGAAATATTGTCAAGAAATTAAATGAAGTTGATAAAACTTAAGTCAGATAGGAAACTTTTGTGAAACTTTTAATTTAACTTTTCATCAGACTCGGTGAGATGATCAGATTTTTTATCAATATAAATTATGTTAAATAATTAAAACTTAATTACATCATAAAATTCTCTTTAATGAACTTTTTAGAACAAATTAAAGATAAAATATTTTTATGAGACATTCATTTCAGGATAAGTTCTAAACGAAATATATAAATCTTAATTATTTTTGAAAAGTTAGTCAACCTTTTAGAACAATTCTAAATAAAGCATAAAACTTGATAATATCTGAAAAACTTTCATTCATTGATATTGTGAGAACTAGCGTCTGATAAGAAGTTTTTTATGGGAAGATTTAATAAATTTTTTTAGTCATATTTACTTTATATTCTATCACAATTTTTCACAAATAAACTTTTTTTTTCATATTGTAATTTAATGATTTTCTGTATCATGTGTTAAAAAGCAGTGTATTCAATTGCTAATGATTCAGTGGAAAGTATCAAAAGTTTGCACCCAAATAGTTTCCCTTCATTAATATTTCTCACTTCCGAACGAATTAAAGCGAATATATAAATGATAAAAACGTATACAAAAGAACTTATCTTTATAAATTGGAGTCATATTCAAATTGAAAAATTCTCCATTGTTACATTTCGCTTTTAAGCACTTTGAATAATGAAAATTCATTCGAAAATCTACTAAGCAGCCATTAAGTTTAAGAAGCCCCAAGAATATGAAATCTATACACTTATTCTTCCTAATCCTTCTCACCTCAGGCTAGCTGCCTGTTGACATAGTCACTCGACAAATAATTTCACTCACGCCTTCTAAAACATGGATATGCAAATGACGTTTACTGAAAGCTGCTTTTCCCCCAGTGAGTGCAGCTTTCAACGCCAGCTCTGCCCTCTTCATCTGTTTCTGGGAGCGCATAATTTCATCAAGAGCAATTTAGGCAACTCAGAAACGATTATGAACCGTAAACAGATTAATAAGCCTGATGCCTAGCTCCTGCAATTCCCAATTCCAATCCCTAAGCAGTCCCTGAAGGTCTTTGTTCTCTGCATTACTGAAATTGAGTGAGAAATCTTTTTTTATCTTTGTCCCCTACCTGGTCTACTTTATTTCTCTACTTACATTGTGATTGTGAACCATCCCCCTATTTCTTTGCCAAAATCGACAATTAGTTTTATTTTCGTCCTAATTGAATGAGAAAAGGTTCGATACGAAGCGCTCAAGTGCCTCGTGTATACCTTTTCAAATTAAATCATCTACGTGATTATTTGTCGACAGCTTGAGAAGACAGCAATCAGGATAGTCAATAGGGATAAAATGATTAATATATTAATTAAGAAGTTTTTGCTGCACTTTCTTGAAAACAAACACGGATTTTAAAAATAAAAATTTTCAATTTACATTCAATTCAAAGTAATTCAAGCAATTCTAATCATTTTTGTGTAAATAAGTATTGTAGTCCTTCCCACTTACACTAATTTTTAAAAACTTTTTGAAATGTAATTTTTTTTAAAAATATTAAAAATTGAATGTTTCGGAGGTAACATGTTGTGTTTTGTCTGTACATTGTCTGTACATTCAGTACATTGTGTACGTTGTGGAACAAGTGTAATTGATCCAAATATTTATTTTCACAAAAATTATCGAAACTGCTCGGATTTTTCTTTTAACTGAGTTCTATGCTTTTAAAGTTTGCAAGCAGAACATTCGTAAATGGCCATTCAAATGTGTAGTACTTCCATCATTACCGTACTTAATATAGATCCTTAGAATTTTGTGTGCTCGTAAATTGGGTATTTAAGTAAGTATTGAATATGAACTTTATTAAATTAAAGAAATGATGAAGAGATGAAAGATGACTCTCAAAAATACCTTCAAATTTCATCAGGAAATCAAATTGTTTTTAATATTTTTATTAATGGTTTCGTCAATATCGATTCATCAGGTTTTGATAATATTTTTTGTCTTTCCTCGTGTATAAATTTTTAGTTTTGATATCAAATAATTATAAATTTTCGTCTTAATTTACGAAACAAATTCTAGAAATACACATTTAAGGTGATGAAAAAGGAATCCTCTGTATTTATACTTGATCATATATATTTATAAGTTTAATTTTTTTCAAATATATAAAAACTGATCGTTGTCTTAACTTTAGATCTTCTTTGATATCAAGGGTAATAATTAAATCAGCAACTCAAATAAATTGAATTTTTAAATTGAAATCTAACTAATTTTAATTAAATTATAACTGATTTGTTATCTAACACTTCTGACCAAACTTTGATCTTAAATCTAATTTTTTATGCAATTAAGTTTTCAATTAAAAAATAGTCATTAATTAGTACTGTTGGATCTCAAGAAAGTTTTAAAATTTAAATAATAGTCGTATTACCCAATGAACTAGTGACAACTTTCAAGTTCTGAAAAAATATATTTTCTCGACGCAAGAAACTATAAACAAACTGAATGTTAGAAGGTTTCTCTAAAATTAAATATGAGTATATTATAATGTTTAGCAAAATACGATAACGAACTTTACATCATTATATTCTTGCTTATTTAAAGATGTGACTTAATTTAAACTGAAAATATGTTTGAATTTCACGCTTTTAACAGTTTTTTAAAACCTTAGATTAAAGTTAAAATACAAAAAAGACATTTTTAAAAAAAAAAATAATGCTTCTTTTATTTGTGATGATATATCAGTCCCGATGATTTGACAAATCCCGATTATTGAGATAAAATTACAGAATGCAAATATCTGCTCTGATAGTTTATGATCCTTTATCAGTCGTTAAAGAACTTTTATAATTTTAAATTATGTTGAGTCTGAGAGGATAAACCAGAGTTTAGCTCTTCTCTGCTTATTATCTATTAAGAAGTAACTTAATTTAAAGTGAAAAAATGTTTAATTTTCGCATTTCAGAATCCAACAGCTTCTTATTTCTTCGTACTAAAGTCTTAATTAGAAAAGATATTTTCCTTTTAAATAATACTTCCTTCCTTTGCCATGACAGGTCTGTTAAAATTATTTGTATAAAATACAAAATGCAAATGTAATATCTGTTCTGATAACTTTTGGTCTCCTTTCAATCGTTAAAAAGTTTTTATAATTATGAATTATGGTGAGCCTGCTATGATAAATCAGAATTAAGGTCTTCACTGCGACGATTATAACAGACAATAAGCACCCAGCATGTTTGGATGAAAGCGCTAAATGAGTAAAATATATATTCTTTCGTCCCAATAAAATTTACATACAAATGCTTTTTCACTCTTAACATTTCTTCCTGAATACTCGGCAAAGAATTAGAGCCCGTAGTTTTGGCCTTTACTCAGAAGGGATTGGATTTGTAGAAAACAGAAGAGTGAGAAAAAAGTTATTTAAGTGAGTCCAAACGAGGAATGAGATTCCTTTTGCTGAAAGTATTTACTCCTTCATTTGCATACGTGCCGAGGGCGGAAGGTATGAAAGAAATTTTATGTGCCTCATAAAATCAGTCTCTTAGATCTTAGAGTTCAAATCTCCTTTCTAGCTCATCAGTGCCGCTTAGAGCTTTTATCAGTGATCTTATCAGAGCATTTCTATCGAGGGACCGACCATACAGCTATGGAGTCTTCTTTCAAATATATTTGCACATTGCAAATCCCCAATTACCCAGCATTCTATTTAAAATGCAAAAAGCAAGAACATACATATAATTTATTGCAAATTAATTTATGATATTTTAAATAATGGTATCTATATCATATAAAACGCTAATACGTATGTATCAATAAAACCGATGATATTTCTTTTCTCGCGTTGGCAACAGTTTTCATTTTTAATTGATAGGATTCGGCGCGCAAGAGCACGTAGTGAGCATCATATAGCTAATCTATATTATATAAAACATTAATACGTTTTAATTGATAGGCTTCGGCGCGGAAGAGCACGTAGTGAGTATCATATGTCTAATCGGGTGAATTCTCACCGAATTATCAAAAACATTCTCACAAAATTATCTTCATCGAAGCCGATGCTTTACATCCGGCGTTCAGTACTATTTCATATTGTTTTACAACACATGGTTTTAGCCCTTTGGTGGGAAAGACTTTAAAACAAAACTTACAAAAGTTACTTTTCTCAACAACTGAAATTTAGAATAGTGTGATTAAGAAAAATATGCGAACTGTTTTCAATTTCAAATTAATATTGAAATGCACAGGTTTAGAATTTTCTACAATGAAGAGTTTTCGGAACTTCAGTGTTAAAAAAAGTATACAAAAGCTAGACGTTAAGAACGGATCCAATGAGCGAGCAAAGCGAGCATCGGATTGCGAAGTAATCCGAAATGAACTGCGAAAGCAGTTCCGGGGGTTGGCGAGCGCCTGCGAGCAGGGAGCGAAGCCTCCTAGTACTTATATATTTATTTAATTGTATTTATATGTGATGAATTCCTAACTTGAAAACCTCATAAGTGGTTGTAGAGGTGAATAATTTTGTAGTACTGTAACAATTTTATATCTATGAAATGTGTAAACATTAGTTTTCAATTTTCTTAAATTGCAGAATATTGTATGAAATTTCATAGTACAAAATATGATTTGGATAATTTAAACTTCAGTAAACAACATAAGTTTAAACATTTAAAGTTAGAAAATGATTTTGAAACTAAGTCAGTTATAGAATCGTTTATTTAAAAGGTTATCTTTTCTTACACTTAGTTGGAAGAAAAAGCGAACATAACGAAAAAATAACTTTAAGAACTAATGAATCTGTTAATTCAGCTTAATATAGTTATTCCATAATACTTAAAAAATTCTACGACAGCATTTCTTAAGAGTTACGTTAAAATCAGTTTTAAGTTTTCTTAGAAGTTACAAATTATTGCAGTGTAGAACTTTATAGCACAAAATGTGCTTTGGTAATTTATACTTAACTATAAAAGGGTTTAACTATTCAAATTCTAAAATACTTATATGTTAATCATCTAGAGAAATATATTAGTACCTATTTTATTTGCTGATTATTTATCTTTCCGTTGAATTAACAGCAGGAATTTAAATATATTTGCATTTTTTAATACAAAATTGACATACAAAATTAATATAAAAAAATGAATGAATTTTTATAAATTATTTATATTTTTAAGAGATGATTTAGTAGTGATTGAAACACGTTTAGTTGCAGTTTTGGTGGCCAGAAATATTATTTATCTAAACTAAAAACTAAGGCTTATTTTCGTTTATAGTTAAAGCATCAAGTATTATATAAAATGAGGTGCAGGACGCAAAAGAAAAGTTTACTTTGTATAACTTTTGATCTTATGATCGAATTTTCCTGTTCTAGAACCCAATATTAATGGCTCAAGGGGGAAATTTCAAACATGCTGATTAATTTTTACAGTCGATATCTTAAGTTACGAAATCAGGTACAAAAAAGCCGTTTTCCGGAATAAGCAAGCCTTTTTTTCGCCGGGTTTGAATTTTCGACCCTCGAAATATAAAGGGTAGCCGCAATCTGGGAAAGAGGGCTCCAATAGTTACAACTTCTTAGAAAATTCACTTTCTCAGAAACTATTCGACTAATTTCGCTCAAATTTAGCATTTTGTCATGTAAAACTACGTTCTTTAAAATTGTGCAGGTGTATAACTTACAATTCAAAATTTTTGAGATTATTGCTAAATAAAATTATACAAAAATAATAAATATCTACTAAAAGTTATTTTTTGCATGGAATTATCTTTGGATAAACAAATTTTATAATTGGGTACAAAAAATGTTCAATTCACTTAGTTCTTGAGATAAGGTGAAATACGCAAAAGTAAAAATGACATTAAGGGGTCCCTATTTCGACCACACTCCTGAACCAAACAATTGGAACTATATTTCCCAGATTGCGGCTATTTCAAATATTTTGCAGAAATCCGAATTCATTGAAAAATAGCTATGTTTATTCAGAGAAAGTAAGTCCTTTGTGTCTGATTTCATAACTTAAATAATTGTCTGCCATAATTAATTAGTATATTTGAGGTAACCCCCTCGAACCATTAGATTAAGTTACAGAAGATCCGATTATTAGATCAAAAGTTATTCAGGATGATCCATTTTTTGCGCACTGTAAACTTGAATGCAGAAGGATGACAATAACAGTATGTTAGCAAATTTAATAAAGCTTAATATTCTATATAATATTCTATATAATTCCATATAAATTAGTTCATTTAAGTTAAAAGTAAAGATACTACGAATAAAAATACAAAATTGTAATTCTGTTTTCATTCTATCTTATTCAATTCTTATACGGTCCTCTTGTACTGGATCAAGCAAAAAGATTATATCCGGTAGCACAGAACAAGGGGTCTGTTTATGATTGCTCTCATAAGATTTGCAGAAGTAGGAGGTGGTGAAAAATTCTCAATAGCAATAACAGAAGCCGGAAAAAGGAGCGATAGAAAAAATTGAGACGGAGCAGGATCCGGAAAGGCGGGACAAAAGAAATGTAACTCGTTTTCGGGCTTAGGGAGGAATTACTCCGTAACCCATAAAATGTAGCATAGACACCATAAAAACTTTTTCATCCACAATAAATGCAAATATCTCGCTTGTTGGAAGGAGCTCGATTGGAAGTTTCCTGATTCTGCTTCTTCGACTCATTTCATCAACAGGAAGAGTCGGGATTTGATTACACAACCCGCTTTGAACTAAATGCTAAACAAACTTCTTAAATTTTTAGCGCAGAGTTTCTAACTCATTTGTATGTATTACGTGATAATATATTTGCTTACCTGTAAAAAGGAAATTTTGTGAAATTTTTTTTTTTTTTTGACATTAGATATTCTTCATAACAAGAAGTCGAAATTCGCCAATTTAAGATTCGATTGAAATTTTTCTGATTATTATTCTAATCATTTCATTAGGTGATGTTATGATTTGGATTGCAAAACGTTTGATTACGGTCTTAAATATTCCTCATTTCACAAAAATAGTAATTTAGAATCTTCTTCTTCAAAGTTCCCTGCTAATTAATGAATATTTAGTAATTAATTATATTAAAATATGTAAGGGTTTGGTTTTTTACTTTAGTGACTAATAATTTTATTAAAATTATTGACGAATTTCTTGGTAATTAATTACTACTGATCTAGATACAGTCTAGCAACATTTTATAATTGTACTAATTTGAATAGAAAGTTAAAATTTTAACAGTAAATTATTTTCTTGAATTTGACAGTATCGTTAAATCATATATTAGTCTTGATTTCAGTTTAGATAAATCGTGATTTAGAAGAAAATTTTATAAATTTTAATGTGCTAGTAAGGACACTTTTAACTTTCCACAAATCTACCATGACAACTTATACTATTATTTTTGAATGGAAGTAAAAATTTTTCACAAATATATTTCCTCATTTTTTCATGCAATAAGAGCTGTAATTAAGCTTTTTTTTATCACACAAAGTCCTTAAATACAGCAATCATCTAATAAAAAACTCAACTTTTTTAATACTCGATTTTACCCTTAATTCAATAATCCGATATAATCTTTTACAAAACCTTTTGAACTGAAAACTAAAAAAATTATAAATAACCGTCTTAAGATTTTCTGAATAATATGTATGTAAAATATCACGAATAATAAATTTGCTTCTTTTTTTTAATTAAAAAATTAAACCAACATCTTAAATTTTCCTTTAAGAGATTCGAACTCATTTCTGTGTAAAATATCATGTAATAATATATTTTCTTACCTGTAAAAACTTCCTGAGCATCATTATACTAATTTCATCAACTGGTGTTATGATTAGATCACTCAACTTTTTGTATTAAAGGCTAAACAAATGTCTTAAATTCTCCGTACAAAGTTTTTAGATAATTTAATTGTAAAATATCAGTTAATAATATATTTGATTTTTAAATATGTTTTATTTTCTAATTAAAAGTTGTAGAAAATTGTAGATTTACTGAAAAAAAAATTTTTTTTTTCAAAGTGACAAAAAGATATTTTTTTGACCAAAGCTTAATATAGATATGAATTAAAGTAGTTTTACGGGCATTAGGTAGGTGAATTAATACATTAATTATTATGATTTTGCTGGAAGAAAAACATAAATTAATAGTTCGAAGGAATGACTGGTAGTGCATCTTAAAATATTATAAATTAAATATCTTAATCGTGAAATGTTTTGTGATTAGATGATATAATATAGGAATAATACACTTAGTTTTAAGCCTTACCTTAAATTTTTAATAATAATCAAAGCCAAAATTGCAATAAAAACAGGGAATAATATTACGAAAGGTTATTGAACTATAAATATCACCTTTTAATACCATTAAACTACTGGTAAATGCCCTTACAACAATTAGTTTTATGCTGATGGAAACCAAAGATATCTTGATCATTTTTTTCTATTAATGATCATATCACGTGATTTTTTTTATCCTTTTTTACTGATATATAGAGATATATAGAATCAAATGTATGAGAAATGTTTTGCGATTAGTAAATGGTATTTAATACTCGAAAAAAAAATTTGCCCATTTTTTAAAAAGAGCGTTATTTAAAAAGCATGATTACGCTTCTTTTCAAACAGCATTAGTGTTGAATAAACGCCTACTAAATTAAAACTCTTAGTTTTATAGAAAAACAAGCAAATAAAGAACAAATACCAAACAAGACCCTGTTATTTGACTGTGAGAAGTGCCATGTGGGTAAAACCTTTCGCAATTATCATTTATTTTACTGTGATTCAGTTTACAACAGACAACAGATTTTGATGGGATGGATAAAATGACAAATACGCCTCCCAAAACGTAGGAAGGTATCAAACGCCTACGCCATTTCAAAAACACGGACAATTTTTATGCTATACAAATATTTTTTAAGATCCTTTCCCTTCCTTTGGTGATCAATGAGAAAATGTCGTGAAATTTACGAAACCTTTCACCAGGAAGGCTAAAAGAATTTCCCAGTTCTCCGGACCTAAATTAATATCTTTACCTCCACCCACTCCAATAAACCAATATTCAACCACTCTATCTCCACTTTTCATGACGGTCACGCTACAGGTCCCCCAAGAGCAAACCAAGCGCAAAATAGTCACGCTTCCCAACTCTAAGGACAAAAGCGCTCTTTTGTTAACTTTGTGTGAGCCAGGAAAGCTTAGCGCTCTCTTCATCCTTATATTGTACAGCACGTTACACGAAATTAACAGATTCAGTTACAAATACATTGGAAGATAATACAATGTGCAGGTTTTTTGACGAAAAGCTAACAGTTTTGTGATGTGTGATGGCAACCTAGCAATTGTATTTGGCTTTGTTAGAAACCGGTGGCAAAGGCATTCAAATTAAACCACACTATATCTACTGAGCATTAGGTGTGTATTATATCGTAATGGGTGATAAAAAATAGAGTCACAATTTTTGTATCTTGATGATATTTATAAATGGGTTGCGTTAAAAAAAGACACAATTTTATCAACAAGAAAATAAATATATGAAAGTATTTGCAGTCTTAGAAGTCGTTTCATCCAAGCATTCGCCATTAACGCTACATTTTAACAAAAGAGAGAAAATATAAAACCTATATTGACCATTAATTATATTCTATTTCTATTATTCTATATTGACCATTCTTTCATTTACTACCCCCTTTTTTCAGATTTATATAAAAAATATGCATTTTCAGTCACTGCAAGTTAAATGTTTTAAAATTTTATTTCCATGCATCTTAAACGAAGAAAATAAGTTTATAAAACGGATAATTTTATAAAATAAAGAATGTTCTTGTATACTGATTTTTTTCAGTAAATAAGTTATGCCTACCGGCAAGGTTCTTGTAATCAATATTTTCAATGCGTGTTTAGAAATATAATTTAAAAAAAACTACAGATTGTTCAGGCAGAAAGAAAAAGTTACATCTTTTTGAAAAGTGCTAAATCTTAATATATTAAATATAACTTGAACTTGGAGACATAGGTAATAGAAAACTCTGTGTAATAAATAATTTTTTTTATGTAAAAAAGTTATGCCTAAATGCAAAAGTTTCATAATCAATATTTTTAACACTTGTCCATAAATAACATTTAGAAAAAAACTACAGATCAATCTGTTAAGACGGAAATTAAAAATTATGTCATTTTGGAAGTGCCTCATCTTATAAATAAATTATATATTAAATATATCTTGAACTTGGAGATATAGTTAATACAAAACTATATACAATAAATTATTTTTTTAAGTAAAAAAGTTAATGCCAACTAGCAAAGTTTCCATAAATCAGTATTTTTAATGCTTGTTCAGTGATATTGTTTACAAAAAATACAGATCAATCTTAATTTATATAAGAAATCGGGCTTTGCTTTTAATATTATATTTGGCAACAAATTATCTCTAATCTTTAATTGATAATTCAAACTTTTAAATCAATGTAAATATATTTAATGAATAAATTGCAACATCTTACATTACTATCTGTGTCTTTAAAAAATTTATTTTTATGAGAATTCCAACAATAAAATATTAAAAATATGTTATGACGATGCTTATATTTTGTTTTAAAAAATTTATTGTTATTTAAAATTGCTATAACTAATTAGATAACTATTATTTTTTAATATCTCACAATATCCAATTAGTGAATATGAATGCATGTGACAAATTAAATACTGGGTGAAAATGTTAAAAATACTATTCTAAACTTTATCGCTTTTCTATTGAATCCATCCATGATGATAATCAGATTTGCCTACAAACGACCTCTTTTCTAGCTACACAAATTTGTCATCATGTAGGCAACTGATCATAAAAAAAATCACTTGTCATCATCACGTTTCTATAGGGTTACAAATACGTCTTATGCAGGAGACAGCACTAATCCACAAGCCTTCAACAAATGCTTTTCATTCCGTATGTATATGAATACGCTGCAATGAAGGGCCATAACACACGTCTTAATGCACGGCCCGAGCAACATGCAACACGGGCATTATAACTCTAAGACCAAAACCAAATGGCCCGTATAACTCGGAAGGGAAAATAAAAAGAGCATCCCCTTCACAAAATGACATTAACGGTTTTATTACTGGTCGTTTCCATTTTTGCACAACTCGCGCTCACCAAGTGCCGTTAAAAACCATCTATATCGTTTCCTGAAGGGGTGTGTGGAAGGGTGGCGTAGGCATGAGAAAACTATAAATTACTTTCAGCCGTAATAAATGACGAAAATGGCTGTCCGAATATAAAGAGAGGCATTCTCGCTGTCAGAGTTGTCTGCTCATCTTCCGCATATCAGGGTGGGAGGGAAGTGCAAAATGAAGAAATTCTCGGCCACTGAGCCGAAGACTGTTACGATTTAACAGTATCCAAGCATGGTATTGATCTAGCAGTTCTCTATAATCCGTGGCATTAAAAGAAGTGATTCCTACCAATTCTTAATATGAATGAGAAAAAAATAATGTTTGAATAAGAGGCCAACTTCATCTGGTTTTAAAAAAAAATTGAACTTACCTTACATCCAAGTTCACCCAAGTCATTCCAACCTTACTTTAGTATATCTCCAGCTTATTTTAAAACTAACATATCTCCAGCTACTTCCAAAACTAGCCCATTTTGAGCCTACTTTATAAAGTAGCCCATCTCTGCTTAATTTAAAAAGTGGTGCACATCCAGCATGTTTTAAAACTAGTACTTTCGGCTGTAATAAATGACTAAAATGTTACGCACTAAGTATTGTGGAAATATCGTAGAATTTGGGGAAATGATAACCCGATGTTTCGTGCTATATTTTCAAAACACTTTTTTAATCAATTGATTTGAAAACAATTAGGACGGTGGATAAGAAATAACTTCAATACTTAATACACAATAGTTTTTGTGCTTAATCAAGTATCAATATTGGAATTTCAAATAAATATGAAAAAATTTCTTCCAGTAAAAAATGTAAAATTGGTCTTCAAAGGTTACATTTGGTCATAAACCAGAGTTGTAAAGGTATCATAAATATTTGGCTATGGGCTGCATTTCAATATCTGGCGTTATGTCCCATTCCTTGCGCAAGCATCTTTTCAAGTATGACAAATTCTTGAGCGTCTTAACTCAAAACTTTATATTAAAATAGATTTAAGTCCGGAGAATAATGTGGCCATTCTTGTCCTAAAAGAAAAGCAGGCACTTATTTTTAGTTTCCAATAAAACTGTAATGACCTGGCTATTGTTTCCTTGTAAAAGCAAGGGACGTGTGCATGAGAAACGTATAAATAGCGCTCAATTCAAATAAGATTAAACAATAGCAAATAAATTACAATTGAAATCCAAATATAATTTTAAAATTATCTGTGCAATAAATTTCCTGATTTTTCTTAAATACGGGGAAAATGACGTATAACGTGATTGACATTTTATGCCACATACCGTATATCAAAATTGTTTTATCTCTATGATGGACATGAAAATATCTGGTTTGTATTAAAACGGCGTGTAAATGCTTGAGATGTAAGAAAATGTATGCTTGCAATGCACATGCAATAGACGTATAAATATTTGTGTAAGTTAACTATTTGATACATCTAAATACATTTGATAAGAGTAATAGCATTGTTTCTCTTAGTTAAAAGCAATATAATTATTTTATTGGTCCTAATTAGAGCCAATCGGCACTAACTAGAACCAATAAAATTTCTCTAAATTAGAGCCTTTAAATTTGTCTATAAAATTAAATAATCTCCAAATTTATTTTGAAACTCCTTTTGTAATAAAATGTTCTAATTCCTGCGTAAACATTCTGTAAGTAATACATGTATTTTAAATAATGTTTTTATCATGCGGCATAAATTCATACACAGAGGACTTTAAATATCTTAAATCCTCACTCAATGCGTATTATAGTTCAGTTATGACTAACCGTGGCACATTTTACTACATGGATTTATATCATCATTCCAAGTCATTATTTTCGTGTTCAACACTGAGAAGATTATTCAGAGTAGACAAGAAATAAGACGGCTAATACACGTCAATGTATACGTTATAAAATGCCTATACTGTAAAAAATTTTGGAAAAAATTACGGTAAAAAGTATCGGAGTGCCGGTACTTTTTATAAATACCGGTACTTTTTCATAAAATTCGTTTTTACTTGCACATGTTACAGAACAAAAGATTTTTACTGTAATGATCACAGCAAAGTCACTGAATCACTCTAATTAAATAAATATTACTTCAATAATAACTGTATAGTATTTTACGGTAGACATGGAATTTACGGTAAAAGGGATTTTATGAATGATGCACCCAAATTGCCGGTACTTTATACCATAATTTGATTCGGAATTTCTTACAGTGTAGTTCTGTCTCTTACTACTTCGTAACTTATTAATATTATATACGCATATAGAATCAAGTTCATTTGATTTATAACAAAAAACGCAGAAATATTGACAGTGGAAAATATTTTCCTTTCCTAGAAATTGGAAAAACCGGCCCATAAACCAACCGACATTTGTAGCCAGAATTGGTATTTTCAAAACATTGAAAGTGAAAATATCAGGTCTATGTTGAAATGTCATTTAAATAATGAGAGATAGATAAATGATACATATAATATGAATATTATATGTAATTAAAATTGTAATATGTAAGTATTATATGTAATAAATATTAAATGTAATTATAAATCTTCAAATAATTATGTTTTTCTATAATTGGAACAAATAATTGGGAATAAATTTAAATTGATCTCTATATTTAATTCTGAAACATCCTTTGCAATAAAATTTTCTAATACCATCTCTATTCCATACTTAATACGGATTTTGAATAATGTTTATAACGTGGTTGATTAATTCCTTAATTCCTCCGGGGAAAGACCTTTAATATTCTATATCCTTGCTGAATACATATTGTAGTTCGGTTGGCACATTTTACTGCACAGTTTTATCATCATCGAGTACTGATTTTCCAAGTCATTATTTCCGAGTTCAGCATTGAGAAAACTATTCAGTGTAGACAAGAAATAAGATGGCCGATATACGTCAATGTCTACGCCACCTGGGGTGCCTGGTTTTGTCTCTCGCCACTTCTAAACTTTATTAATATCCCTTTGTATTGTGGGAGTGCGGTTTGCGAAATAGAGAGGGATCCTTGAAACCCCCCTGTTCAGAAAACTCGGTATTAAACTCATCACGTGTCGTCATTTGATAGGAAAGATGGGTTTATCTTTTCTCGCTTAAACAATAAGGGACAGGGGAGGTAATAAATAAGAACCGAATTTCCCATGAGGCGGGTTTTGAAAGATTGTAAAATATATGGTGGCAAGGGAGAAAGAAGTTTTTATATGGCGGCTGTGTGCACTTATGGGGTGTGTTTAATGGCGGTGAAAGAAAGATATAAAAGTGGTGTTTTTCTCAGCGAGGAGAAATCGGTGAAAGCCTCGCGAGAGGAATCGTAAATTTGAATTTAAATTTTCGGTATGGAGTTGGCATAACTCAATTAGTGAAGGAATTAAAGTGAGTTGATTTACATATTCGCGTAAACTGTGTTTCCGTTTTAAGTGACAAATTACCATAGCCTGAATGGCGTAGTTCTTTTTTGCTGAAGAATAAATTGAATATTATATTTCAACTTCATTGAAATATATTCGCGTAAATGAGGCTTAAAAATTGAAAGATTTGCTCTATTTAAGATAATGTAATGTCAACTATTTTTTTCCGGCTTGCTTCTATTCTTTTTCCTTTTTCCTAAAGTATGTTTTATTTTGCACATAGAATCAAATTATATGTGTTATAAATTTAAAAATTGAAAGGGAACTTTCTGGTGATTTGATAAACTAAAAAAAGTTAAATTGATTACATAAATTTTTTTATAACGAAAATCTGAAACTCCTGTTTTAAAAGGATGTAACATGAAAATGAAATGAAATGAATGAAAATAATGGAAGGACCAAAATTTAAGCAAAACTCAACTTTTCTACAGACTATTAATAAAAATTATGTAAAGAAATACTTTTTAATGCATGTTTCATACCATGAACTTTCATTAATGCTAAAATCTTAATAATCCTTTTTAAATTTTTCTTTTTTATTATTAAATAATGAACTAACATTGTTTGAAAATATGTTTGAATTTTGACTTAGAGCAGTTTTATCAAAATTTATAGTAATATTTAAACTGTGAGGATAAAGTGTGCAAGCAATTAAAAAGGCATAGCCTCAACCATTAATATTATGCATAAAATTAAAGTTAATATGTATTTCATGGAATGAATAAATTTAGATACTGTACACATCAATAAACTTCAATACAAGTAAAAAGCAAAAAAAGTAAGCAAGACAAGTTGTTGTTTAAAATAATTTTATTTTATTTTATAACCGGTGTTAAACACCTGACCCAATTCAGAGTTTAAAACTATCAATGTTCATCTCCATAGCCTTGTAATTTTGGATTCCTGGATCAAGCATTGGAATAAACTAGCCTTCATGGAGAACTTTTATGATGTAACTGACCCTCATTTATGTTAAATGGAAAGGAGAATCATAAAAGCCTCCCACGGTTAGCTCGACGGCGAAGGGATCTTTACCCATGATCCATTTACTACTGAGAATATGATACGTTAACACTGTGGTTGGTGCGTTCCGGGAGCTGAGTTTCTATCAACCAGCCACCGCTGGGATTTGAACCTGGTGCATCTCATTGGGAAGTGAACACTCAATCCCCTGAGCTACAGCTGCTCAATTTAAAATAGTTGTAATTTTTTTTTGATTAAATAATAAAAACTATTATTTCCAAAGTATATTTGAAATTTTTAAACGCCTGAAAAATTGAATTTCTCTAATTTGTATAATTCTTCTCTAAACACTGCGCTTATTTTTATTTATAAATATATTTGTGCAATAATTTTTTAATTTTTCTTTATTTTCATGAAATTGATTTTAGTGTGAACTTAATGAAATTTCTTAAATAATCATTGTAAACCCATTGTATTTATTCTAGAAATACAATCATTGTACTTCATTTGATGATTATTGTACTTTAAATCCTAATTATTTTTGAATAAAATGTCTTTTTTTTTCCAGGATAAATGCAGATGTGCCAAATTATCTTGGACATTTGATGGGGAAAACATTTTGAGACATCTTATAAAACTTTTCAGCATCCCGATCGAGTTCTGTCATAGAATGCAGATGCGATGACAAAATTCTCCCGGAAAATTGTGAATAATTGTGTAAAATACATGCGATTCGAATAAATCGCCACCAGCAATATGACTCCAGGCTTTTCGCTGTAGTATGTTTGAATATATATTGAACGTTGCTTAGGATAATAATCATTAAAAGTTAAGAATTCGTAATTATTAATTACTATTAATTATAACTAATTATAAATTAAGTTACTTATTAACATTATAACAACCTGCAATCAACAAAGAAAGGAACAGAAATCTATGATCCTAAACTCACTGAATATCTTTTGATTGTTATAAAAAGTGCATTTAAATTTAAAAGCGGGCCATTCAAGAATAAAATTAACATGGTAATGAATAAATAAAAGTGTAATGAGTGCACATATAATATAGTGTAGGTTTAAGAGTAATTTGGCTATTTATTGCATATTTATTTGGGCGAAATGTCTGGTGGTAAGTTGTCTGTGAGTCAGTTGAAAGGAAACAAAATTATCTTGCTTGGAGCTTATACAACAACAAATCAAATCGCCATTGTACATTAACTGTATTGTTTTCAGTAACAAACTGTGTATATTTGTGACTGATGATATTTGAGTAAAATTTTAAACATGTCTGTGTAATCATCTTTTTAAATCATTTGTAAAAGAGCTGTAAGATATGAGTATTGATGAGCTTTATAAATAGCGCACAATGCAATTTTAACGTTTATTATATTACTTTGAGACTAGTCATTTTTTTAAAAATGAATAGAAAAATTGAGGATGTCTTATACAGCTTAAATCAAATTGCTTTTTTTTTGAAATTTTTTTTATTCATCCACAAATTCAATTTAACTTTCTCATTTGATAACATTTAGTTTAGTCTCATTTAGTTTCAATACTTTTTGCAAAGCGTTCATTGACTCTAGAACAGACCATTGCTTTACTCATTAAAGTGATCGTAAAATTATAAGAGGTCGAAAAAATAATTATCTTTTTAATGAAACCCTACTCTGCAGTTGGACTTCAAAATTGCAGTGAATATTTTTCATAATAGAGCATGTTTCAGGATTGGTATAGAAAAAAAAAACTACCGGGTTATCCTAAATTATTAATCGGATTTTTAAAGATTGTTTATTCACAAGTAGGCGATGCATAAAGACAGGTGATACATAAAAATTTATTTACACGTACTGATTTTTTGATACATACTATAAATGTCCAGTGTGCGTTCGTAGTCTCCCGGCACTCATTGGATATTCAATTTTGCTCACACATTCAATATCATATTTCTAAGAAGAAGAAATCGCATAGTATGATGTCTGGAGACCTAGGGGGCCATATCCAACACATAAAAATCTTCTTCAACTTCAGCGCTATCTTATGCACTGCTGCCACGTGCATAACATATAGCATGCATGTGAACATCGAGGTAGGGTTTTAATTCGGTGAGTAAATACATTTTTTGGTACATTTCCTGTTTTTGAGAGAAATATACCTTTAAATATGAAATGATTTGAAACCCAATAGTATAAAAAATTATGAAAAATATTCATGTTATATATTTATTCAAAGTGCTGGGTAAAAGAAAACAAGAACTGAATATTTTGGATTTGTATTCTTATCCTTCAATAATAATAATAATAATTATTATTTTACGATCCGCAATCTAAAATTTATTTCCAATAAATGTTTTGCTTCAATAAAGATTTCAACTCAAATATTGCGTAAATCAGGTAATCTTGAATATGAATTTTTATTAAACAATTAAAATTGTAAAAATAGCGAATAATGATTTTCATTAAAATTCATGTTTAGATTACGATTAAATTTTTTAAAAAATGAGACTAGATGTTTACATGTTTATCACACATGTAATCAGTTAAAAATTGTGGACAAGAAAAAATGGTTTTTACAACTTAAATGGTCTTCCTTGACAAGCATTTTCAGGAAACTTATTTTTATAATTTTGGGATTAAATATTTTTCTCTATTTAAAGATCTTTCAACAGTAAATAATGACATAAGAATTTTATGTTGAAATCATATCTGAGAAAAATGGACATTCTGTAAATTTTTCACACTTGAAAACCTCTTAACAACGAAAAGAAGTAAATACATTTTATTTTGATTCTCTTATTTTGCAAAACATAATGGGCTTGTACTGTAATAATATTTTGTACTTTTTATATTTGTACAGTGTTTTGTAATTGTGTATACATTATTTTATATGCTTTTGTTATAATTTTTATCTAGTCATATACAAATATTTGAAATAAATTAAATTATCCTAAAACTATATTTCTGTATTATTTTTGTCTTCATTCTTTTGTATATTTCATTTTTGACTGCCATTGATGGTGAGCAGTTTAAGAGATTAGGTCGCTTTTGTACTATAAAAAATCCTTTTTTTAAAAAAAAAAATTTCCCAAGAAAAATTAAAAAAATCATCACTAAAATTCTATTTCCTAACGTTATATAGTTATATTTTAATATATGTGGAAAAAAGGATTGTCAAAACTACCAGAATATGGTACATTTTACCGTATTCCAATTCTGAGTTTACGACTATTAATGTTCAACTCTGTAGACTTGTAATATTGGAATCCAATCCATAAGACAAGGGAACTCCAGGATCAAACATTGATCCAAGCAAGCCTTTGTGGAGAACTTTTTGATGGAACTAACCTGCATTCTCGTTACATGGAGAGAAAAAACCACGACAACCTCCCACGGATATTCCGACGGCAATGGGATACTAACCCATATTCCGTCTGACACTGAGGATATTTTACGTCAGCACAGTGCAGTGTTGCCAGGTCACGATAACCGCTCACCCCCAAATAGCGTTGTAAAATTCCCTAAAATTTTTTAAAAAAACCCTAAATTTTTAATTTAATGTATAGGTATTAAAAAATAGTACAAAAGTTTAATAATGTATCGAAAACGCTGCTTTAATACTTTTTGATATCTTAATATCAACAAATTAATAATCTGCTGATAATTAAAAAAAAGCATGAACAATTGTACTATTAATTTACCTTTAAACTGCTTTTCGTGATACCAATCTCTCTTGTACTTTTATACGTACTTCTTTTTTTCTTTATCCTTTGGCATTATTTTTAAACCATGCACATTAAAAAATTTAAATAATTTGAATTCAAATTCACCAAACATACAGGTTGATCGAGCTAAGTAATAACTTACTACATTCAACAAAGGGGTTAAGTTCTAATATTACATCTTGATCTTTTTGTTTTGGTCTAACATATTGATTTTCATATTACCATCTCACTCATTCAGTTATAAAATTTGATATTAGAACTCAAACAAAATTAATCTAGTAAAATTCACAAATAGCCCTAAAACAAACCCCTAAAAACGAATGAACCCCCAAAATACCCACTGAAGATTAAAAAAAAAAAAAAAAAATATCCCCCTAAATTTAGGGAGAAAACCCCTAATCTGGTAACACTGGCCCGGTGGTCGGCGTGATTTGAGAAAATTCGTGTCAACTGGCCAAATCTGGGATCCGAGCCTAGGGCAAAGAATATAGAGGGCAGCACTTTATATTCTTTGCCTGGGGCATCCAATAGGGAGGTGGATGTTCTATCCCCTGAGCTACCACGGGGCATTCAATAAAAATATTTTTTTATAACCATTGTGAAACACCCGACACAATTTTGAGTTTACGACAACCAAAGTTCAACTCCGTAGCCTTGTAATTTTGAAACCTATTCGTTAGTATTGGGAGAAATTTGCCTTAGGGGAGGACTTTCTGTTGGAACTGACCCTCATTTACGACCTCGAATAGAGAGGAAAACCATGAAAACATACTCCTGTAAGCCTGAGGACAAGGGGACTCTAACCCTTGATACGTCTACCATTGAGCATATTTTTGGGCAGCACTGTGGTTGGTGCGAGTCGGGTGCAGAATTTGTATAGACTAGCCATCACTTGGGTTAGAATCTGGGTCAATCACAGCTTTCAATAAATATTTTTTTATTTTCATTTTATAACCTTCGTTGAACTGTCGACCAATTTTGAGTTTACGACAACAAATGTATAACTCGGCACTTTTGTAATTTTGATCCCAATGCAAGGAAACAACTGTACTGAGAATAGGAAAAATTTGCTTTCATGGATTTTTTTAAAATCTTGATAGAATATTTACAAATTTGCAAAATGGAAATCAATGTTAGTAATTATAAAAAAAACAATGTCTAAAATGTTTTTAAAATTCATTTTTATTGGTAATAATAGAGTGTAATACATAATAAGATAGTATAAAATATTAAATTTATAAAGCATTTTAAAATACACAGAGAAAAACGTAAGATATTAAATTATTATTAAAATTAAAAGTTTGAATTGCACTAATAGTTGATACAGCATTATTATCAAATAGTTTTATTTCCCTATAGTTTTGAGAGTACTTCTCAATACATTTACGTTATCTAAGAGAAAAGTTTAAAATTTCGACAGTATACAAATGTACAATGTTATTATCGTTCCATTTTTCCAAGTCATGACATTATTATTTCCAATGAGCTGCACAATCGGCAGCTCATTGACATTATAGACTAGGTTATAAAAGACAAAGATTAACTTATTCGTGCATTCTTTCAATGTCCTAAAGAAAATGCCAGTGTGTAAAATTAAATACTCTAAATTGTAAAGAAATTTCATAAAACTTCTAACTGAAAACACATATGGAATGAAGTAGATTTGAACAAGAATTACTCGGATATTATTCCTTGTATCTACAGTCGGATAACAAGCTGCACACAAATCAAAACCAATACTTCATTATAAGTTGATTTGTCTCAGGGGACAAAGAAAATATTTTATTCCTTCAAAAATTCAGTTGCTTACCTTTATATCAGATTTAACGTTTTAAAGTCCCAATCAAATAACTCTTTCTCGGTGCAGTAATTTCTCTAATCAGATAACAAATAGCACACAAATCGAAACATGATGACCATTTGCTAAACTATAAGTTGCTTTGTTTCAGGGGACAAAAACAGTTGATACCTTCAAAAATGTAATTGTTTGCTTTTATATCAGATCTAACATTATATCTGATTTAACGCTTTGAAGTCCCAAATCAAATAACTCTTTCTCGGTGCGGTCATTTCTCTAATCAGATAACAAATTGCACACAAAGCGAAACATGACAATCATTTGTTCGCCATAAGTTACTTTGTTTCAGGGAAATAAAAAAAAATTATTTATTCAAAAATTTAATTGCTTGCCTTTATATCAGATGTAGCATTATATCAGAGTTAATGCCTTAAAGTCCCAATCAAATAACTCTTTCTAGGTGCATAACAAATTGCACAAAAATCGAAACATGATAACCATTTGTTCCCTATAAGTTGCTTTGTTTCTGGGGATAGAGAAAAATGTGATTCCTTCAAAAATTTATTGCTTGTTTTCACGTCCTTATCGAAGAACTCTTTTTTGGTGCGATAATTTCGCTAGTCGGATGACAAATTGCACACAAATCGAAACATAATAATCATTTGTTCATTATGTGTCACTTTATTTCTGAGGATAGAAAAAAAAATTGATTCCTTCAGAAATTTAATTTCTTGCTCTTATAGCAGATCTAACATTATATCAGATTTAACGTCCAATTGAATAATTCTTTCTAGGTGGTGCATTAATTTCGGATAGTCGGAAAACAAGTTCCACACAAATCAAAATAGGATAACCATTTGTTCGCTATGTGTTATTGCATTTCAAGGTACGAAAAAAAATTTATTTCTTCAGAAATTTAATTGTTTTGCATTTGCATCGGATCTAACGCCTCAATCAAATTGCTATTTCTAGGGATGAAAATTTTTATGTATTTGAGTAAATTTCATTAAATATTTTTCATGTTAAGAATATTCAATAGAAAGTAAAAAGAAAGCTCAAGGAACATAAACTTCTGTAGAAGTGGTTACCTTATGACTGTTATTGAGCTATATAAAAAAGAAGAAAAAATCTTGACAACATTTGAATCGTTAGCAAAATTTAGTTAAAAGTTGGGATATATTGTTGGGATTGCAGTTGAATATATTGTTGCTAAGAATTGGAATAGCACCAAGAAGGCCATTTTTGAATCTGAAGAATACTGGGCCAATATATAACAAAAACTGACCTACTGAAAAACTTTAAAAAAAATTAAATAGGGAATATCAGTCAAAAATATTCTGGGCAATGGCGATTATAAAACATTTGTATGAAGAATTTCCTGCAATAGCCCTTTACCTGTGAAAAACAACAGTGTTGGAAATAATAGATTGTGTACTATATACGTTGCAATAGCCCCCTAATTCCTCTTGTTAATCCAGTTATTTTTAAGAGAAAAAAGAGGAATCTGATTGTTTTGAATCTGGATTACAATTAGATTGATGTTGTTGTTTCTTTTTTTAGTAAAAATGTTCATATATTTTGTTCATGTTGTTTTGAGAGTATATCGATAACCAAAGTCAACTGTTCAAGCAATAACATCTCACCAATCTATTCTTCTGATCTGATCTTGGTGTCTTGCTCTGCACAATTTCGTTATTTTGTTGTGCTGCATCATATCCGGTGATGGCCAGCTATTGATATGAAGTCAAAGTTTGCATAAAACTTTTAAATTCAGTATTCTCAAAATTATTTTTAATTTATTTTCACCCTGTTAATTTAGAACTAATAATCCATAATAATGTTTTCCCCATAATCTGTAAAACTTTTTCCATTGTAAAAATTTTTATAAGCACAAACATTTGTTGCACCAGACAGATCACTTGAATTAAAACTCAGCGGTGTTTTATTAATGTTAACATTGCTTTCTAAATAAAAATGTTCTAATTGCCAACGGTTGCAGTCAAGCACAAACACATGTTGCATTAGATGAAACATTTAAATTCAAAACTAACAAACCATATGTTAGAATTGCCCCAAAAATTGAGAAAACTGATTCTCTAGTAAAGAAAATACATTTCCCCGCTGATAGGATGAATACTGATCTTTCTCCCATAAATTTAACATACTTATAACTTGCCAACATAGATTTAGTTTCCTTTTGTTGAAGGTATTCTATAAATTTTCTTGAATCATTTATAATACTCTGCATCTCGATGGGTATCTGAGAACAAATTAAAAGCAATGAGATCAGATACACAGTTATAAACAATATTATGACACTTTGATCAAAAACATCTACAGGTTTCACCGGAGTTGATTTGCCACTAATCGCAAAAGCGATTCCCAGCTCGGTAAAGAGGGTTAGTGAAGACGATATTACAAAGAAAAACGAAGCCTTGGAGAAAATATTTTGTATTTCTTCAACTGAATCTGTAATATGTAAGTATGCTTTGATTGTTTCCTTTGCTGGTTGGCTTGAGTTTGAATTCATTACAGTAGTTTCAACAGGAATGGATATGTGTGTCTTATAACTACGGAGAATTTCGCACAAATTGTAACTTATTGAGCAATACAAAACTGTGAATATTCCTGGTGCAATTTGTTGCAAAGTACACATCGCCAGGCGCTTGAACACGTAAAGAGTATACAAAATCGAGCGATCTGACGTAATGTTTGGATTAAAAAGTAGTGAAGTTAAATAAGTGAAGTTATTCTCAGAATCCAAATATGCGAGCCAGATGGAATATTCTATACATGCAAGTAAAATTGTAAATAATGCTATAAACCCAAATGGGAAGCCATTTTTGAAGTTCGTCTTAATGTTCTTTAATTCATAACTCAAGGTAGAAATTAGAAGTTTTATTTTATTCTGTTTATTGCATAATTCAATCCACATTAACATAAGGAGAGAGTTACTAAAAAAGTACGATAAATCCTGTTTGACTCTTAATTTTCCATTATAAAACCTATTAAAAACAGGAATTAGAATTTCCGCAACGTAGATTATTAATAAACATATAGGAAATAAATATTTAAAGAATCGGCATGTTAATCTAATTTTTGACCTAGATTCTTTGACACAGACATCGATTCCACAGATTCTCAAAGCTATGATAAGAGGTTTTCCGATCACAAAATTTGCCATTTTCTTCTCATTCACTTGATTCCAATTGGAAACTTATGTCAAAAAACTACGAGTATATTTTAAGCTTGAGAGAATAATATTCTTCAAAGTGCTATTTTTAAAAAAATTTTAAATACCAAGAAATTTTTTTTTGGTGTACAAAAGAGAACAAAAACTCAACAATTGTCACGTTTAGAAAAGTATTAGAATCGACGTTTAGTATCGAAAAAGCATTCAATGCTAGAATAGATTTAATGCGAGTAAATTGACTGAAAAGTCATATTGACTGTTCAGTTACATCAATAAGAAAGACCCAAATAGTTTGAAACCATGGATACAACAATAAATGATAAGCTTTTTTCTTTAAAAAACCTTAAATTCGAGTTCACTATAAAATCAATAGAACACAATGGAAGTTAAATTTATCTGAAAAGCTCTGTACATATAAAAAAAAACTAATTAGCTAATGAAACTAAATTCTACTCAGTTTCTTAAAGATTTAAGAATATTTTTGGGTGAATAATAAACGAAGTTTGTTCACACATCAGTAGATGTTATTTCATTCCACAATATTGACATGTTAACAAAATTCAATAAAATAAATGTGTAAAGCGTGAAGTAAATCAAAGTACTGCTTGATAGTTTTCGGAAGAAAAAAAAATTGTTTTGTGAATATTGATGTTTTTACTTTTAACTTATAACACTATTCTTTGTTTCACTTTTTGTAATTATTTTAGAAAAGTAATAATAAATAGTCTCTTCTGTAGTACTCGCTTCACTTACCCCTAGGATAACTTTGCTAAGTTTTTGTTTTTATTTTTTTTTGTTTTAATACAGAATTTTGTTTAACAGATTAGGTTTCCAATTCTACTGAAATACAATTTAAACATAATTTTTGTGCTAACATAGCTACTTATTCCTCAATCTTTTTCCCTTTTTTTATATAGATCTTTTTTGATTTATTGTTACCATAAGAACTCGTAACGTATTTCCCGCATTTTCATACTAAGAAATTAACTACTTTCAATTTTGCATTTTAATTATATTTGATTACTAGAAACTAGTATTTTTGATTACTGGTAATTTTTATCAAAGAGATAATAATGTAAGAATACCAAAAGTTACAACTTGATATTGTTTAGAATTTTAAATTGTTATTTTGTGTTCATTATTTAAACACAATTTTTTATAAAAGTTGTATAAAAGTAAATATAACTTTAAAATGTGTATAGAACAAGTTTTCCATTTTATAATTGCAAACATTAACTAAGTATCTTAGTCATAAAAATTTTGTATCAAGGTAATGTCAAGTAACTACCTTAGCCCTTATAATTATTCACATCTTATATCTAATTTGTGTTAACATTTTGCTTCGTTATTACAATATGATAAAGAAACAATACGTTTAATTTTAAATCTTTAATTTTTAGTAAAAATTAGAAATGTAATAATAATAGTAAATAATATTAAGAAAGAATGATAAATAATCATTACTAGTAAATATTGTTAAAAAAGAGATGAATAAATAATTTACAGGTAAATAGCGTTGTTACTTTTTTTACTTATGCATGCCGATGACAGTGCAAGTTATATGTATCTTCTATGCGCATTAATGATTCTTTCATAAGATCTTATCAAAGTGTACGAAACGGTAAGACTATAATTAGCTTTTCATAATGTACATACTTTACGTTAAAAGTGTAATAAACGGGTGATTGTGCATAATTATTAGAGGTTATTTATAAACTTCATTACAATTGGTAAATGTGATATTATTATTAAAAGTAATAAATAAACAAATAATTTAAAAATAGCTAAAATTTTCGTATTAAGAAATAGAAAAAAATCCTGATGGTAACTAAAATTTAAAATATTTTTCTTAAATTATTGAATACCGGGCAATGGCACGTAACCTTAAGAAGCAACAGTGTAGGAAATACTGGGAAATAGTCCATTAACTTATTAAAACAGTAGTACGAAAATACTGAGCAAATGTACAAGGAACAATAGCAGGAATACTGGATTATTGTTCCAGTTAATCCAGTAATTTTCATACAATGACCACGTGTTTTGGTAAATAAGATTTAAAAAAATCCATTTTATTGCCCTGGCCTATATTTCTCAACACTTATATTTTTTAATGATAACAGTAACTGTCTTGTATACATTTGACTGATATATCCTACTTTGATATTTTTCTTAATATATCCCATGTAAGAAATTCAAAGAACACTTCAGGTAAAAAGAAAAAATAAATGAATAAGGAAAAAAAAACACTCCCTTCTAAGGATTATGAAGAGAGTATCAGAGAATAATAGGGGTATAAGATGGAACCTTGCTAAATATCTTTCTGATCTTGACTTTGCAGACGACTTATGTTTATTGACCTACACCCTACAAGACATGCAAGCAAACATTTTAATCGTAGAGGCAAAGATAATGATTCTTGAATAATTATTACAAAAATATTAAATAATATTTATTTGTTTTGGAACTAAAACCTCGGTACTCTATAAAATTATCTGAATTTACTACATTGGGGATTTTATGAACTAGTCGATAAATTTAATAATTCTTCAATAACTTATCATACAAACCGTATTTAGTTTTACATAATTATACGAAATTACTGAATTAATCACATTTTTCGTGATATAAAGAGAAACATATTTTCAAGTATGCAGAGTAATTAAAATAAAGAGATATTGCGAGTATGACAAAATCTCATATCTCGTCAAGGTTTAGGCAAAAGTATTTTTGAAAAATAGAAGTGATTGGCAAGCAAATGTCGATAATAATTACCAATAAAAGAAGGAATTTAACTATTTAACTTAAATATACTAATTTGTTTCGGTATGGAACAAATAGGCAAGTACGTTAATTAGTAAATAGGATGTTTAAAGTTAGCTTTCATAAAAGAGCGAATTTATTGGCATAGTTTTAAAAAAACTATAAGGATAATTTTCACCTTTTTTAGACTGTTGTTGTTTCGAATGCCACTTCATTTGCCAATACCAGCAAACCTGCTCGGTAAAACTGAGCAAATTTAAGGCAGAAGGTGCGCTTCTTTTCTTCAGTGGCGCCATCTATGGCCAAGAATACGACTTTAGCCATACATACGTCACAGCCCGTTTATAGGATGGACCCATTCATGCATCCATTCATTTATCCACAGATCGTAATTTTGATCTGAACCAGAGAACGATCAATCTCCAATTCAGTACCCCCCAGAGGCATTGATTTGTCATGGGAGCTTGGAGGACTTTGTGACCGACAGATTTAACGTGAACCAGTCATCATTTACTACACAATGAGTCTTCATGCGGCTGGGATTGAGCTAACGACTTCTTGGACATGGGCTCAGCGTGCTACCAACCAGGCTATCCCGGCCCATTATTTTTAGTATGTTAAAATATATAGTAGAGTCGTGGATGTTCAAAGAATAGAGATTTCGTCTTCCAATATGGTGAACCAGGTTCGAACCCCAGCAATGGCTGGTCGACACGAATTCCACACCCAGCCCTCACCAACCACAGTGCTGACCTAACGGAGGTAGACGAATCCTCAGAGGTAGACGGATCACGGGTTAGAGTCCCCTTGTCAGGTTAACCGTGGGAGATTTTCGTGGCTTTCCACACCATGAAACGAAAATGCGGGTTAGTTACATCAAAAAGTCCTAAACGAAGGCAAAATTTTCTCTCTATATTTTCCATTGTCTTCAAGAAGGGGTTCAAAATTACAAGGCTACGGAGTTAAACATTAGTAGTCAGAAATCCAAAATTTGGGTCAGGTGTTCAACGATGGTTATAAAATAAAATAAAATGAAATATATAGTAGCATTGAGCGGTAAAATTCTTTTAAACCAACATATTTTGCCCACTTTATTCATTTTTGTAAAATCTATATGAAATAATTCCAAGTATCACCTAATATTAGAAAACATCAGAAAATCGGTAAAATCTAGCGTTATCTTGCACAACTTCTAATATTAGAAAGATCGTTGTTTGCTCTGCATTATTTAATATTAGATTCGATGCAAATTAATATTATGCAGCGTTCGCCGTAATATTACTTTGCTTTAGTATTGATGTTTTATAACATTAGATTTTGTATTTTCTGATATTATCTTCAGTTGCTTTTTATTTTTTGTAGTAAGTAAGAGGTAGATGTGGATGGTTGTAGAATAATTCGGCGATATAATTTTACTTAATTTTCTGTACTGCTCAGAAGCAGTAAAACATGGAACAATAGTTTTAGAATGTCCTTCCATGCATTATTTACTTTAACAACACAGAAATACTAAAAAAAATTATATTAGCGAATTCTGCTACCATCAATTTTACTCCCTCTTACTTCAAAGTATATCCTATGTTCAGCTGATCTTTTTGAATATTCAAATTTACTCAAGAAATAATACTATATCACACCTTTTATTGATATTTATTTATTTTCTTCGTACAATTGGTTTTCTGACGAATTTTATATCATTAAGTTCTTAATTTTGAAATGCATTCTTAATTTTTTTTAGAAATGAGCTTATTTTATCAAAATCTCAATTGAATTTTTTTTAGTTTGTAAAACATATTTTATAAAAGTTGTATCTTAAAGAAATTTTTAATTTCACTATTATCATTCATTATTTTTATTCTAAAATTATATAATAAAAAAACCACACTACATAATTGCAAAGTTAAATTTAGATTTGAATCGAGTTGAAAATTTACCTTATTTTCTTTTCTTTTAAAATATAACTATGTCATTCATTTTCAAAAATATTAAAATAACATAATATCTCGAATTTTTAAATTGTTATTTTTGTAATAATTGAGAAAATTAAGAAACTTTAAAAATACTCAACTTACTTACTTGCATAAATTTTTTCACTTCTTTTTTCACTGAAAGACAAAGTGGAAGACACTGTGTTAAAAAGCGGAAAGAGTCACATATGCAAGAGAGGAGTTGAAAAAGAGTGATAGTGCAAAATTATGATTTTATCTTAAAAATTGGTATATTTTTCTTCCAAAAGACTATTAAATCTGGAGATGTTTGAGGTTTTATGCATAAAAACCGAATCAGCTGGTTGCCAGAGACTGATAGTATGTATTAATTGAAAAAAAAAATAATCTATGCATATGTCTGTGCTGCGCGTAATGGGCTAATAAGAGCATCTACAGAATTTTACGCGGAGAAAAGCGATATATATTTCTGCACCCATGCTCAAGATTATTATTTCTCGATTTCACAGTTTTTTTTAAAATTTTAATATCGATTTTTTCCACATTTTTATATAGATCAAAACATTAACATTCGACCCTTGTTCCAGTTTAAATGAAGGTGTTTTAAGCTTTTATTTTTTTAGAAGTAGAAAACCGTAAGTTGTAAACAATAAATATTTTTAATGGTGTGACTCTCCTACTCTTTTTTATTTATTCGAAAATTCTTTGAAACCATCGTACAATTGTATGTGACTTTCAATTTGAATTTTCAATTATCTTTATTTAAAACGTGTAACGATTGAGATTATAGTCCCCTTAGGTCTAAAATAGTGTTTTTATTGTAGTTAATAATAAATTATACCTTAAATCTTCTGCGTTGCAGATCAGCAATATAAATTTTCATCCATGTGCATCTCAAGGCAATAGACGATCGCAACGCCTTTGAAATTGAGACAGAAATTAACGTACCTTCTTCTATGACTCTCCAGACGCTAATGGTGAAATCATGCGAAGTGTTGCCATAGACAGAGGGTTTTGCTACACTCCAAGTTTAGCCCATTTCGATAACCAATACTTGCCTATTCTTAAAGACATCAGGTTCCGTAGTGGACTGATCGACAAGACATGGTTCCCAGCAGATCACTGAAGTCAAGCATCACTGGCTGCAGTCAGTGTGCGGGTGGGTGACCACTTGGATCAGTCTGAGTAGGGACCGAGGGTGTGCGGTGTTGATCCTCGTTAAACTAATCTACCGTAAAGTGCTCGACTTCGCGTGCAGGTCTTCGGGCTACCGAAGCGGAGATGCCATCCCCTTTGCAGAGGATCAAAAGTGTGTCACCAATAGCATTGTGCAGCTCTAGTGCGACGTAAATGAACTACAACAACATCTTAAACACATCAGATGCTTATTCTTTATTCTTATTCTTAATTTCTAGTGAGTTAGATTAAAGCGCATAATAAGGTGATAATTTCTAGTGAGTTAGGTCAAAGCGTGCAATAAGATGGAAGAATCTACTTGAAGAATTTAAGCATTAGTGGAATCGAATTTGTTTTGTTGTGCCGGTCTCTCATAGTAAAAATACAAGTTTGTTGAATAAAATAGATTATTCCCCTTTACCTAGTTATCTTTTAAATAATGGGTGTAAAGCGTGGCTTAGATTCTAATGAAAATCTAAATGAAAGAATAACTGAAGATGAAGCAGCTTTGTATGATCGACAAATTCGTTTGTGGGGTTTGGACTGTCAAAAACGGTGAGATATTTAAAGCTTAGCTTACAGTTCGTCAAATGTTCAATTAATATTTACCAAAGTAAATTTTGTATAAATAGTGTCACTAATTTTTATGATTCTTACTATTCGTTGTTGCTATTTTGTATTAGCGATTTTAGTTTCTTTTATTTCTAATTGGAAATTCCTTTACTTATTAGAATTTATTTCTTGATAGAATACCGTCAAATGAGCTCAAGGCCTGATTTATCATAGCCCAAGCCTAGAGCCTCCTCCCTAAATGTTATAAATATATTCTGTTTGTGTTTTTTTAAGAGGTTTTTTATAAGAAAAAGAGTTAATAAAAATTGAAATAAGTATTTCCTTGAAATTACTTTTACATCGTAATTCACTTATGTTGTAAATAATTTAAAAACTCTTCGAAATTAAGCAACATGTAAATTTGGTTTAAAGTAACAGCTAGGGGGCCCCTAACAGTTCTGCGTCTAGGGCCCTCATTTTTCTAGATCAGCATGATTTCTGTATGAGGTTACTTTTATTAGTTTTTAAATTCAAGTAAAAGTGTTGAAGATATTTCCGTATCGTAATCTGTAACACCAACTACAATCGCCAAAACGTTTACTATTTTGTTGCACTTGCTTTATATCCAATTGCACGCTTATCTTCAAATTTTCACTTCCCTTTTTCATTCATGTCTCCCATCAAAGTTAGAATATGGTGCTCAGGGACTTTGTCTTGAGTTTTTACTTCTAAATCAGCAGCATTACTTGGTCCATACATCTGTTTAATAGTTGATTTTGTTTTTTAATTAGTAATTTTTTGTAATTTGTTTCATTACCTGAAATGATTATTTGGCGTTTGTTTTTATTTCACTATAGCCAATCAATCTCAACTCTGCAACTCCCAATATTTCAGTGCAATAGTTGCTTATTTCATTTTTGACCTATCTTGTCTTTCCAATTTGGAACTTTGTGCACACATTCTGTGTTCCAATGTTAATTTGATTTTGGGCCTGGTGAGTGTCCTTAACCGTGAGTGAGGGTTCTTATGGCTTTGGCTTTCTGATATCATAGATTCTTCTACAATGTCAAAAGAGTAGTTGTCTGCAGATGCATCACAGATTACTGCATCTCGACCTGTTAAGGATAGGGCTTTACTTGTAGTTTCTGTAAGCAATGCTTTTGCTGCGTGGATGAGTATTAAATCTTTTGCACCAGTTTTCTCTTTTACTTGGGCTGACAGGGCGCAGGCTAAAGACTTATTATTAGCCAGTAAATTAGCCAAATATCAAAAGTATTAAATCAGGGCTGATTGTGCTCCGGAAAAAATCCGGATTTGTTGTTAACAGTGATCCGGAAGTTTCCGGAGATCGAAGGTCCAAACGTTTCGAAAAATCATTGATCACAGAAGTCAGTCACATCAAATTTTCAAAGGTGGAACTTAAAAACACAGTTTATTTTATTTGTTTGTAGGTGTGAGCCAGAGAGATACTTTATAAGCTTATATTCATGATTAATATAAATTTTTTTATCAGTAAATAGTTGTTATCAGTAAATAGTTGTTAAACTCAAGAAAGAAAGACATATTTGTAAATTTTAATTACTTCTCCAGTTATAGGTATGTGTAAATGGTATAGGTATGTGTAAAATTTTAAATATATTTTAAGTAAACTAAGAAATATTGAGAAAAAGGAAAAAGAAACTTGTTTAAATTTTTTTCTAATTTTTCAATTTAAACTGTTTTTTTTGTTGTTGTTTTTCTTTAACTCAAGAAATTTTCCGGAATTTTGACTTGGGCTCACAATCACCCCTGATTAAATTTAATAAGCCTTAGCCAAATGCAGATCTTTACAATTTTATATGATAAATTTTTTTTTGAATTAAAAAAATTCAAATCAGAATACAAATTTAGGTACTATGAATTGAACCATTTTATAAAATGATCCAAACCAAATTTAGTTTATAGTTGGGGAGAAGAAAATGAGCAATAAATTAAAAAAAAAGGTGATGATAAATGTAAGTATATATATTTTTTAATCGTTTTTGAGTAAAAGAAATAGGAATAAATTGGGATAAATTTTTGATACCTTCTTAGGCTATAGCAGTAGCTGGGGTCTGTCTAGGTTTTTCTGAGAGGTACCTATCTTTTGAAAAAAAATTAAGACATAATTTGTGAAAATTAAAAAATTATATTAAAAAATCAACACAAAATTGTGGTAAAGATATGGATTTATTGTTTCTGACGGGATACAAAAATAAAATCTTAAGAAAAAGTATTTCCTGACACTACCGTTTTTCCTAAAGTTGAATTTGTGAAGGTACCGCTAAACAGTAGTAAATTTGGCCTCGACAGACCCCTGAGTAGTAATATAAGGATAAACCTGAAATGACATTTGAGATTTTTTTTTAGATTTCGACTATTTTTTAATTAAAAATATTTCATTTTAAACAATATGTTGCATTCTTTAATTCTTATTTTTTAATGAAATAATTTTTACTGTCTTACTTATTTTTTACTATTGCGATCAGATTGTTATCATTCAGAAAAAAAGGATTGCAGTAAAAAATAAGTTATATAATTAATTTAATTCTGCTTTATTCTGTTTAATTGGCTTTCTTACTTCTCATAGAGATATTTTTAATGAAATTTAGGTGGGGGCTTAACATGTTAACTGAGTGCAGGGGGTTATACTATATATCTTTGAAGATTAATAAAAGTTATATAGGTAGATTAACAAAAAACCAAATTTTATACCAAAATAATGGGATGTTATTATGCATCTTGCTACAATATCTGTTTTATTGACATAAACGAGGGAAAAGAATTTCGTCATGGGATATTGTATGATCCAGCAATGAACGTGTTAATCTTTATTTTAAGATAGTTTGTATCATGCTTAAATGATCTCTTGTTGCTTACATTATTTGGAGTTAATATAATTAATAAGGAAAACAATTTCGTCAAAATAACAAATGAGGGAAAAGAATTTCGTCACTGGATAACGTGTGATTTTTTGCAATGAACATGTTAATCTTTATTTTATGATAGTTTGTATCATGCTTAAATAATATCTTGCTGCTTACATTATTTGGAGTTAATATAATTTTAATTGTTTAGTAACATATCTAACGAAAATGAGCGTAATCAAATTAAAAATATAGAATTTGTCCAGAAAAAGTCTTTTTGGTATAATTTTTAGAATTGAGGGAAATATATATTTTACTTTTCAGTAGGAAAAATCGTTTGCCAATAAATTCATCAAAACATAATTTTAATTTATTTTGGCGTATTTACGATTTTATCGCATTTGTTTTTTAATAACTGTCTTTAGATCAGCTTACTGAGAAAAGCATTTTATATGTAATCTGTTTTCTCCTGAATATCTACAAATAGTTTTTGCTCTTTGTCCATAAACCACTTACCAAATATTTGTACATTTTCCTGATGATCCACTAAAGTCAATTTTATTGTGGGGCAATATAATTTGATATTAAAGTACATCATATTATGAAATGTCGCATGATATTATGTCTCATAAATGTAATTTTGATTATGAATTATTTGTTTTTGTTTCTTTAGTTTACGAGAAGCTAGAATTCTTATTATTGGTCTCAATGGCTTAGGTGTTGAAGTAGTGAAGAATTTAACTTTAAGTGGGGTGAAATCAGTTACTATTATGGATGAAACACCTGTAAGTTTTTTCATATAATTTTTTTGATATTTTGTTTTGATTGCATTTGAAATACTGTAACTTTCTATCAATATCAGATTTTTTGGTTTTTGAGTTAAAATTGTTAATTATCCATTATTTCTTTTTAGTTCTGTGTTAAAATAAAAATAAATAGTTAAAATTCTTAACAGATTATTTTAGACACTAATTTAAAATACTATCGTCATATATAGGAATTTTTTAGAAATTAAAAAAAATTAAGATTTTTGGAAAGTTTTTTTTTTTTAAACGTTGTTCTTAAATGCTATTTTTTGAGAAAACATCAATTTTTCTACTAGAAATTATTTTAAGGATGCTAATGAACAGTAGTAAAATTAAACTAGTTAATGTTAGATTCTACAAAACTTTACTTCTGACCATAAAATATTCTGACTGTGGTTGAAGTTATTCTAATGTTGGATATTTTTATCAACTCGAGTTTAATTGCATTTGCCCCCCTTAATTCTTTTATGTAAGATGTAATAAATTTAGCAGTTATAACAGTTTTTTTTTTAAATTTAAGTTTATTGTGCAGTTTTCAGTATTAATTGAAACCTAAAATTGCTAGTAATATTTGTGCTGGTTTTTTATTTTTCATTTAAAGAATTTTTATTTGTATAGGTGTCTGAATTAGATTACTCAGCTCAATATTTTGTTGTTGGCAGTGCACCTGGCAATACAGTAAGTATGAAACAGATATCTGTTTAAGTCAATATAAATTTCCCTGTGTTTTTTTAAAGATTTTTTTTATTTTATTAATTCCATAATTACTTATATATAAGCAGTTTTTATGTTATTGAGGTTAATTTTTTCGGGTGTAGATGGGCATTTCATTTTTTTAATAGCCTATGCAAAGTGATTTTAATTGCTTTTTGTTGTTAATTTTAATTAAAACATTTTTATATAAAATGTAATGAAATTAAATTTCTGTCTTTGTATATAAATAAAATGATTGCATTAACACTTTATCTGTCAGCTATTGTAATTTTATTGTGTTCCATTTTCTTTTGTTAGATTTAAAAAAAATTTCTTCAAATAGATATAGTATGTAGTACATTTTGGTGTAAATGTAGATAATAAACATATACCCAGGAAAAAGTTATTGATGATGTTCCTATGTCAAATAAAGTACCTATGTTATAAACTTATCTATAACAAAAAAAAATTATGCATAGTGCATCTATCTTGGATTAAATCTTATATTCTGTTTGAGCTCCTCTGGGCGAGTTACCTTCTCCTAGGTAAATACAAGTTTCCTGCCTATGGATGCTTAGTAGTTTTTTCTTCATCAAACTTGACTTGATCAGCCTACCCAGTGTACATAATATTTTATTACATAATACATGTTGTGGTACACATTAAAATTATTAATTGCCATCTATAACACCCTAAAACTACTTAGGCTCATTATCCCATAATGATTGAAAATTAGTATTTATTAAAATTATGTGAAGAGAAGCTAAAATCATATTAGTAAATAGATGCAACATACAAATTAAAATTCTGAGACCAAATAAGTAAATAAATGAGGAAAACATAGAATGTAAGAACCAACAAAATATTATATTAAAAATTAATCAAAAAATTCTAAATAAAGTCAAATTTAAAAGAGCAAAAGTTATTTAATTGATTAACAATTATACAGTTAGTACATGAAGGATAAGCACAGTATCATCTTTGACATCACAAGAGGGGGAGTTTTAGAAGAAACTTTACTGACTTCGGTGGCTCTGAACCTGTTCTGTAGGCATGGGGGGAAAAACTTCTATGCTTATTTTTTTTATTGTACATTGTTACTACATAAAACCCTCATGTGTGTAGAACAGTAAAATTAGTATAAAAATTTTTTTAAATGCATGAAATTTCAATGCAAAAAACTATTTTTCCTTACCATTTTGTAAATTACGAGCATATTTCAAGACAAATTTGTCAACATGCATATGATTTTAAAATGATATTTGCAGAACATTTGGTGACAATTGCTATGTTAATAATAGCATGAACCCTATGGATGAGTGACGCTTGATTATGACATAACGTTTAAATATGAAAGAGTTTTGAAAAAATTTGTTAATTTTATAATTTTGTTCCTTATACAGTATTTCTTTATTTTTATAGAGAGCTGAGGCATCGAAATCAGCAATTCAAGAACTCAACCCTAATGTGACTATTGTTATTGACAAAGACCCATTAGAATCCAAGGATGCTAAATTTTTTGCTGAATTTTCAGTAGTTTTTGCTACTGGTATTCCTCTAAAAAGCCTTACTAAAGTTAACGAAATTTGTCATAAAGAAGATGTTCTCTTTTTCTGTGGTGAAACGTGGGGCTTTTATGGATATGGTTTTCTAGACTTGCTGAGTCATAACTACTCTAAGTATGTTTGAAAAGTTTTCTCAGAATTTTTTGTTGTTGTTCTCCTTAGTACATGACCAAGAGCTTTGCAGATTATGGATTATTAATTATTTAATTTATTATAGTTTATTGGATTAATTGACAATTCATTTACATATTAAGGAATTTCAATTTATAAATATACTCCAAATAAAATTTAAAAACTATAAAATATATTTATCTAATTCATAAAGATTAGTGCATTTTATTTATTAATTTAATTTGTCATTCATCTTTCGAGTTTCTTTAGTTTAAATAAGATAGTCATATCATTGCAAATTATTGTTGCTGTTTTCGCTTGATCATTTTTTTTTTAAGTGTGAATATAGTAGTTTAGAGATTTTCAGTATATCTTAGAAGATTGATGTCCATAATATTGCTCTGTTCAGTATTGGGTTTTATCAGAAAATATTTTGTTGAGACTTTAGTTGTAATGCCACTGAGCATTCCTTAAAATTCTTTCCACCTTTTTCATTTGCATTGCTATTAAGAATCAGATTTTTTCCCTTTAGTATGAGTTTAAATCTTAGCAGTTTATTAATGACATTTTATGTTTTGCATTTTTCCATTTTTGCTGTTATTTTGTATGAAGAATTTAGGATATATTTTTTTCTGAATTTATTTCACGAACATATTTACATGTTCTAATAAAGGATGTAAAACATTAAATGTAGGCTATATACAAAGCTACTCATATTCTGTGAAAAAACTATAACAAAAAGTGATAAATATAACTGCAGTTCCTTAATTTTCACTTTCCTTAAATTTCAGTTCAACAATTATGTTTAAATAATAAGATGTGATGCTAAATGCTCACTTGTCAGTTTATTTCTAATTAAAAAAAAATTGTTTTTTTTACAGATTTTTTTTTTAGTCAGAGACACTTATTCAAATATATTGAATCAAATAGAGCCCTTGTTTTTTAGATATTTATTTTTAGAAACCTGTTTTTGATAATTTGTAAAACTCTAAACTTGGAACAGTAAGAAACCACTACTTGACATGCAAAGCCCGTTTGACTATTTCATAATCTAATCTGCTTTTCTATGTAATTTAATCTGCTTTTCTATGGGAGAAATAGAAGGTATTTTGCTGAGTAATAAAATTGCTATCATATCAAGAATTTTTTTTTTTAAGTTTTGCCTTTTTTTAAAAAAAAAGTTTTTGTTGCAAAAAATGCACCTGTTTTCTTTAAAACGCTGGAGGTTGAAAAATAAATAATGTAACAAATATTATATTATTAACTTGGACTTACAGGCCTGCCCAAACTGTTTTATTGGCCAACTTTAGTTGGTCACTATTCTAATTGAGTGTTACAGTTAACTAAATGTAGTTCATTCTTAATACAGAGATGCCAACTATTACGGATTTACCGTAATTATTACGGATTTTATGACAACATTACGCTATTACGGGCTACTCCCCCAAAATTACGGAAAAATAATTTTTAACTCATCCAAAAGTTTCATTTTTATTCCATAATTTTTCCCTTTAAGAATCATTCTCATTGAATTGCATCGATGAGGACGGTGATCCGAAATGCGTTTTTGGATGCAGTGAGAATGCTCCTTTTAAACGTAGTGCTTCTAGCTCTCGCATGAATGACGTCACGCTTCCGATCAGCAGCACAGAAATAAGCGGTACTTACTGTCAACGTAAACTAACGATTACATACGTTTTTGTCACGCTATTTTTTAATGAAGATTTAATGATCAAAAAAGCCAATATATTTGAATTATCTAGCGCTCAATACAATGGAACGTCCAGCAAAAAAAGCAAAAGTAACGCAACGTTATCGTGATGCATATAGTGTGGAATGGCCGTGCTTTATAAAATCAAAAGTGTCGGAAGGACACGTGTTTTGTACCGTGTGTTCTACGGATTTTATGATTGCTCATGGTGGCCGTGATGATTGTCGGCGTCATTTTCAATCAAAGAAACATCGAGATCTTTCTAAACTTCGAGAGCAGTCAAGTTCACTTGACACTTATTTCCGGAGTTCACAAGATACAGATGCGACCAAAGCTGAAATGCTGTTTGCAGCGTTCATAATAGAGCATAACTTACCAATTTCATGTTCTGATCATGCAAGCCAATTATTTCAGAATATGTTTCCCGACTCTAAAATTGCTAAGAAATATAGTTCTTCAAGAACTAAAACTTCTTCAATTATCAAAGCAATGGCAAAACATTCTCAAGAATACATGATTCAAATTTTAAAACAAAGCCCCTTCTCTTTAGCAACTGATGGAAGTAATGATGTAAACAGCACAAAACTCTATCCAGTTGTCCTTTCGTATTTTGATGAATCTTCAGGTAAAATAGATACTGTTTTATTTTCCATTTTACCATGCAGTGATAATACTGGTGCTGGTATATTTGATGTCTTAAACAAGGAGTTCCAAAACAAAAATATACCTTGGTCTAACTGTGTTTCCTTTGCTTGTGACAACACCAACACAATGATAGGTCATTTAAAAGGTGTCGTTTCATTCATTAAAAAAGAACAGCCAAATATTGTTATTCAAGGCTGCTCTTGTCATTATATTCATCTGGCAGCAAAGAAAGGTACAGCAGAGCTTAAACAAGTCAATGTCGAGCAATTTTTAATTCAGTTATACTATTTCCTGGATAAAAGCTCTAAGAGGAAGCACTCATTTAAATTGTGCCAAGAATTGTTTGGCACGAAACCACATAAAATTTTCAAATATGTTAGTACAAGGTGGCTATCACTACTGGATTGTATTAATCGAGTTCTCGAACAATGGGACCCATTAGTAGAATTTTGTTCTAAAAGTAGTGATTGTGAATCATTGAGGGTGACAATTCAAAATCCCATGCTGAAACTTTATTGCTTATTTTTAAGCAATACTTTGCCATTATTTAATAAAGTTAATGTAACATTGCAGCAGGAAGCGCCTGCCATTCATGTTTTACAGAAGAACTTGACATGTCTCTTCATGGACTTATTATCCAGATTTATTAAACCGCCACAATCAGATAAATGTTTGTCATCAGTTTTGGACATTGACTTTGAAAGTAAAAAGTTTCAGAAAAGAAATGAAGACTTGGTCATTGGAATTTTTGCAAGGACCTACATAACAGAGAAAAAATTTTCAAGTGAACAACTTGAAAAATTTTATGCTGATGTCAGGGAGTTCTACAAGACAGCGTGTTGCTACATTAAAAAAAAATTACCGTTAGAAAATGAGATGTTAAAGCACGCAGAAGTAGCAAACATCCATTTAAAGACAGGGGTATCTTTTTCATCAGTACTATATTTTGCTGATAGATTCCGGCATATGTTTTCGGATGAAGAGTATTGTAAATTGGAAGAAGAGTTTGCATCTTACCAATTTCAAGATTTTTCGAATATAAATTTGACAAGAATGGATTGTGCCTGGAACGAAATTTCTAAATTAACTGATGGATCAGGCGTAAAAAAATTTGCTGTTTTGCCAAAGTTAATGCTACTAGTACTTTTAGTACCACACAGCAATGCCTACACAGAGCGGGTATTCAGCATTGTTCGCAAAAACCAAAACGATTTCAGACCTAATTTAGGAACTGAAACTTTGTCTTCTCTTCTTATAGAAAAAACAAAAGCGTTGACAAACAAAAAATTGTGTTTTGAAAGGAAATTTTCTGATGCTGAGATCAGAGCTGCAAAGCAAAGTACTAAATTAGATTTACATATAACAGATAAATAAAAAAAATTATTGAAGTTTCAGTTTCTTATTATACAAGTATGTATGTATGCACCTTTTTAGGTGAATCTTAAACTCAGATTTTATCTTTTTTTAAACAGAACGGTTTTGGAATATGAATTATTGAAATATATGAATATAATATTTATAATGAATTAATTCTTATTAATTTTTAATTTATAGTATAAAATAAACATTAAATCTTTAATACTAAAATTATGAGGTAAAACTTTATTATTACTGAGGATTACTGAAAATCATTATAAGTTATGTGTGATTATTACTGAAATCATAATTTTCAAGTTGGCATCTCTGTTAATAATGCATGAGTGGAAATATGACTGAAACCAGAAAGTTTAAATTTTCAGAAGGCAGCCTCTGAACAAGGGACCTGTTTGATTACATGAGGTCAACTAATTTTAAACACAGATAATTGATAAATAGATAAGTTCAATAGATACATTTTCAGAAGGCAGCCTCTGAACAACAACATATTTCATTACATGAGGTCAACCTATATTGTCCCAAATTTTGTTACTGGTACAGTGTTTATTGTGTACTGGTACAGTTTTGTTACTGGTTAAAAATTCAGTGTTTCTTGACAGAATTTCAAGATTCTAATGCATGTATAATTCTTTATTGTGGGCTTTTCATAATTTGAATGTTTTCTTCCTCTTAGGAAATTGAAGAGAGATGATACTGAGGCAACAGTATTTGGAGTAAATATAACTTTTTGATTTCTATTTTTCAGTATATTGTAATATTTGTAATGAGTTTATCCTATATTATGCCTATTTTTCAGTATATTGTATAAAGTTGGTTACAAGATATTTGAAACTATTTGACTTGAAATTGTTATAGCAAGAATGTTGGCTAATTCTATCATCATGATAAATTTCACAATATATCTGATATAAAATGATAATGATAGCTTAAATAAAGCCTCTAAAATTATATTATTCAGAGTTCATAATTGTCCTGTTATTCTTAATAGAAAAATATTTTGTCTTGATGTTTAACTTTTTGTCTTGATATTCCTGATTTTTTGTGTCTATTCAGAACATTTTCCAAGAATACAAATGTGGATTTTTAAAAATAAACAGATTTGAAGAATCAAAAAATTTAAACTTTTGTTCCAACATATTTTTATTTTAATAATGTGTGTAAAAATAGCATAATTCAAGCATTCCAATTTAAAGAATATCTACTAATTATATAAATATTCAAGCATATAACCTTACAATATTGTTTCAACCTTTTTCAGTCTTTCATATATGCTTATATACATTATAAAAAAATGCGATCATTTAACACTTTTTAATAATTAAATTTTTATGGTGATGAATTCAGGGATTATATACTCATTTATTATTTTAAGCTAGTGCAGTAATAAATCTTGTAGTTTAAATTTATGCAGTTTTACAATTATTGATTTGTCTTTTTATTCCTATTTTAAAAATTATAGATTCCAAATCACATAATCATATGGTATAATATTCAAACATTAAATTCTGAAATCTTTCACTAAATTAAGTTTTGTACAAAATATTAAGCAGTTTATTGTGCTTTCATTTTGAGATTTTTGAAACAATGCTTTAAAATTATTTGATTAAGTAAAGATTAAGCTTTTATACAAATTTTAATTGTAAGTTTGTGTAAGGAAATATTTACTAATTGATACTAATCATCTTTTTTTTAATGAAACAGCAGAGTTCTCCCTAGGATTAAAAAAGGGCAGGGGGTTTGCTCACTGAAAAGAGGCATTCCCTTATCCCTTAAAGCTTGCTTCCCCCCCACCCTAAAAAATAAATTCAAATGTTTCTTGAAAAAACAAATAATTATAAATAAAAAACTTCAATGTCTAAAGCTGTTGAGTAGGAAAAGAAATCTCACTTAAAATCAACAATAAATAAACAAAAAAAATGAAATAAAATAAACAAAATGCATATTAATTTGAATGAATATTAAACACTTTTAGCTTATAAAACTGCTGGTAAATATTTTCTCAGAAGATAGAATAACAAAAAAGAAAACTAAGCATTTTCGTTAAGAATATTAATGTTAGTTACAATGCGTTATAATGTGCTTCATTAATAAAATCTATTTCATTCTGTATTGAATATGGCGAATAAAAATTTAAAAGAAAGAAAGGCACTAAAAAAATGTTATTTTAGAAACAAAAGTAATTTTCCGTATAATAGTAATTAAAAATTCATATTATTTTGGTCATAAAAAGTACAGAAAAAACCACTTAGGGAGAACACTAAAAATAGTACTATAAACGTTTCCTATTTATTGATTTGAAAGTAATTAATTATTGATAAATTTATACTGATTACCGTTAAAAACTTTCTGTTCTAAGCAAAGTAATTTTGGTATTTAAAAAAATATATTTTATTATTCTTTTGCCACAAAATTTGCTTTTATTACTCTTAATTAAAGCAAGTTATGTATATTTTTTTCATTTGCCTTTTCTAAAAGAAGTCTGCTGTATGTATACTATTCTAAAAAATATCCTGATTTTGTCTTGAATTTATTTTAAAGCATCCTATTTACTTTCATTATATTATCTTAAAGAATTACATTGAGTATCGCATTGAAAGAATAAAATTATGCTATTGAATAAAAGAAAAAGTATTAAAAAATATCTATTTGAAAATTGGTTAATTTTTAAAAATTTTTTTTTAAAAATCACATAACAATCATAGAGATATTATGTATGTATTTAATGCTTACCTTTTGCTGACTATTTCTGAAATTTTTTTTCTGCATTTGTATTTCTAACCAATCTTCCTGTGTATTTTTAATTTTATAACCTTGGATAGTTCTATAGTGATTAAACAGGATTTAATTATCTTTTAATTAATAAGTATTTCAGATTACCATACATTTATCTCAATGTAATATTTAAAAAAATAACTTGATATGCATAAGTGCCTTTTTATATAACAATGTTTTTTATAATCATAATTATATTAGTAAAGATTAAATATTGGTGATTTATGCATTTAATAACAGTTAAGATGATATTAACATGATTTTTAAGGTATGTTTTGGTGAGAAATTTGAAATATTTATTTAAATATATTATAAAGCATATTTGCACAGATTAAATATGTTTTAGTTAATAAATAACACATTTAATAATATAGTTTTAATGACATCATTATAAATTTGATATGTTTATTGTAATGTTTATAGCAACATACGTTATCCTGTTAATATGGTTCTTAATTTCTGCATTTAAAGATTATTATAGCATCTTGCTAAAATTTTTGACCTTGATCTTTTCTGCATAAAATTTCCTTGTAATGTTGTTTTCATTAAGGTAGCTGTTGATATTATTTTGTTATTAATCTTTATATTTCAAGCTATATCAAAAAGTACAAAACACTTATGACAAATCTTTCACTTAAACTTTTATCTTTGATTAATATCTTTTAAATCAAATTTTATGAATATCATGAAATATTAATTTGCTTTATTTTTTCACGAATCCTTTATTTCACTGATTGAAAAAAAAATTGTTTTACTTTTTTTTTTAATTTGACTTTTTTTATTCACATTTAGAAATTTGATTATTGTACTCTTGATTCTACTCTCACCCTTAAATTTGGTTCAGGATTAGGTAAAAGAACCAGCAAGATTTTTGTTTTATTTCATTGTAAGTAAAATTTTGTTTTTAGTTTTGCCTATATTTTTAGTTTTAATTTAATTGCTACATAAAATTTAAACTCAAACATTTGTTAAGTTTATTTTAATATAAAAGAAGTAATGTATTAGTGTTTTTCTTAATAATAATAAAAAAAAAAAAACAAGCTTGCTCTTAAAAGTAAAATTTTAATTATCACTTTTAGTTTATATTTTTGGATTAACATCAATCATTGACGTTTTGATGAGTTAACTTTTACTTTATCAAATTGTACTATTCATGTCCATGCAGTACTTTTTATATATAACTAGCTAAGTATTTTGATGTGTTAACTTTTACTTCATCAAATTGTACTATTCATGTTCATGTAGTGCTTTTTATATATAACTAGCTAAATACCTGTTCTTCATATGGGGAGAATTTAAAAGGAAAATAATCAATATTTAATATTTCCAAACCATGGACAAAACTGAAAGATATATACTGACAAAAATAATAAAAATAAATATAATTACAATTATTTATTATTATTGTTTGCCTTTCCTGGTGCCTTTACACCCAGTTCATTCCATCAGAATCAAGATTAATTGTATTCATTATCACTTGCCATGATGCTATTCTTCATGGTTTACTCATAATCGTCAAAATTTACCTAAATCCAGTTATTTTCTTCTATATTTATCTCTTTCCTGGGGCCGTAATACTCCTAATACATTCTAATTCCACATTATTGCCATAATACATTCTAATTCCACATTATTGCCATAATACATTCTAATTCCACATTATTTGTCTTGAAACTGCTCACGATTGGTGCAGTTTTACTAATTACTGTGTCATAATACTTTGTATCTATATTGGTATATTTTTGGTACTGATTACATAACCTTCAACATTTGAATTTTTTTGTGAAATATTTTTATCAGTAATAGCTACCTAATGCTGAAATTTTAGAAACGAATAGAATTCTTATAAGAATTCGATAAGGACTTAAGAGTCATCTCTCTGTTTAATTTTAATATACTGTTTAAAATAGTTTTAAGTAATGGTAGAATTTTTTAAATTTATATTAATATACTATCTTTGCTACGACTGGAAAAAATATTTTCGGAAGCTACTTAAATTTTTTTTGTAGAATTCTTATTAAAATTACACCAATTACTATAATATCAGTAGTACATATTACCAAAATTAATTAAGCCTCATTTGTGTATGGAGATTTTTTAAGATTCTCCAAGATGAATAAGTATCTTTTCTCCATTAACTTTACTTTTTATTGCATAGCTTATTTTTTATTTCAATTAATTCAGATTATTAGTATTAATAAGCACCTATGTCAATAATGTGTTTTTTTACGGTTTTCCATAATGAATAATTATCTTTTCTCCATTAACTTAGTTTTTTAATTCATAGCTTATTTCTTTTATTTCAGTATGCATCTATTACTTAAATTAATGAAGCATTATTGGTGTGAATAATAGAGTATGGCGATTTTTACGATTCTTCTAAAGGAATTAGTACCACTTTCCCATTAATTTTCTCTTTCAATGTATACCAATTTTTTTTTTCATTTCAATCACTGTTATATTTAATTACTTAGTTTTATAGAAACATGTTTTTAAGAATTTAATTTCTATGAATAAAATAATTTAAGAAATACTAATTTGGTTGTAAGCAAATGCTTCAATATTTTCAAATATTTTTGTTTACATTTTAGAAAAAAATCCAGTTTTTAATTCTTTTAAAACTCTTTTTGTACTCACTTTAGAAAGTATACTCAATATTGTCAGATAATATCTTAAATCATTTAACATGTGGAAAGTTTGAGTGGTTACTTTTTAGGATTAATTGGAGAACTTCTGTTTGCCTATGTTTTTTTTTTCTAAATAAAATTATATTGTTATAATCAATGTCTAAAATGTTAAAAAAAAAAAGCCTCAAGATTAGATACCTTTTTGCCATGTTCATTGAGCACTGAGCTAAATTTTAGTTATTGAGCTTATTTTCAATCTATTGCTTGAAGTAGTAATGCAAAAGTAGAATATCTTTCTTCTTAGTAAAAAGTGTTAGTTCTAGTTAGTGAAGTTTTGTTTTAACCTCAATGGAAGTATTAAAAAAAATTTAAAACTAAGATATTTTGCTTAACTATGATAAAATTAAATAGATAATACTGCTATTAAAAATTAATTGATTTTCATTCTTTAAATGATGAACCTGTGACAAGAACCTTTTGGCAGTCAAAAATAGATTGAAAGTGTTATCTTAAATAATTACAAATAAAATACCAGTAAAATTAATATGACCTGATAATTCAGTTCATCATAACATTTTATTGGTACTTGCGTATTATTCCATCATCCATTTTCAACATATCTGAAAATAAATTTGGAAACGGTTTATATTATAATCTCATTTTTTGCAATAAGTTATATTCGTATTTTGTGAATTTTTATAATCAATAGCTAAATTAGAACAAATTTGAAAGCTACCAAAATGACTATGGTGCAGTGTTGGCGAAAATTGTCAATGGGATAATGCGCAAGTTCATTTTCATTCATGTTGTTGTTACATGTTTATTTTTATTCACGCTGTTGTCATATTCGTGTTGTTAAACTTTAAACAATATAAAGCTTTATTTTAAATAATTATTTATTAAATAAAAACTTGTGCATTAAAAAAAGTTTTTGATTTTCAATTATCTCAGTTTAAGGAAATTTATTTAAAATTATATTTTAGTTAGGTATAATCTGTAGTTTTTCTATATTTAATTATATTTAACTTAATATTGAATGATAATCAATAATTCATGCAGAATATTCATGAATATTTTTATTGTTAGATCTAAATTTCCTATGTTCATTTAATTTGTGAAAATTCATTTTTATTATAATTTTTATGTTTCCTCCCTCTAGTGATAAATCATTTCTTTGATGTAAATCAAAGATTTCCATCTCCTTTATCTCGTGAAGAAGACTTAAATTTACTGAGAGAGTATAGAGATGAATGTGTACGTAATTTAAATTGTGATGCTGATAAAATTCCAGATTCATTATTAAGGTAAGTAGCTTTTTAATTGTAAATGTTAAAGTCATTTTATAAAAATGTATATATATGTGTGTATACATTCAATCCTTTAAGGTTATTAAAATTTAATTTTTTGTAGTTCTAAATTTCCTTTTGTAAATAATAAGCAAATTCATTTTTATTTCTTTTAATACTTTTCCATTATTTTTCTACCAATTTTAAATGTTATTCTATAATTAAACAAGACTAAATATTTTTTGCATGCATTTTCGGACTGTTTTCTTATTTAATTTTTATATTTTAAGAACTTTTATTTAATTTTTCTGTATTGAAAATTTTATATATCCTTTTGTAAGCACCAATGTTTGACGAATTCTCAGAAAATTCCTAAAATAGGTTTTTAAAAAAAAGGCCTTTAATTCTGAAAACTGTTTATTTTTAACCTTTCAGACTATGATTTCTGTTCACTGTGAATAGAATTTAAACTCCTATTGAATGGAAAGATATTTGATTGAAAATTGTTTGAGTTTTGTGCAACACAACCCTGTAAACTTTCTAAAGTTTAAATGCCATAAACTTTTTTTTGTATATTTAATGTTCTGATAGATTTTATATTAGTTAAATTAGTTTTCAGAGCTTGTAATTTCTTGAACATCTATCTGAAAATTAAATATTTATGATTGTTATAAACATTTAACGAAGACAGTGATTCTCAACCTTTTTTTTGTTGCTGCACACTTTTAACGATTTCGAAATTTGACGGCACACAAAGAAAAAAATTAGATTAAAAGTTGTTTAATTACCTATTTTACACTGTGTTAAATAGTTTGTGATAACAATTTTGAATGTGAAATAAAATAATATGTACTACAAAAGCACATTTATTAAGGGATTAATTATTTCTTTCGACCAATTTTTTATTAGTTAGTAGCAGTTATTCATTTTTTTGCTAGTTTTCAATTGTTAGCTTTTTTGCTATAGTTATTAACTGTTAGTTTTTTTGTGATTTCTTGTTAACTAGTTTTTTTGCTAATTATTAATTGTTAGCTTAATTTTTGTTAGTTATCCTTTGTTAATTTGTTTTTTATGTATTTGTTTTTTTAGTTATCCCTTGTTAATTTGTTTATTATTTGCATAGCTTATTTTAACGATTAGCTCTTGCAACATTTTTTAAAATTGTGTGTCATATACAATTTAAACACTTCCATCTTATTTTAAGATTGATCAGAGACAATACAATCGCCGACAAAGATGTTCAAGCGGTTAAAGCTTGGAAAAATTATTAAAAGTATATATACACTGTTCTTTAATTTAAACTTTATTCATAATAAAAAAAGCATTATAATTTCTATTGTATCATTTCTAATATTTGGCGGCACATTTTAAAAATTTGGCGGCACACAAAAGTGCCACGGCACAGTGGTTGAGAATCACTGAACTAAGACATTAAAAACTTTTTACTATTATTTGTATACATTTCCATTTCTGGATTCAAATCTTGTTTTACTTTGAATTTTTATTTTCATGTGATAGGACTATATTTTTGTTATAAATAAAATAGAATGCATCTTAGAGTATAATATGAATCTCATAAATATTTTTACACTTCAAAATTTAGTTGTGTATTTGGAGAACTGGCTCCCATATGTGCAGCTGTTGGAGGCATTTTAGCTAATGAAATTATTAAGGTATATGAATTTTATGCATATTTTAGTTTTTCATACGGTGCAATAGAATATGAATGTTAAATATAATATTTTGCAGGGTATTTCAAAACAAGGTGAGCCTTTGTGCAATTTCCTATTCTTTGATGGAGATGAGTGTACAGGAGCGGTTGAACGAATTATGCCAAAACCTTGATGTACCATTTTTTTTTATTAACTTTAAATTATTTCACTTTATAAAAATCATGCATCATTATTATTTTTTCATTAATAAAATGAAACTGTCATTTGATTTTATTATTACTCTAATCTTATACTTAAAAAAATTAATGATAGAAGATTTAGTTTTTGTGGTAGTTTTATTATAATTAAGACTGACAACAATTTTAATACCTAGTTTGAACTCTTAGCATATTTTATATTTTCTTTTTTTTTCTATTCTAACAGTTTTGAATAAATAACAATTTAAAATAATGTCTCTTTATAATAGCTATCCTTTTAATGGTTTCTTTAAAATGTTATATATCTTGGAAAATTTACAAGCGAAAAGTAGCTTAATTCTCCCTGGAAATTTGTAAGTTGAGTTTCCAATATTTATACCAATTTTGATGAGATTTTTTTTTTATTTAATTAGAAAAACATTAAAATGTTGCAAAATCTTTATTTTAATAAATTTCACTTTTGCCTAAAGTGATAAATTAACTTTTCACCTTTAACACTATTTGTTGAAACTAGGTTTTGACTTGTATAATAGAAATGTGCAAGAATACCACTTAAACTAAAACTCATTTCTTAAATCTTCTCTATACAGTAACTCCTTTAATTCACAAACAGTAAAATAAACAAGAATATATAAATGATACTTTTATTCTTTTTAAAAAGAATCAGCTTAACCAATTGTTCTTCATCTGCACAGCAGACAAAGATGACACAAAATTACATGAAACAAAAATTCCTTACTTGTGCATTTTTTTTTAAACCAAAGATAATATTCCTTCATTTTTTACATATGTATTGGAGTTGTTTTTTATAACAGGCAAATATTAGGTACAAATTTATTAAGGGCATATGTTTTCACACAGATAGTAATACATAAGGTATATAGACTTAAAATAAATATTTATTATTTTTGCATTTGTAGTGCCAATTCGATTTTATTTATTAAATTTAAAAAAAAAAAATTCTCGGAACAATATTTAATAATTACAAATAGCACATCAATATTTGACATCTTTTAATAAATACAAAAAAAAATTTAAACAATGATAACATGTACAAGATGTAATATTAGATTTTGCTGAAAAAGTTGTTGCATTTTTTTTCCATCACAAATGTCATATAAAGAAATAGTAGTTCAAATACTGTCCACAACATATTTTATGCTTCCAAAGGGGAAAAATAACATTAATGCCACACCTTTTTTTAAGAATTATAATACATGTAAACACATTAATGCATTAAACTAATAACAAACTTAACAAAATGTAAACTAAAATATGTTTTAACACAAATGTAAGGTATAATTATATGCCAAATAAATCAACGCAAACAAAACAAGGTTATAGCTGAAACAATTCTGTATGTATAATTTTTTTGTTATAAAAAATGATTTACTTGGATTTAAAGTAGACATATATACAAAATTATACAATCACTATTGCAAAATATCGCACACTATGACTATGAACTAAAATGTTAGGATTTACAATTTTACTCTGAAATAAAGAATTTACTATAATAAAAATACAAAAATGAATATTAATATTCATTCTTTGGTGTAACCAATAAAAATACCATTAAGATTTTTCAGATTGCACTTAGAAGCATGTAGAACTTAATTTTTAATAAAAAGAAAGTAATACCAAAAATATATTTGAACAAAAAGTCAAACAACTGCTTGTCTCAAACTTATTAGATTATATATTTCATTTTAGCTAAATATTCATTGTTGTATCAACAGAAATTGGAGGGAAAAAAAAGAACAAGAGAGTAAATAAAAGTAAGCAAACTGTAGCGTATGCATTTTTAAATTCTTCAGGAGTATTAAAACTACAAAAAATAAAATCTTGGACTGGAATTTAAGGTAACTATAGTAAATAAATAATTATTAGTTTAGTTATAACATCTTTAAAAAAATTGAATTTTTTAAAGACTTTGTACATTTAAATTAAGCATCCTTTTATAAAAAATAAGTACTGAATACCTATGTTTAAAATATTTTTATTTTTTTACCAAGTGGCATAGTATAACATTAGTAGAAAGTAGTAAACATTATACTCAAGAAACACTGTTACAAATCTACACAAATTTGAAATATTTAGGCTATAAAATGATGAATAATATTAATGCTAAGTAGGCTTTTTTGTTCAGATTGATTTTGCACTTAAGGTATTTTAAACAAAAAATAAATATTTTGTTTTGCTGAAAAGGAATTATATATATAAGGTTCACAAAAATAAAAAAATATATTTTGTCTTGAATATTCTTAGTTCTATGATATTAGAGGGGGAAAAAAGAATAGACATAAATTACAAATTTTCTATTCATTTAAAATCTCTAAATTATTTAAGGCTTACATATTAATATTTAGTATAGAGTATTTAAAAAGTAATTAGTTTATCTGAAAAGAAACAAATTTTTCATAAACTTAAAATGAATAAAACAATTTGAAATATTTGAGAATTACAATAAATCGAGACTTAGTTTTAAATATTCTAAGTAAGCTTTTATAACACAAATCAGTAGTATTTTAAAAATATCTGATCTATTTAGGTAATTCATCCATAAATTACGTTATTTTGTTTAAAGCTTAAAAAATATTAAACACACAGAAATATTTCATGATTAATAAGTCTATTATTTCCAAACTATGCAAACTTATTTGATATAAAGCTTTTTATAAAGATAAAATATCTTACAGTGCAACAAAGAAATGCTTCAATCACCATTCAGCAACAAGTAAAAGTGAGATGCTCTGATGATGAAACTAAACATCAATTAGGCAAGTATGTTTCATCGGGTATAGTAAACTCTATAATATAAGGTTTTTGATCTCCATAGAGAATACGAATTATCAAATTTTAAAAGATAGACACCTTGACCTGGATAGTTATGGCTTCCAGCATATACTTCTTCATGGCAGTCCCTTCGATACACTGGTATTATCACACTAAGCGGGGGTTTGTCTTGTAAAGTCACACCTTTTTCTATATCACTTCGAACTTGCTCTAGCTCTAGAAAAGAAACAGAGAGATAATGAACACAACAACTTTCTTTTAATATTTTTTAATTATATTTCTTAACATTACAGTTCTTAATGTATTGCTGTTTTGTAAGTAAAATATTTTAAATGTAAAAAGGAGTGTGGGTAAAGTACTAAAACTAGTAACTAAAAAACAAGTTTTGAATTTAAAAAAAAAATATTTTCTTTTACCATGTTGTTTAATTCTAATACCTACGTCCAGGCGTCACATATATGGTTAATAATAGTTTTCATATTGCTTAATTATAAAAAAATAAAAAAACACAAAATGGAAAAATGTGAGTTATCTAGTTTTAGTATTATGATATACTTACATGACTTGTGAATAACTGTATTTAAGCTAAATTTAATCGAACAATAGTGAGACGATCAAAATGAACTTAATTCCTAAACTTGGATAAATGGTAGCAGCTCTTATCTTTAAATCATATAGAGAACACAATAGAAAAAAAATATACAAAATTATTAAAATTATTTCGATATGCTTTATTACAGACTGCTTAGTTGCAGAACAAAAATGCATATAAAAATATGTATATAAAAATTAAAAAAAAAAAAAACATACCATCATCATCATCCTCTTCATCTTCACTCTCACTTATATGAACCGTAACTTGGGCATCTGGACTCCTGGTCCATTCAAAATAAACACCAAATCCTAAATCAAAGCTGTCAGTTGCAAATTCCCAAAATAGGCATGAACCATCATCGTGGGTAGGAACTCTAACAGTAACTGTCTCACCGTGGCCAACTTTAATGATACCATCACCACCTTCTTTACGAATGGCTTCTTTGAACTGTGTTATGTCTTTTCTAGTCCACATATGAGCCGCAGCAACCGGTAGAGGATCTGAAGTAAATTAAATACAAACATTTTATAAACACACTTCAGTTCTTGTATAGAATTAGGTAATTTATACGACTTTTAATAAGCAAACAATCCTGAATGCCCATAAGCAGAATATTTTCAAATGTTCTGCAACAGGACTTATTAATTTATACAAATGTTCTGCAAGCATTTCACAGCGAAAAAAAAATTAAACTTTACGTTAAAATACTATATTTTCACTTATTAAAATACAAGATCAAAAACAGATAAACTACAATATTTTTTAAACCAAGGCAAACATTCTTCATTTGGTACTTTATCAATTATTTTTGAAGTACAAAATTTTGTTAATGACAATGATGAGTTATTAATAAAATGCCTATGATATGAAGTTCGGAACATTAAAATAACGACTGCCTTAAAGATCTTTCGAAGGGACAAGTGCCCAGGTGGTGCACCATTTGCAAACACAAACGTTCGGTGGTCTGTGGGCGGGCTCGCAGGAAAACGCTGTCACTTATTCAAGATACAAATTGTTCTTCAGGACTTCGTTTGTTTTGCAGCGTACTTCACAGTTTTAGGCACTTTCTGCTTCTGGGCATGTATGTACAGATAGCTTTTAGTAATGAAATAATAAATTTTTTCTAAGGTCATGAAATAGTATAAAAATTCTTTTACAAAAGTTTTTAAAAAAAAATTAAAATCTTATGTAGAATTTCTTTTTTAAATTGCTGCTAATGTTACCCTAGTGCAGTTGTGTCGCCATGCACAATAAGTGTGCACTAACTCAAATAATGCTGCACACAACCAGTGGCATAGTTTTGATGCATGTTTTCAGGGGGTTATCTTCTGATTTATTATATATATAATTTATTTTTCTCTAAATGATTAAATTACAAAAAAAAATCAATAATGAAATTGCTTTTAAAACTACATCCTATTTACTGTACAAAAGCTCATTAATCAAGCAATGTATAATTTTGGAGGGGTTTTTATGACAACATGCAAAATTTGATCATGTGACATACAACAATTGAACCATCTAGTAGTATTTAAAAAAATATTTTAGAAGTATGGTAATAAAAATAGTATATTTTGAGTTATGCTATTGTTAATAATAATAATAAAAATTGCATATTTTCCCAACAATATACCTTTCTATATAATATAATTAAATATTATGGAGTTCTCTACATAGCATAATAAAAAGTTCAGTTTTCCTGCAGATAATAATTAACAATACTATCTACAAATGTTATAAGTAAAGCATGTAATCATAGGGAAACAAATTATCATGCTATGTTTATAGAAATCAAAGAAAATGTAAATTATGAATTCATATCCTTAAATAATAAAATAATGCACAATTATTTATTTAAAAAGATACTATAAAGTCTAAGCTAAATGCAGGATTTCCAACGGATGAGGCTTATGTTAATAGCCTCATTTGTCCAGACTTTATAATTAAGTTTAGCAAGAAATATGCAAAACAAGAAAAATATTAACAAATGAGGAATTTATTCTTTGTAAAATATTGCATGCTTTCTACTATAAGTGTTGGTTTTATTTTTTATTCATCAAAAAATAAGAAAGATTTAGTTTCAATGTAATTTTTACCAATGTATTGTTTTCTTGAACGGTTATTAAAGTTAGATCAAGTATGTGAAGAAAAGTTTGCATCACTAACTTACTCATGAGCTTATTAGATCCAAAGAATTGAACTAAAATTTTCATACAATAGGAAAAGATAAACAAATACATTTTAAAATATTCTTAGTGAAATAATGACCAACCTGCTATTTCATCCTCTGAAGGTTCTGGTGAACTTTCTCTTGTTGGCTGCAGTCCATTGTCTTGTGGCACCTGTGTCATTTTTACCTCACTCTTGTGACTTAATACAGGTGGGGAAAGTTGTTCTTGAAGTACTTGCTGCATGTATTGTTGGTAGTGCTGCTCTTGCAGTTGTCTCACTAAAACAGCTTGCTAGAATAAGCACACAATACAAATAAAGAATCCAAAAACTGTATAGGAAAGATTGCCCAAACATTTCCCCCTCCCCATTAACCCTTTGATGCAAACGGGACAAAGGTGTCTCTTTTATATATATATTTCTGTCACTCGAATTACAAGTAAAAATGTATTTGGGTATTTTTTAATTATAAAAAACAGTCTACTAGTTAACTAAAAAAATCTGTTAGATTATCAATAAAACAAAAAAGAAGAAGCTTGAAAAAAAATTGTTTCATTCACATTCAAAAAATTATAAATAATTGATTTTGTAAAGTTAAGACGTTTCAATTATGAATAACTGTTTCTCTTATCATCTAAATATCTTCAAATAAGTGCAAATATAAAAGAAAATATTTTTTGGTTAAATGAGCCTACATTTCATAGCCATAAATCATTGCGAAATATACTTTTTTCACATTGACCTAAATTAATACCAAATAAGGAAAAAAGTATGAAAAAATATGTTTAATAAAAATTTAGTGTCAAAGGGTTAGGAATTACATTTAAAATTATAATTTATATCCTACATCTGTGCATTTAAAATTAACCTGAACTTCCATTCAAAGAAAATACTTTTTTAAAAATAATTTAAATTTGCTTAGTAAAATAATTTTATTGCATCATCAATGCCTCAAAAAAAAAAGAAAATATTTAAATAATAGACACATAATAATCAACATGTAACTCAAATTCCTCTTTAAAATTTATTTATGAGCAAATAAGTACAAAAATGAGAAAGATAGTAATAGGAAAAGCAGGAAAACACTATTTTTTATTTACTTGTACAGCTATCATAGAAATAAAAGAAGAAAAAAAAGTCAAATTAAGCATAAAGAACAAAGAAGTAAAAATAAAATATTACTTGTTCTGGATCACCAGGGAATTGTTTCTCAGCATATGCTTTGAATTGTTGAAATGTTTGCCTATTTAAAGCTTCTTGGATAGCTCGTCTAAAAATTAAAAAAAAGTAAACATTAAATAAATGTTTTTAAGCTAAGTTTAAAAAAAAATAACAGACTACAGAATATAACTGACCTTGATTAAAAAAAAAAAAAAGAAAAATTTATTTAAAACTGAATTAAAAATATATCGTAAACATTTAGAAGAAAAAGATAAGAAAAAAAGCATACCAGCTATTTTTTATGGATATTTCATTTGCTAAATTGATTAACTCCAGCTTCGGATTTCTAAATCTTTATATTATAAAAACATAAACAATTTTAAAAACACTTAACTCTTATACAGTATTAAAAAAAAAAATTATTCTTAATAATAAGTTATAATATAACTAAATAATAGTTATATTACTAATAATAGTTATAATAATAATATTACTAAATAAAAATTTTTTTAGGCCATTGAATAATAAATAAATTATTTTAGGAATATTTATAAAAGTATTAAGATTTTTTTTTTCTTTCGATGTTCGTTTAATGAAGTTAAATCTATTTCTTAAGTCAAGACGTTCATCATAAACAGCAATCTCTTCCATTTGTAATAGGGAAAGCTCCAGAACATTGGATATGAAATTAAAATATTTTATTCAAAATGAACAAGTAGAATATAATCGAAAACAAAAACAATGATAGTTAGTTGCAGGAGCTAAAACAGATAAAAGGAACCTTTACCTAGTTCGTACGATTCTTTTTTATTTGATATGATTGCGGCAGACACTCCAAAAAATTGAGCATATTGAATCCACGGGAAAAAAAAGGGGTCACAAAAGAGCCTTTGTTTATCAAGGCAGTATACTTGTGGGAGCGACTCACAACACTCTCTTTCTTCAGCCAGGGAGAGATCGATATGCAGTTGCGCGGATCAGCTGCTAAGCAAGGTCAGAGTTGTTTTGGGGACTATTAGCAAAATAAAATTATTAATTTAAGAAATGTGTAAGATTTGGGTTGGTTTCAACGTTTTCACTCTTTGTTCTTCCAAAACAATTGCAATTAAATCTAACGTAAAGCAATTGTATAAATTCATAACATAATGTAATAATTATGAGAAAAGTTTACATTATACTAACTATACTAGAATTTCTTTTTTCTCTTTTCCTTTAATTAGTAGGAGAATAAAAAATATTTACTAAGTTTGCAAGCGTGACCAATCCAATTAATAGGCCTTCTCTTACCCTATAGTCGAAAAGAAGAAAAAAAAAAACAAAAAGAACACTTATAAAACTTAAGAATGGCAGAAAAATGTAAATATTTTTTCTCTTTCAACGGTTTTTGACCCTAAAAATATGGTAGATTGCCGCTACTAGTTTGGTGGTTGAGGAGTGTCTTTTGATCCATTGCTTTGTTTGTAATAATCTGACTATTTGAACTTAAGTTCTTTTTTTCTGAGTGCACAACTATTTTTTTTTTTCTGACTGACATGAAACTGACTAAAAAGCGCAATTTACAATCATGCAATGCAGCACATTTGGAACATGGTCTACCTTTCAAGTCTTCTTTCTTTCCGCAAGTTGTTTTAATATGGTATTGTCATTCAATTCAAAATGAGCTGAAGATTTTTTTTTCACCGACTGTATAAGCTTTAAAAATTTGAAAAGATGTTTTGTTAAAAACTCGATGCCCAATTTTTAAGGCATAACGAAATTTTATGGAAAATGAAGAAAGAAAATTTGGTCATTATATAACAGTGGTTACCAACTGGCGGCCCGCGAACTAAACGTTCGCAAGGGGAAAGTTGTTTGATGGACAAGATATCAAATTATTAAGATATAAAACTTAAAATCTAAATAATTTTAAGTTTTATATCTTAATAATTTGATATCTTTTGCACATTAATTGTTTAATACATAGAGTGCACATTAAAGTTATTGTAGCTAGAATTTTAAAATAGGCATTTAAATATTTTTAAAAATCTACTTCTGATTTTAATTTGCAATTCAATACTTTTGTTTTTTACAACTTAATAAAAATCTGACTGTAATATTTAATGTTCCTTCAAACATAAAAAAGTTCTATATAAAGTTTTGATAAAATTGTGACCTGCCATTTGACTTGTGTTTTTAATTGCGGCCCCCGCCCTCACGTAAGTTGGAAACCCCTGTTACATAATAATATTGGGGATAATCTTAGAGCATTTGAATTGCGTTTTTCGATCGATGAAGATCGCATCTTTGTATGCGATACTCCAGAAATTTTAATAATTCTTTTTATTTATTAATGGCGATAAAAACACCGACAACTTGCCAACTAGCTAGAGAACTCAAACTTTCTGTGCCGGAGGAAAATACGATTTACAACTGTTTCTTAGCCTCTACAATTAGAATTTATCGCCATATTATGATATCAAAGGGAATATATAGTCATTAAATGTTTCAACCACTTTCGGACTAGCTAGCGTGCTTAAATTTCCGCCGGAGCTCTGTGTTTAATGCTTATGCATGTCAAAATTGCTTCATGATAGTTCCCAGCTAAATATATCGTCATATTATCCACAAACGGTTTAAAATAAAATTTTGATCGGCCATAATTTAGATTATAGCTAAAATTTGACCACTTTCCGACTAACTAAGGTGCTCACATTTTTAACTAGAGTTCTGTGCCAAGATGCTAATGTAAGTTAAAAATGCTTCTGAAATAGAGTGAGCAAAATATACCGTCACACATTTTATCTTAAAGAATAAAATAATATCTAAAAAGGATAAAATTAAATAAAAAATTTAGAAATTATGTTTTTAATGAAGACTAAAATCTAGAAAATAGTTTTATTTTAGTTGTACTTGGAAATAAAATAAATAAATAAAAACGTTGGCTATGTTCAATCATAATTCGTTTTAGGTCTGATAAAAAGTTAATGTTATTTTTCTCCTTCTTAGCCTCGCGCTCTTTAATCCCTTTTGGTCTGATATTTTTACTTTATTATTATAGTTATCAGTTTTATGGTACGAGATCTCATAACATGGAATGGTTTTCGGACCCTATAATGCAACATTACAGCCCAAATACGACCGAAGATAATTGATCTTCAGAATCAATTAAATCAATAATCTTAAGAAACTGAAGTGGTGAGATATTACTAGACGAACGTTTCCTAATTTTTTACAACTACGGAACCCTTAATGAACTAAACCCTAAATATGTAAATAAAATTTATAAGCAGCCGTGAACATATTTAGCAGAAAAAAAGACTTAATTATTTTGATAATATTTAATGAGAAGAATGAATACTTTTTCAATAATCGTTCTATCAATAAAGCTCTTAGAGTTTTTANTCAACAGCCAGTTGTGATTTTTAACTTTTGTGCAATTTTTTCATAGTAAGAAATACATTTATTTTTTTATAAGTGGTACACAGCGTTCCGAAAATTTTAGAAAGGGTACGCAAAAGTCATAAGTTTGGGAAACACTGTACTAGACGAACGTTTCCTAATTTTTTACAACTACGGAACCCTTAATGAACTAGCATCTTTTGGAGGAACCCCAAATATATAAATAAAATTTATAAGCAGCCGTGAACATATTTAGCAGAAAAAAAGACTTAATTATTTTGATAATATTTAAAGAGAAAAATAAAACATTTTTCAATGATGGTATTATCAATAAAACTCTTAAAATATTGTGACTGAGTTGAATTCGTAGGCTTGGAGTGATATCTAGTTTAGTTCTGAATTTGTTTTTGGTGCATACATTAGTTGAAAATGAATAAAATAAGCCGAATTATAGTTTTCAAAAAATAACTTTTATAATTTTTCAGATTAGTTATCAAAGAACATTATTCGTTATCCTTGATTTAACGCAATTTGTTTTGAATTGAAAAGTTCCACGAGAAAAACTGATGTAATTTTTTAAATAAATTTTGCGATTTCTTTTTCTACTGGCATTTTATTTTAATATTTTCATAAAAATAACCAAACTATTAAAGAAATTATGGTTTATTGCTTTGATATAAAGATAATAACAAGTTTCAAAAATCATTACGATTTCAAAAATTTCAACTTTCGAAACACTTGTGACCCTTTTCACGGAACTCCAGGGTCCGGCGGAACACCATATGGTGTACTACACTACTGTTGAATGAAATTTTTAGTCTAGAAATATCAGAACCGATCAGATTTTCCCCGGCAAAAATTTATAATAGAAACAAAACCTTTTACAAAAAAATTACTCTAATAAAACGTTAATTGATTTTGTTATCTATTGTTTGTTGTTTTGTTTTTGATTATTGATTTTTAACAGAATTTAATTGAGAAGAAAGCAATCGATCGTGTATTACATTATCAGAAGAAAATAATGCTAATTTAAAAGTCGCTTATATGTAGTCTAAGTAATGTTTTGTAAATCGTATCTCGGAAACGGTCACCATGCAATTAATATAAGGACTTTTCAAAGAAATAAATATTGATTGAAAGTGATTTCTATAATAAAAGAGGACATTTTTAATAAAAGTGCGCAATCTTAAAAAATACTGGTCAACTGAGATAAGAAAGATTTAAAAGAACTAAAAATGATTTTTGAAGGGACACTTTTGAAATTATAAAAGATTTTTTTGTTGTTGTATTTTAATGTCTTAATTGAGGAAAAAAAAATACTATATAATAAAACTTAACAAGATAACATATAATAGGATAACACATATATATTTCTTTTAATAGTACACTTTTGAAAATATTTTCAAATTAGTACATATAATAAAAAAAATTCTTTTGAGTAAAGTTTGATGTACCAAAAAAATTATAATTATTGATACATACCAAAATTTTTTTCAGATAAGCTGCTGTACAAGCACAGTTTCGAATGACGAAAAATCGTTGCTTATTATACATTGAAGTTAATTATTGATTATTAAAAGAAATCCGGAATTTGATAAATGTCGGGACAAATATTGCCAGGCGGACGTGTTAACCTCCCTGATTATATAGAGTTGGGGAAAAAAATGAATTGGTTTTTTCTCTAGGATTTCCTTTTTTCAGATAAACACTGGTCCCACGACCCCAAAGTGTCCCAGTCACCCTTTTCTATAAATTCCGTTTGTTAGACTTATTTTATTTCACCAGTTGATCAGCTTCGACGATTTAGTTTCGCTCGCAATAGTAAATTTTGGTGCTTGTGGGGAATGGGGGGGGGAGACTTACAGCACGATTTTCAGATCAAATTATTATAGCAAAATCAAGAAAAATAAAAATAATATACCAATTAATAGCAACTCAGTCTTAATCAGGGACTTCACAAACGGTAAAAAAAGTCGGGGTAGAGGTGGGACTCTGACTTTTCTTCAGACTAATTTTATCAAAATCCACAGATTTTTGAAACTGCTGTTATAAATTCTACTGTTGATTTTCCAGTTGTGTTATATTCATGCACAAGTATGCGAATTACTTTAAAAAAAAACACTTTCACTGAGGATGAAAATGTGCTACAAATATTTCTTTTAAATTATTATCAGAATTAGTTTAAAAAAGAAAAAAATTTACATAAAGGTATTAACGTAAATAGGAACGAAGAGATATAGGGACAGACAAATTTCTTTTAATATTTATGGGAAATTAAAGTTAGCTGTAAGAGTTCTAGGTAGTTTCACGATTGTATTGGTTAGCTGCTAGCATAATTATCTATGTTCAAATATTGTTTTATTAAAATTGTGGAGAAATATCTGTGATCGTGTTATATTTTCTAGTAAATATTAAATCAAGTGTTAGCTTCAAAATAAATATAATTTTATATGATTTTATGAATTAATATGATTTAAAAAAAAATGCATTAACGAGGCAAAAAAGGATTTATACAGTAGAGATACCAATAAATTGAATACTTGAATTGAATTATTGAAACTAATTTATCAAGAATCGCGATGCTGGATTTCAAAATCGGGAGAATATGGATTGCGATATTGTATTTTAAAATCGTATAATATGAACCGTTATATTGGATTTTAAAAACACGGGAATACGAATCCCACTGCGTAGCTTTTAAATTATGTAAAAATGCGAAAATCGATGTTTAATATTGCAAACGCGTAAATACAAATCGCAATAATGGACTTGGAAAACGAGTGAATATGAATTGTGACAATGGATTTTAAAAACGAAATGCAAAATTGATTTTAAAAAAGCATAAATGTAAATCGCGACATTGGATTTCTAAATCAGGTGAATACGAATTGCAATATGTAACTTTCATATTAGATAAATACGAAAATCGATGATTGATATTCAAACTGCATGAATAATGATCGCGATATTAACTGATTCCCGCGCAGTTCCAAAAATTCAAAATGGCGAAAATCCGCCAAATCAGAAGAATCAAATTGGATTTCTGCCCATTGGCCGAAGAATCATGGGTATATAGCGTCTCGCAAACGGGAATTAGGCAAAGTTTCAAAATTTGAATTTTAGATTGCGGAATTTCGGGAAAATTTCGTCGGATCCTAAGTTTTTAAATACCGAAAGTTCGAGAACCAGTGGTCTTCAGAAACGCGGAATTCCGTGATATTCGCAGAAAAATCATATGTCCTGCTCCTAATTTTTAGATCTGGAAGGATAATACGAAAAACTCGGAGTTTTGTACAATAACTCCTGATATGCTTTTGTTCTTGGCAAAATAACTTCAATCAATACAAAACCAAGTTGAAGACGCAATATTTTTAAAAATTTTTTTATAAATTTCACATTATTTTATTCTTCTTCTTGTTGCAATTAAAAAATATTTGTTAGTAATTACTAAAGCGAAAAATGAAATTATTCCATATTCGCGTTTTTCTGATTTCGTAACTTTTTTTGAATATGTGATTTTTGAAATTTTTTTTTATTTTTTTAAATCTTGTAATCAAATTTTTATTTTTGTTAATTTTAAAAATATTTAAACAAAATAAACTGATGGCTATTAGATTATATACAAACAGTAAAACAAACAACGTTAGGTCAAGAGTTTTTTACCTGTCAAAAGTTGCCATAGATTTCACTTCAATCTTATATAGTTAAAGAGAACATATTTTATTACGGCCAACAGCGAAACGCGAAAGTAAATATGAAAAAGTAATTTATTTATCATTATTTTTAGATAAACACGAATTTACATCGATTTTATAAAGTAATTGCAGTTGCAATAAATAGATGATCAGGCACGCACTTCAGAGGTCTTATATCGCGTGACATGAACGGTTCGCCTGATTAATATTAAACTATTGCTCACAGTATTATCAAACATAATAATAAACTTAAAATTATTCATATACAAAGCAAGATACTATGTCAAGGTAATAATGTAAGCGATTTTAAACAAATCTGATAGCCTTATCGACAATGCGAAATTATATAATGCATATTATTTTTTCTTTGAATTTTAGTTTATCTAAATAAAAACCACTCTAAAAAATTATCGATAGAGAAAATGTTTTTCGTTATAAATGAAATCTCGGACGATAGGGATTTGACTAAACAGGTAATCAGACATAACAATTAAGAATAAAATAATTAACAATAAAATAATCTAGAGATGTAACACTGTTAAATATATTAAGTCTTCAATATTAATATCGTTTTAAAAATATTGAAAACAAATATTTTTGATCCAATTTCTAGTTAACATGTGGTATATTTTGTTACATTGCTCCTACATTTTTTATGACCTCGATCAAGGTTCACCGATTTTAATCAGCAATTTGAATTCCCATGAATTTCTTTTTTTTTAAAAAAATGACCGATTTAAGAAAAATATTTTTTTCTAGTATATAACTAGCTATCATTTTTTTTTCTTCGTAAAATTTCATACCACTTAAACCTATTTATCATTCACATAAAATCTGTCTCTAAAAGTTTACATATTTTTGGGGGAGAAGGAAAACTATTTTCAAATTTTCTACTTTCCTTCTTTCCTATCCATTCTATTTTAGTATCTATTTATTTATTATTCTCTGAGCATAGTTTAGTAACACTCAAAAATTAGAAATAAATTAGTAAATGATAGACCCAGTAAAATAACATCTTCACATTACTTTACTGCATAACTTCCAGAATGATAGAATCTGGCTTGCAGATACTCCAAGCAACTAGGCAATTGTTGAACATTTGTCAAAATCCGAAGTCGTTCATGGTCTAGGCCGGAATTTGTGCAAGCGGCAAAACACCTCTAGTTTTTGTGGATGAGGGAGTTAAAATAGATTAAAAAGTGTACCAGCGGGACATTTTAGAAGCTGGTGTACTTCCATGGGATATAAAGCACTCTGGTAATTTATACCAAGTGCTTCAATTCACAAGGCAAAAGTGACAAAAGTGGTGCAAGGCGCATTATCCGAATATGATGTCCTCTAAAGAATGGCCACCCTATTTGCTAGATCTCAATCCCGTGAATCACAGTGCATGGTCTATTTTGAAAATTAGAGCTACACAACAACGGGCTTCCTCTATTTGTACTTCAGGTCTATCAAGAAAAAAATTTAAAAAAATTGTCTTATATTATTGATGCCAATGATGCTTAATTAATTTTAAGGTACAAATAGTATTCCCTAGTAACAATTTTACATTGGCCCCAGTTGGGCTCAAAATTGGAAAATATGGGTCCCATAAGAACGTGCACCAAGGGACTTATATTGTGATGTCTAGATTTTTCAATATTGGTCCTAGAATGACTTTCAATATTGGAACAAGATTCATTTCTATCTAGGACCAATATTGAAAAATCTACACAAACCAATGCCTACCCAACATTATAAATCTATAAAGGACCTTCATAGAAAATGATATTGGTTCATCATTGAAAGTCATTCTAGGACCAATATTGAAAAATCTAGACAACTCAATGTATACCCAATATTATAAGTTAATTAAGGTGCAACATGGAAAATAATATTGGTTAATTCTTGAAAGCCATTCTAGGACCAATATTGCAAAATATACATACCCCAATATTTGCTTAGAGATTGAGGCACGCGTGTTCAAATCGCACCCATACGGGGCTAGAGGCTAAAGGATCCCCGTTGAGTCAACACCTCCTAGAAGTAGAAAGGCCTCAGCACGGATCAATTTAGTACCGATGTGACGAAGTTAACTGCGCAGTAGACGAAAAATAAGAAAGATGTCATTACGTTAGGGGTACTAAGCTGCGCAATGGTTGGAAATACAAAATATGTCATTACGTTTGGACTACTAAGGGATATTTATGGTAACCTGTGCTGAGGCCTGTTCTTTCTAGGAGGTGTTGGTTGAGTCTGATCTAAATTGAGTAGCAACAGCATGAAGGGGTCAATGTCGTAATCACAAATTGCAAATCAATTGTTCAACTGTGTTCCATTTATCAAAGTACGCGAATTCCTATCGAGGTCGTCATTTCTGTTGAGATACATGTTCAGATCACGTAAGAAAAGCACTTATGTAGAGTGTTTGTTAAAACAAGCTTGCCTGCGAGCAGCCATTATAGAGCTAATATATCGACAATGTCAACCTTCATCTATTAGGAGATAACTCAAGGTAAAATCAAGTTAACATATCTTATATACTAGGGAACTGGAATTTAAACCTACACAGGTCCTATATAAAAATAAATATTTGACCAGAATATAAAGCCATTCTAGGACCTATTATTACAACACTTATAAACCTTAATCTCGGTCCGATATCGAAAGCCATTCTAAGACCATTGTCGAGAAATGTACAAGATCATTATAGACTTGTAATTAAGGAACAGTCTTGAATTTACATCTATTGAACTTGGAAAGACTTACAATATTTTAATAATATCTATTTCTATATCTAGTTCCATAAGTGATTTACAATACAAACAAAACTACCTGTAACAGATTTTTCTTTTTTGCTCATGAGACATTTTTGCTCATTTTACAATATTCCAAGTACAATATAAACATTCACCTTTTGAAAATAAATATTTTTTCTTTGTTTGTCTATTAAACTTCTTATAGTTCATACAAAATTTTGGTAAAAGTTTATAGGATTGAAAGAAAATTTTTGTTCAGGATTATTTATTGTAAAATAAGTAAACCACTGCGCAATGCTTTGTCTTAAAACTCTCAGCTGATCAAAATATCTTGAAAATTAATTAATAGAACAATCAAACACACATAATTTTAAAAATGAAAAATTGCTTTCACTCATTATACAGCTTTTGGGAGTAATATGGTGCGATTTCGCGTAGAAAATTAGGCGATGTACGGGGCCTTGTTCTTAATATTGCAGGATGTTAAAAAATAGATTGAGAAAAGCGTTTATAATTTACTTTTTAGGTTTTATTTAACAGCTATAAAATATCGGGTTAATCAGTCAATTTTAAATAAGGTCTACATTGGATGAATAACGTCCTTAAAATATCGGGTGAATAGTACAATTCTATATATGGCCTATATTGGTTGAACAACGGCTATAAAATATCAGGTCAATTGGACAATTTTAAGTAGGGTTTATACTGGCTAAATAACGGTTATAAAACATCAGTTGAGTCGGACACCTCTATATCGAACCGACATATGCTGAATAACTGCGATAAAATATCGTTTGAACTTAAGAAATCTGTATAGGACATACTAAGTATGTCCTATACAGATTTCTACTGAAGTACTGAACATACTAAGTATACATGAATAAAATATTGGCATCAAGACAATTACTATAAGTAGTGTGAAAATAAGTTGTTACGGCCCAACAGAAAGGATAAATATCAGAGAAAAAAGTTGATAATGGTCATTTTTTACTATCCAAGAGTTGACCAGGAGGAATGGCATTATGCCAAATGATACCGCATATAATTAGTTTTCATTTTGTTGCCATAAAAAACAGGTTTTCTTTAATTTGATAATGCAAAGCAACTGGAAAGATCAACAAATAGTTATAGAAAAAAATAGGAATTGTTTTAGCTTAATTGTGTCGGTAAATGACTTTTAGTTTTTTGCATGATTTCATCTACGGATTTATTGATTATTTACTTTTCATCCTGTAGGAAGATCAGGTATTCTGCTAGAGTTGATAATAAAAAATACATAATATATTTAATTTATAGTGCTTACATTTACTAGATAATAAGTAGGGGANGATAGTCTACTTTACTCGTCTGTCAATTAATACTAATAATATATTGGATTTTTTGTTAGTTAAAAATAGTTAAGTAAAAAATGTTACAATTGACACCACTCTCCCCTATGACCTAATATCATGGAAATTCACTTAAAAAAAATAAAAATAAAAAAAACTTCAATTAATCGCCTTTAGCTTCAAGATTTTAGTTTTCACCAGTAAACAAAATTCAAAAATAACAAAAAATAATATTACAGAAAATAAAAATCCATGTATTTAAAAGAATATTAAATGATTACAACTGGAGCTTACCTCGTGAATTACTTGTCCAATGAGCATGCTTGGATTTGTCATAATTTTCATTCGATTTTAATGCATACCAATACTCAAGAGTCAAACCTTAGAACTCAAGAGTCAAATTAAAGCTTCTCAATACTTATTTACAGAAACTAAGTCTTGTTGTCTAAACACATTGTATCCAATTGTGATATGGCATTGTGTATAAGTGTTTAATGTTATTAAAATTGTTCCCATGAGATTTGGTTCTCGATTTTAATCAGAATTTAATGACTAAATATAATCAATCTATGGTACTAGATTTTTTAGGTAAACAAATAAATGCTTTATGAAGAACGGATCTCATTTCTGAAATGCCAGTTTCCCAGAATCACATTAAAAACAAAAATTCAATAGTTAATTATCTTAATGCTTTAACATATTTTTCAAATATTTGGATAGCATTTAAATTTACTTTATTTTAAACTTTAACTGTCAATTTAATATTGTTACACTTTAACTGTTCAATTATCGTAACTAGTGCGACATAACTTTCGTGGAATTATTTTATCTCTGTTCCACCATTTGTCCTACTGATGACCTGTACCTGCGTTAACGAAAAGCATCTAGGTTTTTAAAAAATATTTTACTACTTCTGATTTTTAAATGTTGTTTTTAATCCATTTCTATCCAAAATTGCTTGTTTTCATTTATGTATTTAACACTCATTTATTTATTTTTTTAATTTAGCAAGTATCATTTTTTTAAGTTAAAGATATGTAGGCTATGATCATCTGGGCTTTGCACACACATAATTAACACACTTGATTAAATTATAAAATACATATATTGAAATATAAAGCTAATAATAATATAAAGCAAAAAATCTAATAATAACTTTACAAATAAATATCTATATGTTGTAGATTTTAATTGTTTTAATAAATCAATCAGAAAAGAATAGAGAAAAGTATGCATATGAAATTGGTGTGAGAAGAGAAATGTCAATCAGATTTAAGCCATAAAATATTTATTTAAATTAAAATTTATAAATTATCATATCCTTTGAAAGATCACTCCAAAGATAACTATATTTAGATTAAAATGCTTCAAAAAAAAAAAAAATCTTTTGGTCAAACACAAAAATTCCACTTAATTGTCTTTTTCCAACCTAAACTAAGTTGCTAGCATTATGTGATGGATAAATTTTGAACAATGGTTTTAATATAAGAGGTTTGAGATATCTTAGATACTAAACTCTTCAAAATTTTTTGATAGTGGATTGAGACGATAATCTAAATTGTAGAATGAGAAGGCTAGACGACATGAAGAAATAATTAGATTTTTGGTTAACTTGCATGCTCCCCAAACACTTAAAAGTATGCCATGTTTCAAATGCAGAAATATCTTTAAGCAATTCCCCAGTTCACGAAAGCGGTTGTGGGATGAAACTAAAGTAAAAGAGCAATTTTCAGTTTGTTGCCTTCTCATATTCCAAGCTTCGTTTGCACCTTTTGATGAGGAACAAACGAACCAAAGACCATGTAAAGAATAATTTTCAATTTTATAGCGTAAACATTTCTGTTCATTGTACCAAAGAATATTGCTGATGAAATTAAAGAATGGCAAGAAATGACATCCTATCAACCAGAATACAGATAAAAACATAATAATCTTCACTTCAATAATAAAAAAAAAATCTTTGAACAAGAGTGGTGCATTGTTGAACAAAATTTTTCACTTGATGTTATGTTATTTTCACTTCTAAAGATGGAGAAAATGTATGTATGTACATCTACATCTAATATTTCAATTTCCAATAAAAATAGCTAGTTTTAAAATAAGACTGATAGTATAAAGATCCAAGAATAAGTGTAACTAAAACTGCAAATAAAAAAAAAAAACTTTGAAATTAGTTTTCTCACTCTCATGGAAAAACAAGTTCAAATTGTACATGGAAGTGAGATTCTTATCATAGTACTGATATGAAAATATTAAAAGCTTATTCAGAAATTAGTACACATTATTTAATTAAATTTGAAAAAATACATTATTTTTGAGAAATTAATATAAATTTTTAGATCATCATTGCCTACTACTGCTAGTATTGAACTTCAGAACATTATTATTCTAGTATTTCTTTAAAGTAGTTGTTTTTTTTTATTTAAAAATAAATAAATAAATAAATAAATAAAAAGTATAAAATTAAGTTAGATATAGGGCTAAAAAAAACTCAGAAATTTTACCCGTCCCCGAGGACGGCTTGTCCAACAATGCACCCGTCCTCCTTCGAAACTAACCCGTCGCTTCTAAATAAATAAAAATATTATTTTTTCTTATTTATTACAAACATTTATATAAATTACATAATAAATTAGTAGCTACTAGGATTACATTATACAGTAATAAAAGAAATACTAAGTTACTAATAGTAAAACCTAGTATTTCTTTTATGAAATAATTTATTTCTCTTATGAAATAATTTAAATGACGAAGGTCAAGTTATCTGGAATGTCAGTTTATCCAAGGGTACTGCGTTTTTTAAAATGAAACAAATATGACGTTTGCCAGTTCCACAATCAAGCCTATAATTTGCAGAGGTTTTTGCACAGAAATCTGAAAGGGGTTTTATATTTAGGTGGATGTTCATAATTGCGTTTAACGCTTACGTAATGTGTTTTTTTGTAAGTTCATTGTTGAAAAGTCCCTTTCAACTGCTGCAGTACTCCCAGACGGAAAAAACATCAATCCACCATGCGCAGTATGTTGCTGTACGGGATTTCTAGATTAGAGGATCATTTCAGAAGTGAGGCCCTAGACTCTTTTAAGATAACAAAAAGTGAAAGCGCATCATGAACATTAACGGGAAAATTGCCATCCGCGCGGACGTCTGATTCGAGAAATTCGTTGTCCGCGGGAAATTTTTGACTGCCGAGGACGGGCAGATATAAAATAAATTTTTGCTTTAACTTTACAAAAGTGAATTTTTTAAAGCACTTGTTATGTTTACAATGATAGTATTTCAACAAATCATTGCAAATGTAGGTCTTATTTGATTAGATGACTTTATCCTTCATAGTTCATATTAAGATACAAGATATTAAAGTCTAGTGAACATATTGTTTTTCCTATATTGTCTGATTGTAATGCACTCTGTTTGGGATCAGAAATAAATAGGTGTACTAGTTTTAACCATTGATAACAAAATATTCCTCAAATAGACTAACAACACACATTCTTAAAACACTTTCACTTGCTACTTGATATAAAAAAAAATTCATTTTTTCGAAAATTAACTATTTAAATCCTAAAAATCTATTAAAAATAGTATATTACATCTCCAAAATGCAAAATATACTTTAAACCCTAACAATTAAGTATTGGAAATTCAACAACTTTGTTCAAAACTAAAAGCAGTTCAATAGATAGTTGTGAATTGGTTAACGGAACAGTAAGCAAAAGTGCAATGAACTGCAATGAGTAGTAGCACAGGGCCAGAATCATAAACTTTAATGTGTAATTTTCTTTATATTCATGTTTTATAATAACCACATAATATGTTTCACTACTTCTGTTATCTTAAAAAGAACTGGGCAGAGAAAATCTGTCACTATTATCTTAAAAAGGACACTATACCATTGAGAAAAAAAACCAAAAAAAAAAACCCTTCAGTTAAAATGAACATAGAAAAACAGAGCTTCACACAAAACTTGATAATAAAGTGTTGTTCGCTGCAGGGTGGCTGGAAGGAGAGATAAAAATGTTCTTATTCATTAGAGTGGAAGTTGATTGAATGACCACACATGTGAAAACTGACAGCCCCCATTACAGATTAAACATGGTCTGAGTGAACCGAAATGCCTATAAGCTTCACAAAAAAATCGGTGACATTACTTTTCAGACACATCCTATAATGTTTATGGATATAGAGTGATAGCTTTAGACGAAATAATTTTTACAAGATTCAAAAATTATTCTATAACAATACCAAAAATAAAACCATAGAAAAGAAATTCTGGATTGATCCTTTATATAATTACTTGAACAATAAATTAGCTAAAAATTTCTAATCTAGTTTATTTGGAGAATTAAAAATAAATAAAAAATAAAGAAGGAAAAATAAAAAAGCAGGGCACCTGTAAGCATCGGCAATTTAAAAATATTTAATAATTTTAACATCTAAACAAGGTTTTGGATCTAAATTTTGAATTTTTAACCGAAAAGTTGAATATTAGAAGGAAATTTTAAATTTAGTGGATGAGTCATGGAAGATGAATCAAATACATGATCAATATCTATATAACTAACAATGCATGCTAAGTTCACAAAATTAAATGTAAATACAGATCTAGATGAGCAGAAAATCAGGAGCATCTTTTAATAAAGACTAATTAAAATTTTTGATGGCATAGACTATTTATACTAAACTTTTAATTTCCCCTCAATGCATTAACCTTTGAGTGAACTTAAAATTGTTCGTGCTTAAAAAATTTAATAAATTATTCAGGAATACACAAGAAAACAGTGAAGAGCAATATGATGATTCAAAAAGAAAAAAATATTAATTCGAAATAATTTACCTTTGCAAGCAGAACATAGAAAAGGGCCAAAGAAAAAGATTGTATCACAAACAAAAATAAATGATGCAACTGACATGCAGATTATTTAATGCTGTTGTAAAAGTTCTAACTTCTTCTGCTGTTATAAACTAACCATACCATAATATATATATATATATATATATATAGACACACAGCAAAATAAATAAATACAAAAAAATATGAAGAAAATTAAGATTGAGTTTCATTTCTGTAATTTTCCTTTGTTTTATCTTCAATTCGAACTTAAAATTAGTCACAAAGAGCTTTTTGAAAGCTGCTATAAATATACTGACATAAAATTTTTGATAAGAATTAAAGAATAACAAAAAATTGCAAATTACACAACAGTCACATATTAAAAGATCAGATTAAATCATTAAACCTCCAAATATTTATTTAAATTGTATTCAAATTTCTCTGCAAATCACTACTTTTTCGTTGGATAATATGGGTGAAACCAGTTTTTTTGGTAGAATACATACTGTGCATACATATAGTTTTATGACATTTAAATATTAGATTCATGCTCAAACTATTAAGCAAGAAAGAAAAGAACTAATTTTAATAGCCACTAATCAGTTTTTCTGTACAGTCATTCTTTGATAAAAATGAAGGGGAAAAAAGGCTACAGTACTAATTGCTTAGATTCTTAAAACTCTCATTTGATTGAAGTAAAAACATGAAAATTCAAAATACATAAGAAAATTTATTTCTAAATAAAGGAAAGTTTAAAAATAAAAATGAAGAAATATTTTAAAAAGCACACTGACTGTGTTTTAAATTCAACAACTTTACTTTTAAAAAAGACACACAGGCAAAGATTTCAATGAAACATGAAATTAAAAATTAAATAAATAATCAATGTAATGTATCAGAAAAACTGAGAAGGTAAAAGAATAGCAAATTGATAAACCAACAGTATCTTTTGAACACTGATTCACGGGGTTAAAAATATCAAATTTAATACAATGATTCATTATTTCACCATAATTTCTTTACACGGTGAAAATTATGGCAGTTTTTATTGCAAGAATTCTTAATGTAAATGAATCTTATAATAAGGGAGTGCAGGTTATATAGAGTTTTTATTAGATAAATTTAAACTACCAAATAAAATTAAACTTATTAATTTGGAAGATTTGGATTGAAAAATTGACTTAAATAGAAATCACAATTTAACTGACAAAACTCTGTGAAAATTAATAAGAGAATGATCCATTAAGAAACTACCTTGAAAAAATTGCCAATACCTAATTTCAATCTTTATCAATCAATATATGTAAAGTTTTATTTCATTAGTTTTTAAAAATTTTGAGAAGAGTACCATACATAAGTTTTGACAGTGTAGTTATTTTTAACAACCTTTACCTTTTTTGTTACTATAGCAAAAAAATAAAAAAATGATATAAAAACTGCAGTTGCCATCAACAATTTAGGTTAAAGTATAGAGGAAAATGATTCATTGGAAAAACAATTTTGTTATGTCAGAAGTTTGTGGAAATAACACAGAATAAAATTAGTTCTCTCGTAGGGCTTTTAGGATGGCCCCGCCCTGTCTGCTCTTTGATGCGCCTCTTTGCCATTTTCGTAAAAATAAGCCACCATCCACTGTCAATACACTGGCTTTTTATTCTTAGTCCACTTGATAATTATACTGTTTACTGTCAAAAATATTGATTTAGTTAGGATAATTCTCACGTAGTAGAATTTTTATAAGTTTTTTTTTTTTGGGGGGGGGGAAGGTGTATATAATTAATAAATTTTTAAAGAGATTTTAAATTTTTTAAATACATTTTTTTTAAAAGCACCGTTAAAAGTTTATTTTTCATAATTTTCAGCTTAAATTATAGAATACATTGTTTAGTTTATCAATTGATAATTTTTTTAGTTAACTTTTTCGAGATAAAAATTAGACACAGTGATTTTCGTTTATCTTTAATTATTTTTTATAAACTACAAATTCTCTTATTTTGTTAAGGAGTGAGAATAAATGTTTGAAATACACATAGAATAATATAAGAGGGTTATTTAAAACTGTTGAAAATTCAATTATTACAAACTTTGATTAATTTCATCAGTGGTAAGTAAGTGCTCTTTCAAAACTTAAAATGTCATTTTCTATGAGGAAGCACTCAGCCCCTTTTTATTCAAAGGAAGAAATATGTGCTGGTCTTTAATTTTTTTTATCCATATATTTATTCCATGCACTCTTTGGAGAACTTATTATGCCAAATAGAAATGTATGAAAATGGGAATAAAAGTTAAATAATATAAAACCTTTACATAGCATACAATTTTTTTTCAAACTTAGTTAAGGCAACAAATGATAGATTATTATTTATGGTGTGCAAGACTTATTTTTGTATTGATTTAAAATTTCAGTAGCTTATTGGGATTATCATTTTATTTAGTCTTGAATAAACTTTGCATAAAAATATAATGAAATAATAAATTAGCTATATGTAATTACTACAGACATGAAGATACAAAATTCTAATTTTGAAAGACATTTTAAGAAAATGCTGATAGCTGATATAACTTACTTTTGATTGTTTTGCTTTTGCCTTTCTTTTTCTTCTCGTAACCTCTCTTCTTCAAGTCTTTCTTCTTCTTCCTCTTCTAATCTTAATCGTTCTTCCTCCTCAGCTTCTAATCTTCTTTTTTCTTCTTCTTCAATCCTTAAATATATATAATAATCAAATTAAAATTTGTTACATGATATAGGAAATTATGATTTATAATGTCTGTATTGGTATAGAATTATAAATATCTTTAGTCAGAAAATGAATATTAACAAAAACTTAATATCAGAAATTGTATTATTACTTATAACTTAATTTTTTTATACAAAAAAAAAATCTTTTTATACATCTTATAGGGACCATGAGAATTTGTAAACACAACTTTATTAATGCAAAAGCAAGTTTGTATTAGATTCAGCACAAAATTCTAAGAATTTGATACTGCTGAGCTGCATTTCTACTTGTGAAGATGAGTGGAGCTAAAAGTTTTCTAAAATTACATTAGGAAATACTTTGGCTTACTTTTCTCTGATGAATGCTTACAAAGCCACTAAAACAGTTCATTTTTTAGTATAACAAAATTAGAATTTGAATAATTTTTTGGATACAGTTAAAAAGTTAGAAGACTCTTGGAAAGGATGTGTGAATAAGAAACCAAAACAGCGAGCTATTACCGATTATTTTGTAAGTAGTCCTCTCTAATTTGTGCAATAAATTAGTTTAATCCTTATAAGTTAGTAACTTTTCAGAATTTTTTTTTTTATTTAGAGTTAAAAAGAAAGAAAAAAACTGCCTGAAAGTAAGTACACTTTTTCAATTTCGTCTAAACTATAGTACTTTTTACTTCGTTTATAACTTTATTTTTTAAAGTTAATGGTTGTATTTATTATGAAATGTATAGTTATTAATTTAATATAAAGCATAAAAAGCATTTATTGATATTTATAACAGATAATAATTTACAAATTTATAATAGATAACAGATATAGGTAATAAACACAGACAATAAATAATAGAAAATGTCTGTGTAACATACAATTTTAATGAAAAAAAAAATTCTTAAATGATAAGATGAACAAATTGTCTGCCCCCCTTCGAGTTAACAATAACAGGTTTGACAGGAATTTTTTTTTATATCTTATGACTCAAATATTTTTCAACCATTATTAAATTATAAAATAAATATAATCTTGATATTCTTAAATAGCTCCAGACATAGCTCATCATAAATCAGCTAAGAAATGCAAAATTTTACAAATTTACACGATTTTGTTGCTTAACAAAGATAAATATTTTATCAAAGTAAAGGAAATCATTGTAGTAGATTTTATAAATATATGATTTAGACTTGAAATATAAGGTGGTTAAAAAACGAATAAAAACTTATGAGCAGTCAACAAAGTGATTTTGACCAAAATTTTCAAGATAGCAGTTATTTTTAATAAAGTGGAGCATCGTTTATACGACGCCGAAGGGACCACCGAAAAACGTCGTATAAACGATAACGTCGTATAATCGATTTTTACTTCTAAAACTGAAACTAACTCTGTTTTCAGTTAATTTTAATGTTTAACGGGCTGATTTACATAAATTTCTAAATTAGACAAAACAAAACAAACAAATGACCAAAGAAGAAAAATTGCAGTGAGCAATTTGAATGTATGATACCTTTAATTATATTTTCTTGCTATTAGTCTCTACAATGCTTTCAATAGCGAGTTGAACTTACTGCTTTCTATGATGCAATTTTAAATTTCTAATCACGGCCAAATCTAGTGGCTGAAGCGCACTTGTGCAATTTTCAGGAAAAAAGAGAGCTTTTACATTTTCCAAAATAATTAGTATCGATGGGTGCGCTGAACATTGGTCGATGAGTTGCAAAATTTTTCGTTTTTGCCTCTTCATAACATTGTCTAGTTTTTTCAGTCATCTAGTAAAAATTACGGTCGTCATCCACGCATTCTTGTTGACACCCTTTTCTGTATCATTCATGTTTGCAAATTCCGCCCTTTTTTAAAATACACAAGAAAAAATAAAAAATTAAATAAACGTGAACAAAATCTAAAAACCGACGTATAACCGATTCTGCGCGTTGTAAAAACGATATATTTTTACATTAAAATGAATAGGAATGATTTGGGACCACACTAAAACGTCGTATAAACGATGCTCCACTGTATATCAAGAGTTTAGATAAAAAATCTATTTAAAGCGTATTTATGAACAGAGAAAGTACATTTGTGTCTGATTTTTGTAGCTTAACATATTTAAGGATAGACTCTATAAAGGTCCTTGGATCGAGGACAACAACTGTGCCCAACAATTGGATGTTACTAGTAAAAATTCCTGCATTTTGTTTACACATGGGGTTTTTACTTACACCCATTTGAGCAAAAGTGTGGTCAGCCACTGTGGGGTTATCAATGCTGTGTCATATTGCATCTTTTTACATCGTTGTTTACCTTTGTCAAGGTGTTTGGCATTGACATGATGTGATTGTTTAAATACAGCTGTCATTATTATTTCAGTGCTAATGCTAGTGTTTGTTTCTGATTTTTGTTTTCTTCACAAAATATAGTTTATGTGTTACCATTTTAGTATTTATCATGCACAGCATGGTATTTATCATTAAAATCATGTTTGAAACATCTTGTACATGTCTGAAGTTTCAATTTATGTAAGTTAATCCATTCTCCAGCAAAATGAACTACATGTTCTTCTTTTAGTTAGTGCTTTATCCTGGTCCTAAATTATTTTCCTGCTTTTGAATAAAGCATGTGGCAAGCCAAAAACTTAAGTGAAATAAGTGCATGGCAATTCCAAAACTATGAAGAATAAATCTTAGTGCGTGAAAATACAATAATTAAATTACAAGTAATTCAGATGTTCTGTTTTTTACTTTGCACATGTTTACATATCACAAAAAAAAAAAAAATGAATAAAAACATGAGTAGCAAAATGTTGAGAAAGAGAGAGAGAGTTAAGCTTTATAACCCTTTTGTAAAACATATTTTATAATTTATAAAAAAAAAAAAAATAATTAACTTCAGAAATTTAAATTATCATTCAAATCAAGCAATTATTTATCTTAAGAAAACAATCTTTTAAATCAAAAGACACATATTTAGAAATAAAAGGAAAGAATAAATGTCGCTCATTTAAAACTGAAACCTTGAAATGAAGATACATAAAAGAATTGAAAGATACATAGATCATAGATGAAAGATACACAGATAGATTGGAAAGGAAATGAAAGAATAAATATCAGTCATTCCAAATTTAAATTTATAAACTTTTTGAAAGAATTAGTTTTGAAATTTATTGTTTAATCTTTTGTACAAATACATAATTATCTATGCCCCATTATTTTGCACAAGGTGATGATTCACAAAAGTGTACAATTATCCTTGAAATTTTATTTATCGTATACTGGATAAATAAAATTCTGAAATGTTAAATTTTTGCACTCTTAGTAGACATTTAGTATAAGACAAAAAATTAAAAAAAAAAGGTAGTAATTTTAAAAGAAAAAAACTATTTAGAAGAATTTACATATTCTACAATCCAATCGCGATGAATTAAAATAGTTTAATATCAGTTATTTTAGGTTAGAATATTGGTCAGTTTAATAAATTATTTATTTAAAAGCACTCACACCTAAATTGCAATAAACATAATATCTTAAATATACCTTTTTCTTTCCTTTTCTTCAAGATCACATTTATGTGCTAGAACAAAAGGACGGAAGAGATGGCACACTTCATTCAAAAGTTTTATATAATGGGCTTTACCATCTTTTTTTGACATATCACCTAAAGACTGCCATGCTAGTCTAAAAAGAGTAAACAAATATTTTCACTAACAAGTATAAAACATTATTTTCTCATTTAAATATCATAAATAAAGCATGCCGAATTCTTAAACAATTATTAAAAAAATATATATTAAACAATCTTAGCAGGTTCTAGTGATAGGTATTAGTTGACTTATTTTCGATAGAATATTGATAGAAATAAAACTCACCCAAAAGCGATTTAAATCACTTGTTGGTATTTTAAATTGCTTTTAATTGTAAATGTTATTTAAAACAATATTTCAAGTGAAAAAATCAAGATGTTCATGAAAATTCAAATATTTAATTTCAGACACTTTACATGATTTTTTAGGGGTAAAAAAAAATTAAAGATAAATTAAATCTCATACATGGGAATATATTGCTTTTAATTGTAGAAGCAACATGGAATTTTTAATATTACTTTTTTAAAGTGTTATATTTTGTTTAAATACCTGTAGCTATCTTATATATAGGAGAGATTGGGGTAAGGCAGGAAACTTCAATTATGTCAAAATTAGTTCTGTTTTTAGTGGACAAACTCTGAATTACACTTCAGTAGTCATGAAGAACCTACCATATTAGCGTGTTGTTGATCAATTCATGACGTCTGTGTTGATTTTTTGCTTAACTATGTCAACTCTTCAAAGTTCTTTCATTTTTAGCTTTATTTATTGGTCCTCACAGTTTTAAAAATTATTTTCCTTTAACCAATTATACGTTTATTAAAGATTCATACCCTAACAAACAATAAGAATTTAGTCCAATAACAGCACTGTTCCATTTCGATAACCTCCGTTCGTGGGGTCAGACCGAGTACTAATTGGTTTTTCTCACACGCCCGCGATTTGTCTTTCTGCTGGGCCCACCAAAGCTGCAGTTCAACGGAAGGCGAAGATAACTACATAGCAGGTCGAAAAAGGGGTATATGAGCCCCAGGACAAAATTTATTGTGCCCCTTCCTCAAAGAACAAAAAGCCTTATTTTCATATTTTGTAGAATTTTTGAAGACCCTATATGCAAAATTGTAATTTTTATGTAGATTATAAAGAATTGCATTGTGATTTAAGAAAAAAAATCAATATACACTATAATTTTTGTGAAAAGTTTTGGTCAGGCCCTCAGTAGGCTTGGGCCTCTCCTTCCTTATATACGGCCTTGACAACATCACATGTAAATTACATGCATAATTTTCTTAAATTATAGCATAAAATAAATGTCTGCTACTTAATACCAACAGGCATTCGAATCGTAGCCACCCAGTCTTAATCCACTTTCCCTATCTATTTCATAAGTAATAATACTTTACATATAACATTTGTAATCAATATCATATAAGTATGAAAAATATAATTTTACATCTTTTTTCTTTTTTTACTTATTCAACACACAAATTACACATTTTCTTCCATGAGGAACACAAGCATACATAGATTGGGTAGCCTGGTGTAATTCCTGATTCGCTCATTTCTAGAGTAAACAATCATAACCAAAATATTATTATTATTATTTTTTTTAAAAAAAAAGAAGTCCTGAAATTAAAGACAGAAATCTCAGAACATTTTACTGAAGAACAACTCAATTTTCTTAGAACTGCAATTAGTTGTTTTGTACCATATAAGATAAAACACTTTTTAATCTGTTAACAATACTTGACATTTCAAAGATGGAGTCCAAAATATGCATATTTTACAAGATTCTCCTCCCTCTCTTAATAAGCAATAAATTGAGTCGCTTTCTTTCTATTTTATCTAAAATAGTGCAAGCTTCAGGTTACTTGCGTCACAGCTATGGAAAACTTTAAAATTAACAGTGAAGTATATCAGATGTTGATCCCGAAGGGTGCACTAAATATTGATCACTGAGAAATTTCTTGATCATTAATATTTCAAACTATAAATACAATTGGAAATAGAAAATAAATACATAGTTTTAGATATTAATATTATTTGTTATTATATTTGTATTATTTATAATATTATATTTATATTATTTGTAATATTTGTATACATAATTTTAGTTATTAATTTATAAATATGTAATTTTAGTTGTTTTAAGTGTCAATTTATATTCATTAATTATACAATTTATTTTTACTGTAATTGCAAGATTTTATTTTTTAAAACTGTATCCAAACAAGAAAAGAAATGTATTCTAATTTGCATTGTTTCTATTTTGTCTGACTTTACTAGTATCTTAATTCTATTTTTATAGAATTTTTTTAAATAATAATTTTAAAGCATGTTATGTTATCCTGATCTAAAGAAACTGTAATCTTAAGGGGGGAGGGATAAGCATTTAGAATCAAAAATTAATGAAGTTGTTTGAAAGAATGTAAAGGAATATTTAAGTGCTAGATCTAATGTTCAAGTTTAATGTTCTTATGACTCACAAAGAATCATAGAAACATAATCCAAGTAAACTATTTCATCTGCAACTTCAGCATTGTGATCTTTGAAAAAACTTTAATTTGAAATTATAACATGATTTGTTAATTACTATTGTAATATAACCATTTAAAAATGCATTTTTACTAAAAAAATCTAGGTTATCACTAATTTTTCCAAAAGTGATCAAATCCAGAAGCAATTCTTGATCACCTAAAATGTAAAATATTTTAATTTCAAGGAAAAGAAGGTCACACATCACTATCTCATAAGTCAAACTTTCCTCAAAAATGAAATTTTGAGTTTAAGTTGTTTTTTGCTTTTACAAACAGAATACTTGCATTTTTTAAGCATAGGAATTACCCCGGGTCATCCTATATATCTTTCATTTCAAATCTGTACTAACAAGTACAGCATAATAATAAAGCTTTAGACTATATTTTAACTACATATCCTTTTAAAAATGCTAGATTTTAAGGAATGAAATAAAAATTTAAAGAAAAGTGCTAAAATGCCATATATATCATGTATATACATCATTCAGTTCTAAAAATGTGTATATATCATTCAATTCTAATCTGTACTAATAAGTACAGCATAATAACAAAGCTGTAGACAATATTTTAACTACACATCTTTTTAAAAATGCTAAATTTAAGCAATGAAATAAAAATTCAAAGAAAAGTGCTAAAATGCAGAATTTGTAAAACATACTTTCGATCTCTTCCAATTACATCTAAATAACCAACAGCTGGATATTTCTCCTCAATAAACTTTCCATGCAAAACTTGTTGGGTATAGGCAACTAGAGATAACTTATCTTTGTAAGACAATGGAAAGGCCTTGCCTTCTTTTTCTGGAGAAAAAAAAGAATAAATATTACACTTTACTGCTTGTAATAGAAATTTGAAGTAAGTAAAATAAACTTTCATTGAAATTATTCTGAAAGTAATTCTGTTTAATTGAACAATGAAAAGTCCTTTCAACCAAGCGTAAAATATTCATTGTCCAATAAGTATGGAAACAGTAAAATATTTTGGGAAATAAAATATCAGATTAAATATTTAAGCTTCAAATACTTTAAAAAGATAGAGCTTATTGATACCTAATTTGACTCCTCAAAACTCAACCCTATTCTGATATGGTGGGGAAAACTTCAAAATCTCCAATTTTTTTGTTTTAATTGCAGACTTTGATTATCCAGGATACAAAAAAACCCCACCCAAATTTGATCAACAGGAATTTACATTTTAGTTTAATAATGATGATGCTGTTAATCAACAAAAATGAAAATTTGATACAAATTGTNTGCCATTTTTAAAAAAAAAATTTTATTGTGTTCAGAAGCTCTCGCGGGCCGCACTTCAGTAGTCGAAGGGCCTCATTTGGCCCGCGGGCCGCAGGTTGTGCACCCCTAAGTTAAATAATGATGCTGTTAATCAACAAAAATGAAAATGTGATACAAATTGTTTAAAATTGAGATCACTAATGAAATAAAAGTCAGATCAAAGATATAAATCTTGAACTATTTATTATTTCAAAAATCTATACCTAAAGATATCAACCCGTACTCTCAACTTGGTGTAATTAACAATTCAATATTAAAATTTCAGAAATTTTTTTAAATTACCACATCTAAAATGAAAATATAGAGAATTTTTATCTCTCAAAACTGGATATCTAGACTAGAGGTTATTAAACTTTTTATGCTCTGGAGCAACTTTAAAATTGGAAATTTAATGTAAACATTAATATAATATAAATGAAGCATTAATTACTATATACAATATTAATGTAAACAAAAATTTTATTTCCCAAAGCAATGTAAAATACTTTAATTGAACCACAAAATGGTGTTAACAAAGTACGGTGATTGCGTTATCTAACAATTAGACTTAAGATTTCTCTTATAAATTTGTTTTCACTGATTTTTAATTACAGAAAGTGAAAATACACATGGAAAAATGAATAAAAATCAGGGTTGGCAAGATTTTTCTGCAGGTGGAAAAAACCATGGTAATAACCGGTAAAAACAGGTTTTTGCCAAGCAAAGTGGCAAAAACCTATATTTTCCAAGATGAGAGGACAAAAACACATTTTTGATATAAAATTATTCCTAAAATTGAAATACACTGGTTATCATAAATTAAGGAAAATTCACAAAAATCGCGATAACTCAAGAAATTACACNTTTATTATTCCATAATTAAATCATAATGTATTAATATATCATTTTAGTAGTTTAAAGCATTATTGATCGGAAAATTGGTGATTATTCTCTTTTTTCCAGTGAAATGAACTTATTTAAAATTAATATAACTATAATTTAAAGCATAAAATATCTATCAACATCTGTAGTCAATTAAAATATACAAGTATCAATGTAATTTTTAAATTTGCGCAAATTCAATACTTCCTTCATCATCAGAATAAAATTTGTGCTGTCTCAACATAGCATAACAGAACACTAGTTTTGAAACATTATTTACAGTCAACCTAATCCGAATTTTAGAATGTACAAATGAAAAATTCGAAAACACTCTTTCAATGGCAGCACTACTAGAAGGACATGAGTGTAAATGAGACATTAATTCACAAAATTCTCTGGAAATTTCACAAGAATTTTGC
>NC_092204.1:33866629-33893333 GCF_043381705.1 Parasteatoda tepidariorum
TACAAATAATAATATTTATTTATTTGTAAAAAAACATTTATTTTAGGATTCTAAAATGAAAAGAGATCAAAAACTTTCAATCTTTTAAAAATTATTACCCTTATATTAATTATTAATATGTTAAAAATAATTTTTTCATGTAATGTATCAAAATTATTATTCCTTATGATTGATTTAAATTTTTTTCAAGTATTTTGTAATAATATTTAATCAGCAATTTAGATAATTTGGTTTTTGTCGGTTTTTACCACTGTCCTGGCAAAAACCCCTTTTTGCCGACAAAAACTCCAACCCTGATAAAAATAAATTCAAAGTAAATGGTACAAATCTACAATTTGTTACTCTATTTTGGCATAATTAAACTAGATTTTTACAATTTTTTTTTTTTACCTGGTTCGAATACGCATGAATTTTATGAAAGTGACAAGATTGTTTTGATCTATTTGGTTAACATTCGAACAGTTAATTAATTGGCTGTTAATTATATATTTTTTACACAAATTGGTTTTGGGGAATAACACAAAACTGATACATTAATGGTGATATTTTTATTATACTGTTAAATGTTTCCCTGGAACGGTGATGAACAAAATCATCACAGTTCCAGGGATTTTTTTTAACACACCAAGAGTGATACCAATGAAACATTTTTCCTATTCTTTACAATAAAAACATTTTTTATTTAAAGCTTTAAAATATATTTGCTATTTCCTATACTTTGAACATGCTCTGCTCATCTTGTAGCACTGGGAAATGCTTCGCAGAACAAAGCGATCCAGTTAAGGACAGTTACAGAGAGCTGCTTCTTGTTATAAGCTTCTGACATTAAAATAGAACAAATTTTTAATATTAAGCACAACAATATCATGATATATTGTAGTTATTCATTCACATTTACTAAGAAAAAAATATTTAAGTAATGAACAAATGTTTCATAACAGGAATTTAGAGGTTTCCTTATACTGAGTTTTTCAAAACTATTATGTGTCATTATTATTATACATTTTCAAGTAGAAGAAGATCAATTGAACTTAGTATGACTGCAAGCAATAATTCTACAAAGAGTAAATGAAACACATATCTGCAAATATCTTCTTCTGATAATGACAAATCAACTTGTAAACAAGCGAGTTAATCATTTGGCAGATTTATTTTTTGGCATGAAAAACTGAAAGCTAATAATCAAAGATAAAAGTGGTACTATTTCAAAAGTTTTTTGTGCATTACAAATAATCATAAGAATGATTAGACAACTGATAAATTTAATTAATATATCTTGAGCATTTAGAAAAAGTTTTAGATTAGAGCAGTAACATATTTATCAGAAATTTGTATGGATGATTATAGCTGTAATATTTTTACCAGAGATTTGGATGGATTCAAGCGCATTTATAGTTTGTCTAGGATAAGAACTCTCCCCGCCACAAAATCTGAGGCCGTCCGCTGTTATGGAAACAAGAATAGTGCATTTCAAGGAGGGTAGCTTCTCTTCACTCTCGGACTGACACAATAGATCGAAGAGAAAGATTCCCTTTCTTTCGCAGACCCGAGCCAATACCTGTCACCCCACACCCCTACTTGAAATAGTTAAACCTTATTACCCTAGTCACCGACATGGGTCCAGACGAATGGCTAGGGGAGTTCTTACCTTTAGAAAAACTATACTACATACAATACGGCATAACATTTTACTGTTTACTTCTCTCATAATGAAATAGTTTGCAGGCAATAATAAAAGAACTTGAAACAAATTCTACATTGAGAATTACATTTAAATATATGACAGTGGTAATAAACAAGCCTTCTTTTAAAGCAATTAATATAAAATTATGTTTCACACAGAACTAATTTTTCAGTGATAAAATATTTATTAATAATTACAATTTTTATACATAAATAATTCAGAAGAAATATCGCATGCAAAATTAAAACAAGCACCAATACCGGAATTTATTAAACTATTTATTAGACTTAATGCAAGTTAAATTTTTAATTAAGAAACAAGCTACACTGAAAAATAAAAAACTCCACATCACAGCTAATAATGTAAACAAACCTTTTAGAAATTTAGTAGCTAATGAATACAATTCATCAGTATTAAAACCCCATGTCTCTAAGAATTCGTCAGAGCTTTCGCTGTCATTTGAGGGTGAAATAGAATTTAATGTATCTTTTTCAATAGAATTTATATTATTTTGAACACAGACATTAACAGGATCTCCATTTACGGAGGCATCCATTTTTTCTTTAACTGTTTGTGTTTTGTTGCCATCAAGGGAATTTTTCAATGTAATCATTAGGACACATTTTTTAAAACTCTGCTAGCATAATTTATAGATGGCGCTTAATTTCATTAGTTTAAGTATGTCAACGCATGTGGATTATAGGAATGGATAGAGAACTGAAGATAAATAATAGCACACTATTATAAATAATTGTCATTTAATATCTGGTAACTTAATATTTCTTTAGTTTTGATATGTATTAAATTTAGGGCACCATATGAGCCATCAGCCCTAGACTCCAACCCCACAAGTGCCATGAGTAAAGTTAATTGTTGATTTCCACAGATTCTCAATTATGTTTAGGTTGGGAATATTTCGTGGCTATAGGAATACGGTAAACTCATCCTGGTGTTCTTCAAACTACTCACATATACTGTGAGCTGCACGATACGTCCTATTCGCGATCGCAACGCTCGAGTACGCCCTCTAGCGGAAGCCTGTAAATATCAGACATTAATTTATCACGTTTTCATTTAGCTCCATCAAAATCATTGGCAGAGTCAGACGCCATTTTCTGAGCAGTAAATAAAAATCAAAATTTCCCTAAGGAAACGCCGAAGAACTTGAAAAAAATCTCCAGAATATTGAGATATCTTTCACACCCAGAACACGCCGTACATTTGAAGAAAAATTTCTCAATAATTTTAAACTTCTATTATCAACAAACTTGCAACTGATAACTTCCGATTTCGCTATTGCATACTGTTATATACTGTTACAGATGTGTGTATTAAGGTAAAATGCAGTTCTTCTGTCTTCAATTCATTACAAATTAAAGTGACGTCAACATTGCTTTCGTCATTCCAATAAATAAATGTGAATTCAGAACGTACAGAACTGTAATAGTTATAGAGTATTCTTCTTCGTTATAGAATAGTATATATTTCTGTATCCATATAATTCGGAAAACAACAATAAAAAATTATCCAAGTTACTTGAAATAGTGCCATTTGTGCTGATTCTTAATTAATTTAAATCGTTTTCTTGGTAAGTTTTTTTTAATTTTGAAAGAATAAGTTCAACTAGAATTCAGCTATTCTGTTTTTAGCTACATATTCAAATTCATATCAATTATAAAATTTTGCTGTGTAGTATGTTATCTAAAAGTAATGAAGGTATAAACTATGTATCTATTATTTGAGAATAAAGTTTTCAAACAAGGAACTTATCATTTTGGAATTCTCCGGGAATCATAAATCAGGTAAGTGCAATGATTTTTACAATAAAAAATTTGCTTGTAAATATTTTTTTTTCATTTGATGATGGTTCTCTACAGAATGGTTTTTTACGTCTGATTAAGAACTATAAGAATAATAAAAAAAGAAACAATATGAAAGTTTTTATTTCAATGTTAATAATTCTTAAAATCGTTTTTTTTATCCTAAGAATTCTTTATTTTCCGTTTTTTAGTTTATAATTTTTTGATAAAAATTGTTCTCAAAATATTTTTGAAGAATTAAATGATATAACATTATGTGTTTATGTATACTTTTTATATATTCTAATGTTTCAAGTAATATGATTCAGAAAAGTATGGAATACGAATTCGGTACTTACGTATTAACGCCACCGCCGCTACAGATTTGGCGGTTTTTAAGTGCCGCCAATCTATGCTTAAAATTTTTGCGACAAATCATAAAATAAAACACTTTATTTAAAATCGAAATAGTCAATCGGATTTCGATAAAAAATGAGCCGATATAGAGTTTAGCATAGATTCAAAACAATCATATCGCCATATGAACTCTGATAAATAAGATTCCAAATGAAATAACATTTCCGAAACGGACGTTTACCAAGATAAAGTTTCATGTCGTGGGAATTAATGCATTTTCATTTTTGCGGTAAAATATTTCGCTCCTTTAAAATTAAAATTGCTTCTTGTTTTGTTTTTGGCAAATCCCAAAGATGAATTTTCGTAGCACTAAGAAATGGCGACAAAAAAGAATTGTTTTTCTTTGTTTTTGTTTCGTCAGAATTCCTTATTTTACGTTTTTTAGTTTCTAAATAATGATTTTTATTGAAACTTGAAATTTTTTGATAAAAATTGCTGTCAAGAAACTCTTTTTACAAAATTAAATCTCATAATATTATGAGGCTTTTGTATACTTTTTGTTCATTTTAATTTTTGAAGTAATATGATTCTTAAAACTATGGAATGTAAAACTTAAATGGGCCTTTCATGTTATATCATTAAATTCAGTAAAATTATTTCTCGGGCATTAGGTTTCAACTCTTATAAGAATGTACATATTTTTTTCTGTTTATGTACAAATATTTTTCCGATGTGTTTTGGATATTCCTTCTCTAATAAAAGGAGATACCATTTTGTTTTCGTTTGCATAAGAAAGGATATCAAACATTTTTCTTTTTTTAATTTAATAAGCCACGATAAAGAAGGAACGTTACAATCTTACACGCTACGTTAAAGACGTCTCCAGAGTAAATGAATGACTGTTCATATCGAAATCGCAGGTATTAGTCTCATACAACAACGCCTTCTATAGTTCGTTGCGATTGCGAATTGTCCTGCTGGTAGATGTCATTATTGTAAAATATCATATGCTTATGTCCATCGTAATTTTTGTTAAATGGTTTATTTATTATATATCAGTTTATAGATGGTAACGAGAAGAGTTTTGTGGTTGCTATGGTGCCTATTTAGAATGTAAATAGTTTTTGAGTAAGAGATTTGTCTTTCGGAGCGGCGATGCTATAATTTTGTTGTTGAGATAATAAATCTTCCTTCTACTAAACGTAATAGTAGAGTTTTCTTAATTATTTGATTCGAAGTCCTTTGAGTTTTATTTGAGGTCAGTTTTTATTCTGTATCTTTTGACAATTATTCTGAGGGGAAAAAATTTCATGTAGAGGTTGACATGGCCCAAAGGAACAAAAACGTACTTGTCTTTGTGAGTAGCGCCTTCTAGAATGATCACTGCATCCAGAGAATGCGACGAAACATATTCCTCAAATCATAAGGCCCCCTTCTCTAGATTGAACTCTTTAGGCAATCATTGCAGGGTATTTGCATTCAAACTTTTCATGCTGTGGAAACGAACGCTCACCTATTCGATGGAGCATAAAACGTGATTCAGCAGTAAAAGCCACTTGTTATCACTCAGTGGACATCAGAATGTAATACTGGCATGAAAATTCCAGCCTTCGTCCTCGATGAACAGCAACAGAGGTGCATAAATCAGGCGCCTGCTATTGAGCCCCATGTGCAGCGATGCTCGCTGAACCGCCCTTGAGGAGACCAAGTTTTGGTAGTTCTTGGTTCATCTGGGTGATCATTTGGTTGTACATTTATTCGTTGTTCACCTCTACCATCTATAACCCGTGGTACTAGTGCTCCACATTTGCTGCATCACTGATGTTGGATAGGGCCATTTTGCCAAACACGGTATACTTATACCATGGCGACACGCGAATAGTTTTCAAAATTAACTGCTTCAAAAATGTTTACATCAATAACAGGAAATACAATGATCATGTTTTTCCTCATGTCGTATAAATTGCTTCGTTTCAACATTATGCCAACGATTACAATGTTCATCGATTCCCTATCGGGCACTTTTTATATATATGCTTCTTTGCCATGCTTTCTGTGATTGGTTACTACACGTTGATGTTAAATTTGGTGATGTTTATATACACTACTAGCCGTTAAAACTGCTACAAAAGGAAGGAATGCAAATAACAGAATGATATTTTTTGGGCACATACATTATAGTTGGACGTAAGTGATTAAATTTTCAGGATATTTGGAGGAATAGATCCTGAGGAATCAGTACTCTGAGCAGCCTCCCCTGGCAGTAATAACAGCAGTTATTTTCCTGGGCATTGAGCCGAACAGAGATTGGATGGCATGGACGGGTAGAGCATTCCATGCAGTTTCAACATTATGCCACAATTCATCGACCGTAGTGACTGATGAGTGGTGGAGTGCCAGTTGTTCAGCAATCATTGACCAGATGTTTTCAATTGGTGAGAGATCAAGAGAACGTGCTGCTCAGGGCAACACGCGAACATGTTCTGTGTCAAGCAAGGTCAGGACAGTGCGGGCAATATGCGGTCATGCATTGTCCTGCTCAATTCAGCGTTACGGAGGCCACGAATATAAGGCAGAGCAACTGGCACTAACACATCAGAAATTTAACGACTGCTGTTCAAAGCGCCGGCAATGCGAAAAAGAGGTGATCGAGACATGTATCCAATGGCATCCCATACAATTACTCCAGGTGATGGGCCAGTATGACGATGTCGAATGAAAGCTGCCAATGGGCGTTCTCCGCGATGTCACCAAACACGGATGCGACCATCATGATGCTGTATACAGAACCTGGATTCGTCTGAAAAGACGACATCATGCCATTCCTGCGTCCAGGTTCGTCGTTGATCGCACTTTTGGAGGTGCTCCTGCCTGTGATGCAGCGCCAAGGGTAGCCAAAGCCATGGTCGCAGTGCTGGCAGTCCATGCTGCTGCAAACGTAGTCAAACTGTTCGTGTAAACACTTGTTGTACTGCAAATGGCATCATTTGTTGACTCAGGGTTCATGACGTAGCTGTACGATCCCTTAAGACTATGTGAATAACATGCCTGCCTTCTCGGTTGTGATGGGGGGCCGCTGAGATTCTGCTCGGCGTTTCATATGACCGGTATGAATTCATCGATTCCATATTCTGCAAACAATCATGGGATCTCGACTAACGCTCTCAGCAATATTTCGGTATGATAAACCGCAATCCCCGGTAGCCCATCAACAGCCCATTGGTTGGAGACCACTTCTCTAAGGTATCATGATAAAATTACCAAATTTGGCCACATAATTTAAAATCGTGTCTCACTGTTAATTTTGACAAAATAATTACCAAAGTACTTTGCGAAAAATTGCCAAACTTTTTGGTGCTTTTATGGAGCTAGAAGAACAGTTAACTGTAACATACTCTTGTAGTTTTGACCATACTTTCTTTCTCAGTGTGAAGATGAAAATCTTGAATGGTTAGCCTAATTGCAACAGCTTTATTTATCAATCATCATCACTCCTCTCACTCCTTTTAAACACTTTGCAACTCAACGGTAACACTATNATGGTATTAATTTAATGGACAATTCATAATCATTAACTTTTATTTTGATGGGAATTATGCAATCAAAAATTAATAAAATAAGCATCTTAAAAGACAATTGCTTGACTTCTTAGATGTCAATTAATAGTTTTTCGGTATTACAAAAGATTTAACAAATAAAAAAACAACATTAAAATTAAGTTATAAATAGGCAGGCATAATGCAGATCTTTTAGTTTTAATTTATAATAATAGATAGCGCCACTAATAAATCTTAAATTTAAAATTTTGTAATTTAATTTTAGTAATCCACAAGAAATAAATAAAATATTAATTTAATTCTATGAGGATTAATTTAATTAAATAAATATCAAGTGAAAATTATTCAGTTTTCATTTTATAGCGAATGTAAGAATTAAGCAAGGCAATTAAACTCCAATTTCAATGTTATTCAATAAATCAGAGGGATATTAGCTTCATAAGAATTCATGCATGTAATAATCATAAATTTAAAGAAAAGAGCAGTTCTCCCAAAAAATTAAATACAAAATTTTTCTTAAAATAACAAAACTAGTTACTTACCTACAAACAAATCTGTGTCCATGAGGTTTGGAAATTCTAGAATTCCATTTCGTATTGATAAGTTCCCCAAATTCTATTACCCACTTGTTGCAATCGTCTAAATTTAGAACATTGCTTCTAAGGGTAATGCATACCTGCCAACTGTTAATCCCTTCCATTATGATTTTTCCCTCATCATTTCAAAGTTTATTTAGTTAAAAGTTCANGGGTAATGGTATTTGAGGAAATATATTCTACTTCATTTTTAAATGAAGAAGGCAGTTTCTCTGTTAGAAAAACTGACATTTCAAGTTCGTACACAAAAGCTGGAGTATAAAAATCGCTCTATGCTGAAAATAACAAGCACGGCAGAATGAAATAGCCATGCGTCACAGATGGCGTTGCCGAGAAAGCCAATCAGCGCTCTCAATCTCTTGGGGATACTATGTGTGTAAAGAGAGTTTACATGCGGCCGGGGATCGAACCCGCAGACTTGGGCTCAGAAGGCCGACGACAAACCAACTGCGCCACCCAGCCATAATTCAAGATATTATGTTCGATGAAAGAAACAGCATTTAAGTAATTAATTTTTGAATGGCTTTTAAGCACATTTTTCAAATAAATAGTAAAACATTTCAGATCATTGACTTTAAATAAATATTAGGAACACTGAAAATTTTCCTGTTTGTTTAGGAGTCAGAACGTTAAACACCGGAAACGACGAAACGAAAACAGGGAATTTCAATTCTCTGTTTGCTTACGCAATATTATTTATCATTTCGTGTTTTTTCGTCATTTTGATAAAAATATAACTTTTTAATAACCTTGAAAATTTCTTTATTTACTGCAAATATTTAAAAAATATATCACCTGTTTGATATATTTCTGATAACACCTGATTACTTCCCACGCGATCTTACTTAAAATGAGTCAAGTTAGTAAAATCAATACCATAACTAAAGTGGAATAACATGAAGCTCACTAGTGCAATTATTTTATGCTGTAAGTATATTTGTTTTTAAATCTTTAAATTACAAAGGGTATCACTTTCAATTTAAGCGGTATGATTTTTCCTGCGTTTTAATGATACTTAACTGAAGAAAAAAAAAATCAGTTAATTGTAGATACACTGCGAAGAAAGAAAAATTCTAGAAACAATTATCGTATTGCATGGTAATGATATTTCTGAGGAAAAAGAAACTTAAATTAGGCATTAAAAACCAAAATATACGTTATTTGAACCAATTCCGTTAATATAGTAACGGTTTACTTAAAATTCTGCTTTGTAAATTATAGTTCGTATTCTCACATATGCAGTAAACAATACAAACTGAAACGTAAATTTGATCGAATGTTTTTATATAATGCTCTAATGTGTCATAATAAAATTACAAAACTTTACCACATTTTATCACATATAATGAAACCAAATTCTATTATTAATTTTACCAAAATCATAAACAAAGAGCTTTAGTAAAAATTACCAAGCATTTTGGTGTTCTCTGCCATACAGCTAGAAACACGGTAAATTCTCCGTGTATAACATCGATTTCCGCGTTTATTGAAAACAATTATATTTTTATGAACATTTTTGCTAAAATGTTTTCAATCTTCAGTTTAAAGGATGTTTAATGCTCATATTCATTGCTACAAACCATTAGATTGGCAAGCGAGAGATTAACGTAACTTGAAACATTTATACTCACTACCCACCTTCTTCATATCTTGCAAAACAAATAGTTCTATATAATGATATTGTATGTAGTAATGTTATGCATGGAAATTTTTTACCTAATACGCTAAATAACTCAAAAATGTTAAAGCCATAAATTACATTCCTGAGAGTAAAACAGACACTTTTATTTAAGTTTAATTGGACTGAATTCAAACTTAATTATACCTGTGTGTTAACAATGTTGACATTGAAAACAAATTAATGTCTGTGCAATTATATTTTAAAGTAATATTTTATGTAACAAAAATTCATTATTATTTAATACACTTTTCAATATACTTTTAGTTTTAGCTAGCTTAGCTACATGTGATTTTAAGTGCTTTGATGATTCCAGAAACGCTTGTTATTCCGAATGGTTTAAACATAATGACGGAGACTACGAATATTGTTAGTAAGTGAAACATTATTATAAATTTATTAGGTAGCTACCACCCCTGCTCAACATGTTCGCCAACCCTCAGAACTGTTTTCGCAGTTCTTTTCATTCTACCAAAGTTAATCTAGAGATGAGCTAGACTATCATTGATTAACTGGAGTACATTTTGATGCAAATATGTTGGAGCACCATCTTGCTATAAAATGAAGAACCGAGAATCACTTCCTTCCAATTAGGGAACAACCACTATGATAGCGTAGGTCGATAATTGCGACAACTAAATAATTTTCTCACGAAGAAAGAGAGTCCAAATAATTGACTATATTTGCAAAATTGATTTTTTTCACCTAAAATCAACAACAGAACTTTCTTTTTGATTAATCCAATATGAAACACTTTTGTATTGTTAATTTTCCTGGCCTAAAAGAGAAGAGTCTTTATGCTTTGAATGATAATCCAGGTAGTTACCTGAATTATCTTTAAATAATTTAAACTGCAACCGTGTGAAGTAATTCCTCAAAATCTAGCACCTTTAGCTTACGATGCATCCCATTGCTGATATGTCGCTTACCCATCCTTATTTGTTTTTGTGGAGAACTTCATTGTATGAAGGCAATAAGTTATTTTTGTTCATTGTGCTACCATCTAAAAGGAATTTTAAATACTTGTAAAGTAATCATATGTATGGGAACAACACAAAAAATACAATTTGATGTGAAAGTGGGGGCTGATTTGTTTCGATAAAAAGAGGGGGTTCTAAAGATATTTTCTCAAAGTCTCTTATAAATAGGTTTATAAATACGGCCTTAAAATTACATAGGGCTAACAGGGAAATTTTAAACCAATTAACATATAATTTAACACTTAAATAGTCATAACGTAAATGGTTTAGAGCTTAAGCGGACAGAGAAATTTTAATTCAAACTAATGAAATTCTAATGCTTTTTATTACATTTACTTGGATTTTGTCACTTATAACGAAAACCATTAACATAGTGTTAACTAAATAATTCCAAGAAACTGAAGCAATAAAATATTACCTGATAAGAAGCTTTATTCCCTTTAAAAATTAACTCGTGCCTTATTAATCATTAACATAATGATTAATAAGGCGCCATCTATTACTAAAATTCGGAATTATTTTTTTCTTTTGCGATATTTTTTTTCTTATTTCGTAAAAGCTCATGTTCCGCAAAAACAAGATGTGATATCGAAGCTGCTTTGGTTTGCCATACTGGATTTTCTGAAATAGCGGTAAAAGCCTTAGCCACAGAAATTGATGTTTGTACAGAGGGTACAGCAGCCACTCTGACAAATGATAATTTTTTTTTTTAGATTTTTAAATGTCAAATTATAATCACCCTCTAGACGTTTTGCATCAATAATGGATGATACAGAATTACAGTACAGTATTAATGATGCAGTACAGTATTAATAAATCAAAAGAATTTCAAATTTTGGAGGAATGATTCAATCTATACATTTGTAGTACCACTCCAAATATGACAAAATGTGATCTCAAAGCTGCAATGGTTTGCCGTACCGGATTTGCCGAAATAGCGTTAAAAGAATTTGTCATAGAAATTGATCTTTGTACAGAAGGTTCAGCAGCCAATGAAAGTACATTTTTTTAGAGTTCATTAGAAAATGTTCATCATTTCTTATCAATATTTGAGTTTATTATAAATTTTTATTATTTTTAATTCTTTTAGATTTATTAAAAATTGTCATCACCAGAGCCAATAAATTTAAAATTTGTTGATACTTTAGCGTTTGTTGCTGAAGTCAATAGCTTGATTGAATAGAACAAACGCTGTTTTAACGACAAATTACATTTTTGAATACAAAAAATTCTCAGTCCATAATAGTTTTAAAACATTAATATATAGTAGTTAAAAGATCTCGAAGTGAAATTCGGTTAAATTGACAAAAATATACATAGATTATTGTAAATGCATGCAATAAACTTTTTTATGTAACATTTTAATATTTTTTACGAAATATACTGGTTGAATTCGCGCGTAGAAAAATTGCACCCTTGATTTAAATGAATGTTACGCTTTTTTTAAATGTAAGTTTAAAAAAAAGTTAGTACGTAATTCATGCAAGTTTTCGCATTTTTTTAAAAATATGTTTTAAGCACGTTTAAATTGCATCAAGAAAAAAAGGACCGTTGCCAGTTTATCAATAACTACTCTATTGATTATACCTAGTTTTTAAACAGGTTATTTATCTGCTTTGTTCTATGTTCTTATAGAGAATTTTGTGCTTTTTTGAAAAACAAGTAGCTTTTCATAAACGCATCATCTTTCATAGTTTATTTTAAACTAAACTCCGGTATAAGAATTTGAAATAATTTAACTGGAAAAAGATAAAAAGTTTATCTTAAAATGAATATTGCATTTTAAAAAGTCACAATATTTCGTTAATTTTCAATAAATGCTATTTTTATTTGTTAGATTTATTTGTTTGAATTTATTTTTTAATTTAATTATTTTGCTTATTTGTTTTCCATTTAGCTGTGAAAAAAGATAAAAATTGTAGCTTCGATACTTGGTTAGAATTAAAACATTGTGACGTAGAGGAAGCTACTATATGCCAGTAAGTTGTTTTTGTGCAATATTATTTAAATAAATTTACATTTCAGTGTCTAGTACATTTTCAGGATAGTTTAAATTTCTTTAAGACAGGTAGTTTCATTAATTAAATATCTTTTAAACATGTTAATTAAAATAATTTTATTTTTGTCAATATGGCATAAAAATAATTGAATCAAATTCAACCGGTCTGTTGCAGATCGTAGAAAAATATTCATAAGTTTTTCAAAATGTGTTAAATATTTTTAACCACAGATTTATATGAATGATGCTACTTTCTTCACGCTATGAGGTTTGAACTGCAGGATTCAAAACGTATTGAAACTTACATATCAAAACATATGCTTTAAATTAAATTGTTTAGTAAAATTAATTGATCTTAAATTGTTTAGTAAAATTCAAATTGGTTGCATGCAAGCTGATTTTGTAGCTAGGGTTAAATAGAACGACAGCTCAAAATAAACCGAATCAATTCTGATGATTCGAATAAACGTTTGGAATTATCAGTTGCATCTTTTTCTAAAGAGTTAATTTATTCAAAATATTTTAAACAAAAGCAAACAATCCTGATTTTTTTACAAAAGGACAGAGTAGTTAATAAGTATATGTGACCTATCAGAAGACTTGATATAAACCTGCAGATTTCAGATAAATTAAAATAATCAAGAGATACAGGCCATCAATTAAAGCGATATTTAAATACGTAATTCATTGTAATTGGGAACAATTTTGCTTTCACTTAAGATTGAATCACCATCAAAAATATACTTCTTCAAATCATTGATAATCATAAACTTTAGAGACGTCTATCATTTATTTATATCAGCAATACAGGATACATTTTTTCTAATTTTCTGTTAAGTGCTAATTTTCTTTCAAGTTATTAACTTTGAAGAAAACCAAGTTATTAACCTTTGTTAAAAAACATTAAAAATGCGTAAGCGAAGACTAAATTTGTTCCCGAAATAAGTTCAATTAAATATTTGCAACTTTTAATAACACACAGAGAATTTGATACAGACCAATGGATGCTGTGATTGAATACTAATAAACCTATTTGTGTGTATTGACCAATTCAAATCCATTATCAGTATTTGAATCAGATTCTAAACTATGTTTAATATTTGAAATCAACTTATAATCGTAATCATTATTTATTAAAATCATAAGCGATAGTCAACTATCAGATAACAAATTTTCATATTCCTTAATTACGTTATTAATTTAAATCAAATAATTTGTATAAGATTTAAAACTATGCTTAAAATTTAAAAATAAATTTTTTTAGTAATAAGCGATGTTAATTAAAATCAGTGATTGAGTGTTCAAGTTTCATAATTTTTCGTTAGGTATCAAATTTTTTTCCAACATTCCTTCACAGCAATTTCGCTGTAGCTCATAGTAACCCAAGGTACAGCATCATTAAGAAATATGGCGGCAGTAGAATAAGAAATTAGATTCAGGAAACTGAGTGTCCTTAAAATGCTTCAGAGACATATTTAAAAAACATTTCATAATAAAAATATAAGTTTAATTTTAAAACAGAGGAGTAAATGAAACAGACAAATAATACACAGGAATAAATATATACGTCTGATTTTATTTAAATAAATTGATACGTGTAAAAAATAGAAAAGTTCTTTATTATTCGAATCACTAATTTTAATCAAATTCAAAATTATGTTTAAGATTAAAGCAAACTTTAAGTGTTATCGTGCGAAATTTATATCGTTGATTTAAATCAACGGTTCAATATGAAATTTGAATTATTCCGCAATTAGCGTAAATCTTGTTTGCAAGTTTTCTCATTTATTTCTTGTTGTCTTTCATAGAACCTTTGACATAGCACAAAAGTGTGTCGACAAGATTTTCTCAAAATGCTCTCGAGACACTGAGAAAGCATTTCAAGCTGCTTATAAAGCTTCCGCAGAACTGCGAAAGAAAGTGTGTGAATTCCAAGAATAGATAGATCTTGGATTGACAATGGAAAGAGAAGATTAAAATTGAATTACATTTGTAATTTTCATCACGAAATCTATCAAAAATATGTTTATTTTGATATCTTGATTGGATGTATTATAATAAAAACAATGAGTTGAAGTTACATAAGACTCATCATTCAGCGCTAGTGGTGCACCATAATCATCTCGCTTAATGTATTTTTTTTTTCAATCCTTGAAAGAAATGAAAATCAAAAGATGAGAAAACGTTATCAAAATCAAGTGAATATTATTGAAGAAGATGGGAAAACATTTTTATTGCTGGGTAAAAATTTGACGTTTTTTCTCATTATCGCTCTTTACCGTTTTTTTTTTAATGTTTCTGGCAATCAAATATGTTTTAATGTAATTAATCCCGATTTCTTTAATAATCTTCGTCAATGTTTTATAAAAAGGTTTTCTTTTCTTTTCGGCTATTTTTTTCCCTATTGTATAAAAGTAAATCTCCTCCGCATAGTTCCTCTGTTAAATCAGGGGTATCAGGAAGATTAAGGCTCCATAGTTTCGTGGCTGATAGTATGATAGGGAAAATGCCATCAGCATTGCGAACTGGCGTTCTTTAAATTTCTGACAAGATGGTCTGAGCTGAACTGAAGCTGAGTAGCTGTGCAAGTTTTCACCGGAGATAGTAGGCCCAGCGATAGCGACAGCTCATTTATTCCTTTATCACTTATTCCTCAATGACATCAAAATTGACATTTAATTAAAAAAAATTTGAAAATGCCATGTTTTTAAACTTTAACTTGTTTCCTAAATGACGCTAGTAGATTTATCATAATTCAAAATTTTGTAAAAAATTACAACTATGAATCAAAATTTCCAGCAAAAACAATCACAAAACTAAAAAAAGAAAATGATAAATACAAAAAAAAAAANAAAAAAAAAAAAAAAAAAAAAAAAAAAAAAAAAAAAAAAAAAAAAAAAAAAAAGAAATTTAGTTACTACATTTTGCATGTTGACTACACGGAGAAGAAATTTGTGGGGAAATTACCGTAATGTATGGTAATCACATTTATGGTAAAATAAAAATTAAAGGGAAAATAATTCTGGTAATGAAATCAAAGTCCATTTATTTGGTAACTTTTTCCCTTTACATGCTTATAGTTAGCTGGAAATTCTAGTTTTCAAAAGTATAATTCTTATTACCACACTTTCAGTAAAATATTTAACAAAAAAATAAGCTACATGCTTAAAATTTTCCATGAAAACATTATAGAGACTTTTCTCTTATAGTAATAATTAGATAATAAAACACAATGATATGGCAGCAATAGCAATCTTTCTCTGGGTCATTCTCACGAAAACTGTCATTTTTCAGTTCATAAAATCCCAAAAAAGTAAAGTGAATAAAAAGCTCTGAAACTTTTTATATTAATAGAAATATGTAATGGCATTATAAAGAAAGTATATATCCTATAAATTATACTTAATATTTAAATTAATTAATTTTTTAAATAATTAATTAATAATTAATTAATTTATAATAATTAATAATTAATTAATTAATTTAATAAATAAATTAATTAATTTAATAAATTAATTTATTAATTTTTTAATTTATTTTTCAAATTAATTAATAAGTAAATTAATTATTTTCACTATTTAAAAAGTGAGGGAATGACACTAATAGTGAGGGAATGATATTTTATTTTAATACATGTTTTTATCTAAGTTACATCTACCTAAAGTTTGAAAATGATAACATACTAAGTATATCTAATATTTATTATAATTTAGTCTTATATATTTAATAGTTTTTACAGGTTTGGGAAATAAAATTGGCTGGCACGATTGAACAAAAAAAAATTTAATAATATACTCATCTTGAATCATTCCCTCACTTCAGCGTCATTCCCTCACTTTATACACTAGTGAGGGAATGACGAATTCAATAAAATTTAAAAATAACAGTTAGGCCTAATTAATTTCTGAAGTCAATCACATACAATTATATTCATACAAGAAAGCAACATATAATTATCCACTTTCTCGATGAAGTTGTATTTTATTTTACTCTAAAAAATGACATGAGGGAATGACAAATGTAAAAAATTTTACCTGGTTTGATTCATTCAAATTTATTCCACAGCAAAGCTTCTTTAAGTTGAAGATGGAAACATACTGCAATTTTGTTCTATGATGCCAGTTGTTAACTTCTGAAGTTTTTATTAAAATATTTTTATTCTAAGAAGATTGCAGGTGATAAGAACATTGTTGTGAGGGAATGACGCGAAACACTGGGGACAAAGTTTAAAATAGTGCTGTGTTAATATTTTTATCAGAAATTAAATTTAAAATTGATTTTCTGAATTCTATATTTCAGTATTCTGAAATAAAAAACACGAATTTGTAAAAAAAAAAAATTTATTTCAGAAACAATTTTTTTCTTTTTTTAAATCAGCAGTGGGGACAAGTGAGGGAATGACATATTGGTATATTTTAATTACCTAAAATAAATAAAAAATAAAAATTGATAATTTTATTTTTATTCTTTTGTTAGCTTGCATTCTGAAGGACACTTTCCCTGAATTTTTTTTTTCGTAAGCTGTAAAACAAACATAAAATATACTGGGGACGTGAAAATGATTGTTTTTGTGAGAATGACCCCTCTATTGTGGCTAATGTTCATTTCCCTTATTTTTGTTACAATATTCTTCATACTGATTAAAATTTAGCTGCAGAATATGGCTTAAAGTAGTTTAGACCTTAATATGGTGCTAAGTATATAATCTCCTTCCTCTTAAACAATTTTAGAATCAATTTTAACGGAAGCGTGGTTTAATTTATTACAATTATTTTACAGCAAGGTTGCACGTTATTATGATTAAGATGCCAATATTAGACGAAACAAATTCTGCTAAAATTACCTTACTGTATGGGATGAAGAATTCTAGTAAGAAAAAAAATCATAATTCTGATATTTAAAACCAAAATATACCGTACAAAAATAATTAATTTGGTAAGGGTTTCCATTCATATTGTAATGCTTTACCAGAAATTCTGGTTTTCAAAACTACAGTTCTTATTACCACACATTTCTCAAAAAATTCAAAACTGAAAAGTTAACTTAATTGAAAAAATAGGTCCTGTGACACGCTCTAAGACACCAGGATAAAATTATCGTATGTTACCACACTTACCAAATGTTATTACCAAAAGTAATGTTAAATGTTATAAAACCATATTTTATTGCTAATTTTACCAAAATCGTAACCAAAGCACTCCGTTAAAATTACCAAGCGTTTTAGTGTTCCCATGGAGGCAGAAACATGGCGACTTTTACCATATTCCAGTACTTTCTCCCATACTTTTTTCTCCGTGTAAAAAGAAAAATACAGCGACTTCTCCGCCTTAGTTCACTGAAAAAACACAGCTTTCAAATTTTTACTACTAAACTAAGATGAACTAAGCAGCAGTATTAACTGAAAAAAACTTAACATCAATAGTACTATTATTATTAATAAAAGGCTACTTATAAAAGACTTAAAATTAAACCAAATAATATTAACAACCATTTTTTTCTTTTTGCTTATTCAAAATTCCATACAATCCAACTAAGTTCAGATTTATTGTTTGTGGCGTCAATAGTGAAATGAAAAAAAAAAGAACAATTATTTCAAAAATGTCTTTAAATGGTATATAAAAATAAATAAGCATACTAAAATAATAATCACCTCAATTTGAATTTCAAAAATAGCACAGAATTTAAAAAATCTCTGAAAACGGTCTGATTACGGTTAAATAATTAGGTGTTTTGATTTCGAAAAAAACTTATGTACCAACCTTCCATCTCAAACAATTCTTGATGACCCACTTACCTGCTTAAACTTCATAACCTATTTAATCTTAATGATATAACTGATGGTTAAAGCTGGTAATTATTGTTTATTAATCGCTGGCAATTTATCGTATTACTGAACCTAAACAATAATTATATTCTATTTAATGACTTTCTTTCTAAACTAATTAATGGTATCCCTAAGAGTAATAGTTTTAGTACTAACATTTGCAATATTTTTCTTTTCGCCAAGAATATAGTTTCGCTTTGTCATTAGATAACCAAAATGTTTTATAAATTCTTCCTTTTTCAGATTTATTCATGATCTTTTGGTTAATAATTTTGATGGTTTTGAAATTTTAGCTAAGTAAATTTGTCCAAATTAAATAATTCATAAAGAGACTAATTTTGAAATTTTTCAGTTAATTTGCTAGATTTAACTCTTAAAATTAATGAAGATAGGTAAATTTCCTTAACACTATTCGACAAAAGAAATGATTTCAACTTTCCACTTAAAAAGTGTATTGATTTTAGTTCCAAATTAGCCTATAATGTTTTCTACAATATAATTATCTATCAAATTGTTAAATTTTACAGAAATAATTTCAGTTATAATTTTTTTTAAAAAGAGACTGATAATTTTATAAAAAGTTTAATTAGTAGCAATTTTCTTAATTCATTCTTTCAATTTCGTTTCAACAAAACTGTATCCTAATTTCAATCAATTTTATCCTTAGTACAATCAAGTACAAGGGTTTTTAGTAAAATTCTGGCGGTAATTATAATTTTAATATAATTACCGATAAAAGGGGCTGCGGCATACCGGAATTAAACGCATATGATCTGAAACTAAGACAAAAAGAAGTTATCTTTCCTGATGCTGAGTTCAGTGTTATAAATCAAATTAGAAGCAAATTATTATTTTGTGTAGTCTATTGGTTCACAGGTGCTCGCAGGGTAACGTGAAATGAGTGACACCTCTGGCATCTTCTAAGGCGAAACGAATAAAGTTCAGTGCCTGCCATTCGAAAAAAAAACATAAAAAAAACTTTTACTCATTTTTTCCCTTTGTATTATGTATTTCTTAGAAATTTTCACGTTTGAGCTGTTATTAACTGCAATTTGACAGACTTATACATTTTAATCAATCGAAGCATCATGAAAAATAAAACTTCTTCCCTAAGGTAAAAACTAACATGAATCTATATTTTTCCTTTTATGTTCCTTCATTTATTTCTCTGTATATTTTTTCCATATTTCTTTGTCTATATTTCTCCATCTGAGAAACGTACTTATTAAAGTTTAATACCTATTACTTCACATTCCAAAAAAAAAAAAATTATTTTGCAAAATATATTTTTAACTCATATATGATATGGTCTCGTATCTTTATGGCTATAACATATTGTTTAAAAGTAGATAGTACAGACGTATCTCCACGACAAATGATGGGGTTAATATCTGAGTTATGCCAGAAAAAAAGAAACTCTAAATAAATAGTTGTTTCTCAAAAATGTTGGTTTATATAAGAAGGTGAACTAAGTAAGATGGAATCTTACCCAGAATCTTAGTTATGAGTACTACTTAATATTTAGGAAATCTTGATCCTGTTGTTTAAAACTTTAAATTTGTGTTTTAGTAACTATATAGAAATCTAATTATTCGAATAAAAGTTATATTTATTATTTTATTACTATTATTATTTTTGCGTTTCCGTCTAAGAAATTTCGTTTTTCATAAAATTGTAGATTATAAAGTTTACCTTCTAAATTTAATAAAGAGGAGCATGATGTTTATTTTTAGACAAACAAGCGCAACACATTTGAAAGAAATGCTTAATTTGTTTTCTTTTTATGAGAAGAAAATTGCTCTCTTCAACTCGAATAAAATTTTGCTAGTTGGACATTTCCTTTTTTCAGAAAAATAGCTAAATTAAGAATAACACACGAAAAGACGATTTACAAACTCAAAATGATATTTTCTCCTCTGGCAACATTTTGAACAACTAGAAAAACTTTTACTGTGAAAACAACATTTGGGTATAGGAAAAAAAATGAATGAAAAAACCCCCATCAAAACAGTTGTTTCATTTGAACTGTAAAATGAGTTTTTATTACTTTTTAGGGTAAACAAGCATGACATAAATATTCATTTTGATGGTGAAAACATAATAAATGGAATCCTTTTGCTCTAAAAGTGCTCATTAAAAATACGAATAATATTTGAGAATTGTTTTATTATATAGTTAATGTCTGGAATATGGTAATAAAAATATTTAAAGAGAGTTTCCTTTTTAATGTTTTAGAACTAACGTTCGAAATTAAATAAATTTAAAAGAATTTATTCTTTCTTGAAATAAGAATACTGAAGAAACTGATGGCCAAAATAGGCATTTGATATTCATGTTTGCTCAGAAAATGAAATGATTATTCATATATTGTCGAAGAAATGTTACAACCATGTGCGGTATTCTTGTTTTAAAATTACTACTCATAAAAAAATAAATGGCTACTTTAAATTCAAAGATGAATTTTTTTCTCTACTTTTTTAATGTTGGATTTTTGTCATAAATTGATTTTTGTCATACTCTGATTTTTATCGACTCAAGGAGAAAAAAATTGCAGTAAAATAATTGCACTATATGGTAAGGATATTTTTGGCAAAAGAAACATAATTCTGGTATTAAAAACCAAAATATACGGTATTTAACCCATTTATTTAGTAATTTTCCCATTTATATGGTATCGGTTTTTGGTTTTAAAATTGTTCCAGTTTTTAAGATCGCACATTCAGTAAAAAATACAAAACTGAAAACTAAATTTAACCTAATAAATGGTTTTTATGCTTTGCTCTAAGGTATCATGATAAAATTACCAAATTTTAACCCATTTACCAAAATTTATCACATATTATATAACCATATTTTTGTGTTAATTTTACTAAAATCATTACCAAAGCGCTTCGGTAAAATTTACCAAGCTTCTTGCTGTGTCTCCATGGGACCAGAAACATGGTAAGTTTTACCATATCCTGGCAGTTTTGACCATGGTTTTTCCTGATTGTAGGTCCTCGCTGAGTTTTTAAATTTGAATACTTATCAGACGATATTTTTAACGCTTTCTTTTATTATTTTTAACTGCATTTATTTTAGTTTAATTTTATGAAACGTTTGGAATTTTTTTTCTGATGATATAAGGAAGGAAGGAAGTCATAAAATATTTTCCTTTAGCTTCTGAAATAAATTACGATTTGATTTAAATATTCTTTACTTTTCTTTATACTCTTTGTCCTTACTAAATGTATTTCTATCTATAAATACAAAAAAAAAAAAGGAATATCGGTCTCAATGTGTGTGTTTCCTCTACAGACTCCCGAACCACCTGATCAAACGCGATGGAATTCGGCATAGCGATTGTTCGAAGCACGAGTAAGGTCACTGTCGACATTAAAACATTCTACGACGAACCGTTCAAGCAGGAGGAGTGAAAAACGGAATGAAATTTTCTGATTGATTAAGCGTGTCAGAGACTGTTTTAAATTTAACTAAGGCCGATTCAATTTTCGAATATTTTAAAGATAACATTAGTGATATTTGCTAGCTTATCGCTCTATTTAGTCAAAAAAATTTATTTCACGTACTTTAATATTGTTTTTAATTCGCTATGTCAGATAAATTCTGGGAACAACATTCGTGGACTACGCCACCAAATTAATATTTCTAAAGTTATATGCTATACATATTTATTTTGCTTATTGTAATTCTTCTTAAATGTGTTTCTATAAAAGTAGATAATTTAAAACTAACTGTTATTAAAATGAAAAAAAAAATCATTTATGCATTAAAAGGCAAAATTAACAGTAAAGTACTACTAATTCGCTTAGAAACGTAAAAAGTGGCTACATTATTATTAACGCCAATAATTCTTAATTGTTTTAGTAATATATGCATTTTGAAATACAAGAAATAAACTATGCACTAAAAGGTAAAATAATTGGAATCAAGGTACTTATTTGTTCAGAGGAATCATAAAAAATTGCCATTCTATTAATGACGACAATAATGAATTATTAATGTTGTTAAATTAAAATATGAAAATAACCTATCTAGTAAAAAGCGAAATTAATGATAAAAAAATACTTATTCGTTTTGTGGATATTATTATTTATCAAATTACTGATACCAATCTTAATTATTATTTGCAATATGTTCTAACTAAAAGAAAAAGAAAGCTATGTGAGATAAGTTATAAGAGAATAACCTATCTACTAAAAGCAAAATTTATATGAAGAAAGATACTTATTCACTTTATGGATATTATTATTCCCCATATAATTGATACTAATCTTAATTATTATGTGCAATATGTTCTAATTGAAAAAAATAAGCCATGTGCTAAAAGGAAAAATTAATGGAGAAAAGGTTAATTGGAATTTCGTTTAAAGGAACCATAGACAATCTTCATACGCAGATGGCGCTTAATTAGTTTTGGTAACATGAACTACAGGTATTACGGTAATTGGTGCAGTTGTAATAAGAATTCTACAACGAGTTTGCCGTAGTTTCAGATCAGATTTTTTCCCCAGTTGTATCAAAGATAGTGCATTAATGTTTAATGAATAGAATTTAATTTACAATTAAATGAGAGCTTTTTCCACCACTACTTATAAATATTTTAAGCAGTAAATTAAAGGTCGATAGAAATGGTCACGCCCCAAAGTCCTTATCAAGGTCTCATAATTCGATTGGTTTTTAAAATTTCGACTTTCGTTTGCCGCCATTGATGAATGTATTTCACACAAAACTCAAATATTGAAGATATAAAATAAGTACCAAATATAGTAATGTAAGTATTATATTGATATATTTGGGAAGTGTTAAAATTGCACCATTACTAAGCAATTTTAAAACAGATACTGTGGAAATAAGTGTCTTACGTCCCATATAAAGGGATTTGCATCGGAAAAAAATACTTCATAGTGGTAAATTTTGACTATCATGAGTTGGCCGCGAGCAGTATTATCACGCCAAGTGATATTACCTGTAGTTAATCTCTGTTCTGCTGAGATGAACTACAAAAAGCATGTATTTTTTAAAATAATAACGCAAAGCCCCAAGAAAGGGTAACAGATAATAATAAATTTAAAAAACATGAAATTGTTTAAACTTTTAATTGAAGAGCTTAGTGGAAAAACCAGGGAAGTGACATTTTTAGAGAGGCGTTCATCAGGATAAGAAAAAAAGTTGTCTTCGAACTATTTTATTACCAATTTATTAGAAAGCGGACTAATAATTCTTTTGCCTTCTTTTAATCTTTTCCTAATTTGAAAATAAGAATCATTCAAGTATATTAAAAACTAATGTTGATGAGTTATGTTAAGATTAAAGTGAAACCAAAAACAATTCTGTTACATTAAGCATATCCATATTGATGTAGCCACTTAATGTTATTTTCCCTGATTCATAAATGCCCCTAAAAATGTCACTTATATGGTTCTTCCACTAAGCACTTTAATTGTGGCGGAAACTGTTTTTTAGTTTTGTGCATGATTTCGTAGTCTTGTTCAATATTGTTTAACTGATTTTCTTTTATTCACCCCGTGTGGAGAACAGGTATTCAGCTAGTGCAGTTTATAATGTATATTTATATGATCTTAATGTACCATTTTTACTTTTAAACTAATAGAAATATAAATACAATCTAGTGTGATTCCTTATACTGATTGCAAAAAGCTTTTTGATAGATTATCAAAGTAAACGTATAATTTTTTTTATTATAGAACAATTTATCACATAACAAAATTAAATAAAGAAAGTTTTATTAATTTTTTTTATTTATATCTGGTATATGATTATTAAAAATAAAACTACTATTCTTTTATTCTATCTATCTATTATCTATCTATATATAATAGATATATCTATATCTATTATCTATATCTATTATCTATATCTATTATCTATATCTATTATCTATATCTATTATCTATATCTATTATCTATATCTATTATCTATATCTATTATCTATATCTATTATCTATATCTATTATCTATATCTATTATCTATATCTATTATAAATACATCCCGAATGTCAAAACTGTGTCGAATGTGATAATTTGAAGTGAAAGCAAACTAATACCAAATATTTTTGCAGATTCCTTTACTTCGTAATCTCTGTTTGTAGATCTATTTTAAAAGTGAAAAATTTTAAATAATAAAAAATAAAGATTTTTTATGACGGTTTAAATAATGCAGAATGTGGAAATTTCTAAAGAATATTTAACAATATTTTCTATTTTTCGTGTTTAAATTTTCATCAGAATGTTCCATAAAACATTTAAACTTGAATAAAACATAAATGTATAGATTTTATCTGTTTCGTAGAATAATAAAAGATGTGATATCTTTAAAGGCCCAGGAGAGCTAAAACAGATAGAAGCCACCAGAATTTTATTTTAGTTATAAATCCTTAAACTCAGTTGAAAACAAAGCATAATTGTTAAGATAAAGTACCTGACTAAAAGACGATAAATTCTTGACAGTTTCTTGATATTTTTTATTTTTTAATCCCCAAATGATTTGCATAAAATAATGCTACAGTTTATTATATCGCAAAATTTCTGGGGAAGAATGCTGTTTTATGGGAAATGAAATGTTTTAGTCGACTTATTTCCTTAACTTCCTTAATTTTCTGTCTAATTGTATTATATAGAACAATTATTTTCACTTTGTTATTTACGTCTTGTAATTAAGTAAAGTAAAAAGCTATATTAGGGAAAATTATGAAATGTAACTAATAAAAAAGTTGAAAAAAATAGAATTTTTTAAAATTATTTTAAGACCTCAAACAAAAAAGCAGAGTATATTACTTTCGAAAGGTTTTCTGAGAGGAGGGAGAATTTCTTGCAAGTTCCTACATGTGTGTTGTATTTTGATTCTAAAATAAATTGCATTAAATTATGTTGCAATTTATTGTTTTAATTGGAATTAAATTATACTGCAATTTATTACAGTGTAAAATTCGTTTACTAAAAGAAAACATTGCTTTCAATGGAAAATTCTATTGACCGGTTTCTTTTTTCCTCTAATCACATAGAAGATAACACAAAACATTTACCCATCTAATTTACGTCCCGTTATTCATAGAAGTAAGAAATTGTGTGAAAATTTAATTAAAGTTAATACGATAGAAAAAAGAAAACAATAAACTAAAACAAACAGTTTCAAGCTTTATTTTTGTCGCTCCAGCAACAAAAATGTAGGGCACTTCACATTAGAAAGACGTGGTTGAGGATGGGATTGATTTTTCGGTGGGAATAGAAGTTTATTTTAATAGTGATGCACTATACGTTTCTCACTATTAGTCTTTTGTTTTAGATATGACAAAAATAAAATTATTCTTATAATTTTTTTTAGTCTATTTGAAAAACAAAGCGTTTCAGATTTTAATTTTATCACTTTCTTTTATTTAGTTTTAAGTCTGATAGTTTGTTTAAAGTGGAAAGTGATGGTGCCTTTGATTGGCAATAATTTTTTTTGCATCATTTACCATTTAAAAGAGTTGTAACTTATATTTGCATCAGTCACAGATCTCCAGTTGAATTGTAAGCATTCTAGCTTGTCGGAAAATGGACGAAATTTCGAAACTTATGATAAAATTATGATATAAATTAAATTTATATGGGTCATTCTCACAAAAACAGTCATTTTCATGTCCCCAGTATATTTTATGTTTGTTTTACAACTTACGAAAAAAAAACATTTCAGGGAAAGTGTCCTTCAGAATGCAGGCTAACAAAAGAATAAAAATAAAATTATCAATTTTTATTTTTTATTCATTTTAGGTAATTAAAATATACCAATATGTCATTCCCTCACTTGTCCCCACTGCTGATTTAAAAAAAGAAAAAAATTGTTTCCGAAATTAAGATAAAAAAATTTACAAATTCGTGTTTTTTATTTCAGACTATTGAAATATAGAATTCAGAAAATCAATTTTAAATTTAATTTCTGAAAAAAAAATATTAACTCAGTACTATTTTAAACTTTGTCCCTAGTGTTTCACGTCATTCTCTCACAACAATGTTCTTATCACCTGCAATCTTATTAGAATAAAAATATTTTAATAAAAATTTTAGCAGTTAACAACTGGCATCATAGAACAAAATTGCAGTATGTTTCCATCTTCAACTTAAAGAAGCTTTGCTGTGGAATAAATTTGAATGAATCAAACCAGGTAAAATTTTTTACATTTGTCATTCCCTCATGTCATTTTTTAGAGTAAAATAAAATACAACTTC
>NC_092204.1:33893566-34043587 GCF_043381705.1 Parasteatoda tepidariorum
AAACTTTTTATATTCATAGGATATATACTTTCTTTATAATGCCATTACATATTTCTATTAATATAAAAAGTTTCTGAGCTTTTCATTCACTTTACTTTTTTGAGATTTTATGAACTGAAAAATGACAGTTTTCGTGAGAATGACCCATATATGGTTATAATAATTTGTATAATAGTTATAATGGTTATATTAAGTTAATGTATCGATAAGAAAATGATTAGAACTTGTATTGTTATACAATACAAAGCTTCAGATAAAATTTAAGCCCTTTCATTTTCTTCGAAAATGATGGGAATTTCTATTGAAGATGAACTTTATTTGGGAGTATTATGGCAGATTATTCTCTTGCGGTTAGGAAATGATTGAAATTTATATTATCATCACTTTCCGGTATGCATTTTAGTTCTTTAGATGGTCTGAAAAGAGTTGAAATTTTAACTGTAAGATTTCAATTTCTCAAACAAGAAAGCGAGTTAATAAAAATGCGACAAAATAGGCGAATGTAAATTAAATTAGTGGCTTTATTTTCTATTATTTAATTTAGATACTTTTTCTTACTTGCATAGTAAAAATATATTGAAGGCGATATATTTCATTTTTCAATAAATTTGCTAAGATATTTATACGAAGAAATCATTCGAGTAACAAAATCATCAATTATGGTGTTCTTAAATTGATTTCAAAGTCAAGTAAAATAATAATAAAAAAGTTAACAAAAAAAAACGATAATCGCAAATATTGATTTAAACAGACAATAATCAATTATCACTATTGGGCATTTTCTGTTTTAAAATATTTTGGTCAGCTTGTCCTTAAAAAAGTATATTAGATGTATTATCAGCATATCATTCCCAAGCCATTTAAAAATGGCTAACATACGTTTAGTTGATCGCAAAAATGCGCAGAAGGAAAAAAGTGTAAGAAGTGATAATTGTAATTTTACCTCTAACGGACAACAAACTTCACTTAAAGTCGCAGGCTTTTTTTCTAGTATCTTTTGGAAATTAAACAGTTTTGTCAGTAAGCCCTTACTTACCAATACACATGTGTTAAATCGTAACTGTACGATTAAGAAATGCACACGAGGTATAATTTAGATCACTTTGTAACGTTTTGATCAAAATGTTGCTCCAGCTTCAAACAGTTATCTTTCAAAGAAACAAGCAGAACATAACAGAAGAAGTTGCTTAGCAATTATATGATGCATTGAATAATCTGTATATTGATGTATTTCGGTTACATCTTTTCACAGGAAGTTCAAAAATTGCATTGAAAATTTGTAAAATAGATTAACTTCAATAAAAAATTAAGGCAAATACTTGACCACTGTATTCTTCCACATGGATCATCATGTGAAAAACTTTATAATTTATCAGCTGGACAAGAGCGTTCTTGATATAATTCTTCTTAAAAAATCAGAGGTGGTGCAATTTAAGAGAATCACGATTTAGGGACCACCAACTATTAGTACCATATTTTCCAGTAAGCGGCTATCCCTCATAACTTGAGGGTTATAGGAATCCGAATCTGTCTAGAAAAAGACATGTTTATTCTGAGAATATATGTTGAGTCTGGTTTCGTATTCGTATCGTCTGCACTACTTGATTTAAAACTTCTTTTGCTTCAAAAATATACAGATTAAAAATAACAGACGGCATGTTTTAAGAGCTCAAAAGCAGGCATCCATTTTCAAGACACGTAAGACATGAATGAGAAGAAACGAAAGTGATTTGAAATATGAAACGCAAAGATACTAACAAAAAATGGAAAAATAAAGGTGAGAAACAAAGCTAGACAAACCACAGTAGATAAGAGAGTGAAAAATGATGAAAAATAGAGAACGAAAAACTCCAGTGGCCTGCATTTTCCCTTCTCATCAACTGTTTTTTTTTCTTGTCCTGTTTCATACTGTACACGAATATTATAATACCTGAATTTGTACTGTACTGATATATTATAATTACTTCTATTCATTATTTGTATTTGTTAGATTATAATTTAGAGCTAATCGTAATTATTTGCAATTGCAAATTTTTATTAGTTGTCATAAATGGTTCCACGTAATCACAATAATATGAAATTATGATTATCTGATATCACACATTTTGATTACACGCAATCATGATCACCAGTAATCGTTTCTTGTTGCTACTACAATTAATCGTGACCACATCGATTTGGAGATCCTGGTGCTTGAAGTCGTGACTACATGTACACAATCAATTACAGATGTTATTGATTGCTGCAATCAGCGTTCAACTCTGTAAAGGCTGCTGAAAACGATGTCTCATATAAGTACTTCAAACTGTTACAATTTAGGTCACTCAAAAAATTTGGCTCAAAATGTGACAGTTATTTTACAACTTCTCTAGATCTAACAATGGTGATCCTTTCCTGTTTTTTTCTTGTAGAAAATTGAAAAGATGCTCAAGGCAGTGCTGTGGACAAGGCTGTATCATCTGTGACGTCTATTCCTGGATAGTGACCTCCATTTTGAAAAAAAAAACATCGCATGTTGAGAGAGCTTGAAAATAAGCAATAAAATTGCAACAAGAAATCACCCGTTAAAATGTTAAATATGGTGAAACGAATTGAGATGTGCTACAGAGAGGCGAAATTTTCAATGAATCGCATTTATGGATGATTCTTAAATTAGAATTTGAAGTTATTGAACATTATAGTATGTCGCATTTAGGGAACGTCACACTTAGAATATTTTTTATAAGTAAGGGCAACCGCATAAATTCTGAGGCTTCAAAGGAAAAATGTTCATCAAACTGTTAATGAATGGGTTAAAAGGAAATATGTTCATCAAACTGTTTCAAATATCATGCATAATTTTTTCTAAAGTTATTTTTCATGAGAGCATCAGAAAGTTTTGCAAATAATTTCAATAAATTATTTAAAATCAACTAAACCAACGAATTTTGACAAAAATTTACATTTACAACATTTCAATCTTTAACAAAAAAATCATACTGTATTATTATGTTAATTAAATATATCATGCGAGACAAAGAAAAAGCAATGAATATTAGTGTTCTATAATTTTTCAGGTTTTTTAATTTACATATTATGTGTTTTTTATTAGATCTGCTGATTTACCACAAAATATTTGTTAATTATAACATTACATTGAAAAATTCATCATGCACGCCCATTTTATGAATCGGAGTAGATTCATTGCTTTTTTAATAATTATTTCAAATTGAAAAAATTTATTGCAAACTACAGTTTTTATTTCATTTCCAGGGAGGGGATTGAAAGTGATATGCTCAAAATAAATTGACAAAATTTCACTTTACAATGTATCATTAAATCCAAGAATCACTGATTCGTTTAGTTACTGCTGTAGTGATTCATTCGTTTACTGATTTAATGGTTCGTTGACCAGCTGATTCCTTCATTGATTCACTGATTAGTAGGCTAATTATTGTGATGATTTGCCTTTGCATATATTTATTGGTTCGTTGACCCGTTGATTTGCTGATCCACTCATTCTTTGCAATATTCAATTAATAATTTTATGGTTCAGCAATTCTTTCATTTCTTGACACACTAATTCATTCATTCGTTAATCTATTGTTACGTAATTCATTGATTCTTTGATACCTTTGCGAATGTCATTGTCGTATTGCATACTGAAAAGGAATATAGATTTCTGCTTTAATATTTTATGGTTCTGATGATTCTTAAAATCAAATATAATTCTCAGAATGCATGATCAGGTTTTTTTTTTTATTCCTGCACTTTTCTCGTTCATAAGTCTCACATTAATTTACTAGAAATTTTCATAAAAAAATGTTATCATTCAAGTTAATTATACTAAAAAACTTTTAATAAAATTTTTTTAACGAAATAAATTGATAAGATTTCACTCTACAATGTATCATCAAATCCAAGAATCATTGATTCGTTTAGTTACTGCTGTAGTGATTCACTCGTTTGCTGATTTAACGATTCGTTTACCAGCTGATTCCTTTATTGATTCACTGATTAGTAGGTTCATTATTGTGATAATTTGCTTTTACGTTTATTTATTGGTCAATTGATCCGCAGATTTGCTGATCCGCTCATTCATAGAAATACTCAATTATAAATTTTTTGGGTTCATCAATTCATTCATTTTCCGATACACTAATTCATTGATCCGTTGATCTATTGCTACGTAATTCACTGATTTTTTGATGAATTAATACGTCATTTATTGGTTCATTTTTAGACTTGGTTATGCAGTTTGGCTCTCTACTGTTATTCGTGTAATAAATACGAGCTTTAACTGAAACTGCAGTAAATTGCTGGATTTACCTTATGATCTTTCTTAACCTCAGTAGTAAGAACGCAAAGGGACTAGTGAGAACTCGATATTATGAATGCTTCAAGACGTTGCGTACTTATTTAGTATCTACGTGTAAAAACGAATTTCGGCCATTTACGATAACTTGTCTGTTAAAAAAATCAATTCTCTCTCATTAAATAAAGTTAAATTTAACCTCACAAATAATATATTTTTTCACAAAATATGCAGAAAAAAAGCATTTTGAACGTTACTTTTCGTAAATGAAGGAGGAATGCTATAAATAATCTTTGTATTCTTTTTATTCCGATGCAAATTACTTCTGTCTTTGTATTTTATTCTATTTTCTAAAAAAGGAAGTATTCATAAGAAGAGCGGAAGGAGGACGTCAAGGCAGCCGAGGAAACGGAAATAACGTTTTCTTTCTTACATTCCAAAATTTAGGATTTGACAGTTCTGAATTTCAAAGCAATCCTTCGTATTTCAGTCGGAAAAGCTTTTAGATTCGTAAGATGGATAGGTAATGTTTTTCAAAAATTTTGCTTAGTTGAATGGGACTATTTACCGAATTTCATAAAGTATTTCCTAACCTTTAGTTTCAAAAACACTTCAGAGATACTAGTGATGCTCAAAGGGTTATGATATTATTTATTATGTTTGCGGTTCATTGCTCAAAATCTATCATGTGGAAAAAACAATGATCACACTTAATTCAAAAGTTAATTTTGATATCATTTGTGTTCTGCTTTTTATTTTAACCAATCATTACAGTTATTGATGCTAATTGCTGCATTCTTAAATTTTACAGAAAAGAAGAACATTTTTAATCTGTGTTTATGTTTAGAAGTTTAAATGCTCTGGTAATTCCTTAAAATAGTTGTTTAAACAAACACATAAATTTACGTTTATCAATATATTAATTATTTTAAAACAGTATTCTGGTTTTTATCATTCTTTTTGAAAATGATCAATGATAATTAATGTATCTATAATTCTTGCTACAAAAAGAGCATTTTAATTCTACCATTTGAAAAATATTCAAATAAATTGTTTGATGTTTGAGATATTATTTTTGAATATTACTGAAAAATAGAGCAGAAAATATTATTGTAGTTAAATATTAGTAAATAAAAGCAGGCAATTGCTTAAGAAGAGAGACTTGCAGATTTGCTTTTTAAATTCAATACTCCTGTTAATATTTAAAGTTTCTTATATGAGTACTTTTATAATAATCTGAAGATGAACTTTAATGAAGAATGTTAGTTAAATTTTTAATAGTGCTGCTTTTCTTGGGAATAAGTGATGGTTTACGCCGCAATTCTTGCAGTCAAAACTATGCTGATCCAACAAAGATCATTGTTGTCCTTCTTCTACCCAAAGACAACTTATACTTGGCATCTTACTACAAAGTGGCTCCAGCAATTAAGTGGGCAATTGACCGAATCCGAGAAAAAGGCGTATTGCCAGGTTTAGAGCTTGTTTTAATGGAAAGAGACACCGCTTGCGATCCGGCTAAAGGTACATGGGAAGCAATGAGAGCCTTTATTGAATATCCACTGAATTTATTCTTGGGACCTTCATGTGATTACGTTGCAGCTCCAGTAGCAAGACTGTTGAAGTTCATACACATACCAATGATAACAGCTGGTGCTTTAGCGTATGATTTCGGCATAGAAGATCGAAGAAACAATGAATCAGAGTATCATATGTTAGTACGGACAGGCTGGTCTTTTTATGGAATGTCTCATGCAATTCAAAAATTTTTTGAGAAATTTAAGTGGCGAAAAATGGCGTTTTTGTATCAAATAGATGGAAGGCCTGAAGTGATAAAAGATCATTATTGCTACTTGGCAATACAGGCTGTTTATGATACTTTGTTTTTAGAGAAAAATTGCACTATAAAACAACATAAACTTATGCCAGACATGAAGAAAGAGCATTTATTGGATATAGTTAAAAGAGAAGTTGGCACAGAATATGCGAGTAAGTAAATTTTTGAAAAATTAAATTCTGGAATAAAATAAACGAACAATGGCATAGTAACGCAAATATATTTTTTTTAAATCGTTGAAATTTTCGAATGAAATAAGCAAATAATAACATGGCACCGTAAATAATTTTTAGATTTAGTTTTAATTCTTAACACTAGAAAAACGGAGGAGGTTCGTTTGACCTTTCTCGATTTTTGTTGTTTCGTAATTCAAAAACTGGGTTTGATCCTCAGTGGCGGCTTGACGACAACCCAGCTTCAGGTCACTGGGTAGCAGCTTGTCTGGGAAGTAAAGGTGGCCTGTGAGCAGCTCTGACTATAATGCCGCAATCTTGCCGTTGGTCATGAAAATGTGAAACCTTAACCTCCAGGACCTAAGGAGCATCTACCACTGTAAATATTAAACACCAAATCACTAGTATATAAAACATGTTTACTTGATTCCATCTTGAGGTACCTTTTGATAGATGAAGGTTAACATAGTCGATAGACAATTCCAATATTGGTGACCCGGTCGACAAATAATTCCCCAATAAACAGTATCAAAGAAGAAAAAAGATCCGGTGATGTAAATAAAGTCTCCTGGTAATAAACAATATAGAAAAAAAATGAGCGAAATGCTATGAACAAAAAAAAAAGGAGCAAAATGCTATAAATAAAAAAAAATGAAGAAAAAAAAATGAGCGAAATGCTATAAACAAAAAGAAGAAGAAAAAATATAATGAGCAAAATTGACATATAAACAGCATGAATCAACTAGTGGTATTCGTTCATCGAATTTTATCATAGATAAAATTCTGGAAGGGGAGTATTGTGGCGTAACTACCACTATAAATATTAAATACCAATTCACTAGTATATAAGACATGTTAACTTGATTCCACCTTGAGGTACCTTTTGATAGATGAAGGTTGACATAGTCGATATATAGTTCCCACAGATCCCTCTGATCCACAACGGGCAGTTGCGAATCGGCTTTTTGTTCGAAATTCCCCCCCCCCCCNAACCCCCCCCCCCCCCAAAAAAAAGTTACTGAAAGTTTTGAGCATTTCTGACTTTTCATAATTTGATAAAATTTTAGTGTTTATTTAATCATTCATGTGCTAGCCTTATAGGAGCGAATAGATAGAACCTTATACCTAGAATGACACGAGGGGCTAAAGTACTCCTTTATGTATTTCTGTAGGTACCCCTTAACCACAGGTCGATTTGAGCAAAAGGTACCTTTTGGTAGATAAAAGGAACTCCAGTTTCATTAAAAAACAAGAGTATTTCAACACAAAATTACTATTTACAAAGGAAAGGAAACGCATTTGTCTTAGAAACTAATATATTAATTTAACTGGAAAAGTTAGAGCTCCGTTTAATTAAATATTTTCCTTGACCAAATTGAAAAAAAAAACAGCATATAATTTATGATCAAGTCTCTAATATATTTTTTATTAAATTAATTATTATTTCATTTTAAGATTTTTAAAATTTAATTTATCTTGACGCAAATACTCTGGGAAGGGCAACACTGGTCGCTTTAGATTTTCTTGGTACAGCAGCGTTAAGTTTTTCTAGTGTTAAAATCGTATTGCGTTGTGATTCACGTAGCTGCATGTTAAAGCATCTTTATCTTGAGGTTTTGATAAAATTATCCGTCATTATTCTCTTCATTTTTTGTTATGTAAGGAGTTTTATAGTCACCACCTTTCTATATATTTTTAGAATCCTTTTCGAAAATTAAATAACAAAGTATACACATTGGGAGATGCAAATCAATATATCTAAGCAGAAAAAACAAACAAACAATCCTTTAGAAATCTGTTGGATCATTAGCGAGGAAGGCGATATGAAAATCATCCAAATTAGTTTGATTTTCTGATGCAATTTAGGGTTCGAATAATTGTCTTTGAACTTTTCTATGAAACCTCCTGCAGTCAAATAGTTGATATTTTCATTCTCGTCTTCCTCAATAGTGATTTGTTAGAGTTTTTTCCTGCATTTAAATTTTAGACCCTTAATGTGTGTTTTTTTGGCTTCATTTTTTCAAGGACTTAAAATGTATAAATATAAAGAGTGGTTAATCGGGAATACCTAATAAAAGGGGAAAACTACGATGATTCTCTACTTAAATTCGATTACTGTTTCTGGGTAATCATAAAATAATTTAAGTTTTGAAAATATTAATATAATGCTTTGAAAAATTTATCGAAAATAGTATTTGACGATGAAAACATTTTTCTATGATTTCGAGCATAAATTACTATTTAGAATTTAAATTATCATTTCATGAGCGAACTTATTGTGCTTTCTAACTTCTGATAGTAAAAAAAAAATTCCTCGTTCATTGTTATTGTTGTTACACAGCGTGATACATAATTATGATGTGAATAGGAATAAGTAAAGCATATGCATAAATATATTTTTAATTTTGAATGTCATTGAACTAGAAAAAGAAAAGCTTCTTATATGAATGACGAACGGTCAAAGCTACTTTTCTTTTATATATGTATGTATTAATTTTAAAAGCAAGGAAATTAAATTAGGACTTTTTCTTTTAAACTCTTTTCATTTTTAGTGAATTTAATTTTCTTCCTTTATTATGTTCGGTCAGTTATAGAAGTTTTTTTCCTATCACACTGGTGGCAACAATAGAAATTTTATCCATGAACGGGAAGTAAAATTGTGTGACGTGTATTTTGCGGCTTAGTTTCCTCTTTCTTTAATGGGAATTATTTTATGTTATCTTTTTCTTCCCTAAAGAAATCCTGTAACTTTGACCTTGACATCTGTCATTATTTGTTGGCCAGTAGGTTTTTGTCTACTGACCGTGAAAGTAAATACATTGAAGTTTCTTTTTTTTACTTTTTCATTAGCGTCTCCCTTTCATTCTTAACACTGTAATTTATCTTTTCTTGATGTTATTATAATTCTTTTACTATATTCTTTTATTATAATTTCCTAACTATATTCCTTTATTATAATTCTTTTATTATAATTCTTTTGTTATAATTCTTTTATTATATTCTTTATCATATTCTTTTATTATAATTCTTTTGCTATAATTCTTTTGTTATAATTCTTTTATTATATTCTTTGATTATTCTTTAATTATAATTCTTTATAATACTTTTATTATAATTCTTTTATTATAATTCTCTTATTACAATTGCTTTATCATAATTCTTTTATTATGATTCTTTTATGATAATTTATAAAACTAACTTACCTTTTAAGCTGTTATTGGAAAACTTATCGAGACAAATTTTATTTTATTGATTTGTTTTAACTTGTTAAAATTAAATATGTTTATCGTCATCCCGGGACAATTAAGCTATTTGTGGTAACTTCACTTAATTCGAATCCTGAGTTTAGCAAAACTATTTTGATTGTTGATTTATTTGTGTTGTTTTAGTTACAATTGAGATAAATACATAATCTACACTTTTCACAACTTTATTGCAAATCTCTTAATGTTATGTTCAACTCTCGATAAATAATTTTAAGTGTAATCTTAAACAGTCCTTTAATAGTTTGTCTACTTTATTGTTTATATTAATAGTTTGGATTTTCTATATTAGTAAATTCCTTTATGAGTGCAGGAAGTTGAAGGTCAACAAACTTGTGCTTGCAAAACTATGGATGTGAATTATGCAGGCATTGTCGCTATTGTACTGTTTGTAACAATAAATAGAGGACATTACACTTTTTCTATTTGATTTTGTTAACTGATTTTCAATCATTAAATGAAACAACCTGAACTTCCTAATGTGATTTAAATATTTAAAACACGATAAAAAGTTTAAAAAAAGTGCTTTCCGCGTTTTTATTTTTATTAATAAATGTTTTCTGCTTCATACGTAAATTTAAATTAGTCTTTTGTTACTCCATCACTAACACGAGCCAAATATTGTATTTTTTTGCTTGCTTCAGTTACTCCATATTTAGGGGTAACTTAAGACGAATAAGCAAATGACAAAGACAAAAAAAATAACATGAAAGCAACCATGTTAATTTTTATTTGTCTTATGCTTTAGAGAAGTTTCATGCATGCAAATATAAATTGCAACAAACTGTAAACTAAATAATGAATGCAATGTGTCCGCTATTTGTATGTGTGCTCTTCATTGCATTAATATTTTTTTTCTTCTTATTTTTGAGATTTTCTATCTTTTATTTAGTTAATATGCTATTTCCTTTCTTAGTATAGATAGCAATTTTCTTATTTTAATATGAAATTAATTTAGATAAAATTGAAAAAAATAATTAAATTTATTTTTGATTTGTATTTATGTTAATTAAACTTCAAGTACGTTAAAATAGCAAATGAATAGCTTGTATACATTTTATTTTGGAGTACTGTAATTAATATAATGCTACATTTTGGAGTACAAAAAATTTAGCATACATCATATTGTAATTGATTTATTCATTTTGTAGCGGAATGATAATTTTGTAGCGGAATTGTTAATTTTAATCTCTATTTTTAAAAAGAAAACATTAAAATACTACATCAAAGTTAACTTTATGCTTCATTAAAATATTTTAAAGTTCTCTCATTATGTAAATCTCAATTCGACATGTCCCCCAATATTTTAAAGACACCTCCTCTCTCCTTTTTTATAGTTATCTTTTTAATTTTATAACCATCGTTCAATAGCCAACCCAGTTTTCGGGTTTACGACTACTAATTTTCAAATTCGCTTTACAATTTTGAACCCAATCCAGAAGGCAAGGGAACTCCTGCATCAAGTATTGGAAGAAATTTGTCTTCGAGGACGACTTTTTGATAAAACTAACCCGAATTTTCGTTACATGGGGAGGAAAACCACAAAAATCTCCCACTGTTAGCATGATGACAAGAAGACTCTAACCCATGATCCGTCTACCACTGAGGATATCGTACGTCCTAACTGTGGTTGGTGTGAGCCGGGTGCGGATTTTGAATCGACCAGCCATCGCTGGGTTTCGGACCCGGTTCACCTCATTGGAAGGGGAACGCTCTATCCGCTGAGCCACCACGGCTCTATCTTAAATATCATAACAAAAATACGTATGCGAACGAAATGCTCATATTTATTAGTTTTTAGAGCACGAAGAAAGAAAAATTCAGGTAAATCTACCGCACTGTATGATAACGACATTTCTAGTAAAAAACAAACAAACAATATAATTCTGGAATTAAAAACTATTAAAAACAATCATTTGGTTAATCTTCCGCAATAAAATTATTTTTGAAAAAGCAAAGAAATTTTTTTTTACAATATTTCAGTCAAAGTTTATCTAGAAGACGTTTACTTTGAAAACGTTTACCTTGAAAGTTTTCATTAAAAAATTTTAAAGTTTTCTCATTACTAATCTAAATTTCTTGTCTACATTTTCCTTTCGTAATATTTTCAAAACATCTCTCGCTTTTTATAGTTATCTTAAATATTATAAAAAATGTGAATACGAACGAGTTGTGTACATTAGTTTTCAGAGCATGGAGCATGGAGAAAAATATCCTGGTAAAATCATGGTACTGTATTATAATGACATTTCTCGTAAAAAATGCTGGTAAAATTATGGTACTGTATTATAATGACATTTCTCGTAAAAAATGCATTTTGGCATTAATAAATAAAATACACGATATTTTATATCATTCATTTGGTAATTCTTCCATTTATATGATAACGGTTTACCAGTGATTCTGGTTTTTAAAATTTTAGTTCTNTTTAACAAATTTTATCAGAGATTATAAAGCAAAATTTTGTTGTTCATTTTACCAAAATTATTAGCAAAGTGTTTTGGAAGAAATTACTAAACTTTTAGTTGCTCAAAAGGTTTGTATTTTACAACTATAGCTTACGCCTGATAAATTATATAACAATGTTAAGTCAGTCCTGAATGCTTACTTTTTTATTAACAATTCGAACTTAAATGCATTTGTTTCATAATTAAATTATTCCTGTTTTTTTTCTCATGCTCATCTTGAGTCTCTTTTGTTAAAAACATTTTTTTTTCGTTTCTATTGGTAGAGAAATACAGAAACACTTCCAAGTAAAGTCTTTCAAAATCTATTGTTTTGCTGAGTTTACAAATTTTTTTTCCAAGTAGTGAATGCGTTGATGAAATTGAATTTGGTGTTGAAAAGTTTCTTTTGTAATTTTGTTTTTATTTATGTACACACTTTTTATGAATTGCAATGAATATTTTTTAGCAAATAAAGAATGAATGGTTTTAAATATATTTGGATAAACAATGAAAAAAAATCAAAATTATTAAAAAAGTTCCAAAATGTGAAAATTGATTGAAATATTTGTACATAAATTTAAATAAATTGAATCTATATTCTTCTAATATGTTTATTGCGCATTTACAAGATAATCAATACAATAAAGTATCTAAGAATATTTTCTAGTTTTTTTTATATAGTTACCTCGTAGAAATACAAGTTTTTAATTATGTAACAAATTACCTAAATAAAGCTAAATTATATCAATTGTATTAATAAAAACATACTACAAATAAAATCTCATTTTTTTTGTTACAACATACAATAAAACACTATTAATACCAATAAACTTATTGCATAGATACTAATACTGATAAAATTTTACCTTATTGTCATGAATTTTCTGATATTTATAAAAATATAACAAAACGTCACAAATACTAATACCAATAAAACCTTAACTTATATTTACACGCATTAACATTTATTAATAAAAACAAAAAATAATGTTTGAACTATAGACGTATGAAATAAAAAAATGAAATTAAAATAAAATAAATTTTTTTAATGTAATTTAAATAAACTTAAAAACAAGCGCGCTTAGATATTTCTACAAAGAAGCAAAGAAGTTAAAGCAAAGAAGTTAAAAAAAGTTCATTATGAAGAATTGGTATTACGTATAGTCAATAAATTATAAACGAAATAATATATTTCATATGAGCTAAGAATGATGTAAAAAACATATTTTTTAAGGTAACATAATATTTCGTAAGATTTTATAATTGTTAATATAATAATTTTTCATAAATTTTTATAAAATTTTAGAAAATTTACCAAAGCTTTGTTTTGTTGAAAGCCAACTTTTTTCTACTTCGAGAAGCTCTTAATAGATAATGTTAGTAATCAATACTTCAACGTCTTCTTCATCGTCTATAGATATCGGTACTCTAAGTTATAAAAAAAAGTTATTGTTCCTAGTTTTAAGGATCTAATTCTCAAAACTGAAAGTTTAGATTTGAAATATTTCGGAAAAAAGATAATTAGCAAAAATAATTAGTTTTAGAAACTCTGGCTGTTAAGATCGAGAGGGTAGTTTTTTAACATAACAAATTGAAGTCTAAAATAAAAACATACTACTCAAATTATCGTTAACAAGTTCTGGGCGATATTATAACTCGGCTTTGAAGTATTTTCTCGAAGAACATGTTACATTTTTAAAAATGTGCTGTTCGCCATCTGTCACTTTTGTGGAATATAAGTTACTTAAGAGAGTTTAACATATTTGCAGTAGTTGAAATGTTTTTGAATGTAGGGATCGCATTTAATGCTCCTTGCAAAAAAATCAAACATAAAATTATAGAAAAAAAGCTTACATTTTATAAAATATTGTCTAAAATGAAATAGTTCAAGAAACACACAAAATTTGCATACCATATTTTAAACTAAACCCTATAGCACACTTTTTTAGAGTTTCTCAGTAATTGATTAAGAAAATTAAGTAGATTTTGTAGCTTCACAAAATATTAATCATTAAGAAAACTAAGTTTTAATTACTTTGCCCGAATCTTAAACATTCAAGTTAAAACACTTCAAAATAGTTATGCTTATTTTTTTTCAAATTAATCTTTAAATAGTATGAAAGGATGTACTTGACGAGCTGTATGATGACAAATACTTAGAAAATTGAAAATTTGACGTGTGATGTCATAACTTTTCCGTTATCGTGATAATATCATAAAATACCTGTCGTTAAATGAAAAGTGTGTGAAGAAATCAATAAATAAATGTTAAATTTGTTTTTGTTAAATTTATGTACGAAATGTAATATTTATATACTGAAATATTTATTTCGAACATAAATTTTTTAATTTATTTATGCACGAAATAAAATATTGTAGAATTGTGAATTACTTACAAAATTAAATATTGGTGAGAAATTGACTTTTTTGATGCGAATCAAATGTATATGTTTGATTTCAAAACACATTTGAATTTAAGAAAATTCAAAGTATCATCTCAATTCTTTTTGTTTTACTCTTAAACATATTTTGCAATGAAATATTGAGTTTTGTGAATTTTTAATTTTTTCTAAACAGTTTTGGAATTGATTTAGAAATAATCTTTGGTGTTTGGTTTTCAAAATGCATTTTTATACTTTCATTAATTTTAAAATAAAAAAATAATGTTTTCCGGAGTTTTTCCAAAAAAATTTTTCAATCATTAATTTACAAAGATTTTTCAATTCCGTTAGAAATTGTATTCTTACCTCCTAACAGTGCTGTTTTTTTAAAACATTAGAAATATTTATAGTTTCAAAAGAAACATTAGAAAAGAACAGTTGTCGAACAAACTATTCTGCGTCTTATTTTACAGAATTCTTGGTGGAGGGAAGTTTTATTTGTAGCTTGAAACATCTTCTTTTCTAACTCCTTCATTTTTTCCTTCACGAAACAATGTTCTCCTTTTGCTTTTCTGAAAGCTACTTTCAAGCTTATAGTGAATGAGTGACCATTTCTTTTGTGAAGGGTACCATTCATATTTGATGTTAGAAGGAGGTTTTGAACTTTTTCTATAGATACATGGTTTTTTATTGCTTGAAGTACATGTCAAAATAAAAATATCGGTGTCAAATTTCTTAGAAGTTTTTCTTGCTTTTGAGAACTATTACGTTTTCTTTTCAAATGAGTTCCCACTTAAAATGAATTCTAGTTTTTGATGGATGTTTGACTGGTTATTTAGAGAACATTTTAGTAATTTTTGTAAAATGTATTATCGGGAGTGTTATTGTTATAAGTAAGTATTGTGTAAAAAAAATTTCGATAATAAGGATTGATTTTCCGCAAGGGACCTATTACAAACTCACCGAAATTTATTCCGCTCTAAAACGATTCCGCTCGGAAAATAGCAGCTTTCACCGGATTGCCAATTTCATAAAATCCAATTATATTGATATAAAATCCAATTATATTCACCGGATTGCCAATACATGAGCATACCGGAATCCGGAATCGAAATAGCCGGTGAAATTGAAATTTGAAGGAGGGACTAATTTTGACCAATTAGAAAATTACTATAATTCTAATTTATTAATTTGGCAACGATATGTTTGTTTTCTCTTCTTCTGTGCAAGCTAAAATCGCATTAACTTAGAACTGAAAGCTTAAAAATTCATAAATTTTCAATAACTTTGTGTGTTCTAGACCGAGCTTGTGTTCATTTGAAGTATAGAGAGTAGTATAGAGTAAAATTACAACGTATTATTTTCCAATGACTTCACGTACAAAAATTAATATTCGCCAGCAAACAATGATTGTGGAATACCTAGAAAACAATCCAGATTTAAATAAAGGAATCGATCGGAATTAGATTCCGTGAAGCTGGTAATAGGGCCCCAGGTGGCCGAGCAGTCAGCGTGCCAGACTGTGAAGGCAATGGTTGCGGGTTCAAATCTCGCTCAAGGCATGTAAACTCCTGTTTGTGAAAATTGCAACACCATGAAGGAATCGTTATAATTGAATGAAATTTACTACACAGTTGAGTGGTAGTGGTACAAATAAATGATTAAACTTTCAAAGCAAACAAGCAATAACAAGAGATCGAAATCAGTATTTTGTGTAGCCCCCACGTACCGCAATAAGCGCAGCTACACGACGTGGCATGGAATCAAGCAAATTTTGAATGTCTGTCTGAGGAAGAGCATTCCATATAGTTTGTATGCGTACCCAAAGTTCGTCTGTAGAAGCAACAGGACGAGGATCACGAGCGAGGCACCGACCAACGAAATGACACACATGTTCAATCGGTGACGTATCTGGGATATACGCAGGCCAAGGAAGAAGAAACTGTACCTGCCGCAATGAAAGAAGGGTTTGAACAGTCCTAACAATATGAGGGCGGGCATTGTCTTGTTGAAATACAGCGCCTGGCAAGGCTTGAAGGAAGGGAACAGCTTGGGACTGTAAAACTTCACTGATGTACCGGTTGTTGTTCAGAATACTCACAATTCGTAGAAATTGAGATCGTCCATGATATGCTATGGCACCCCAGACCATAACTCAGGGTGTTCGTTCACTGTGGCGTTCGATAAGGCACTCCGGAAGGTGGCGTTCACAAGCATAGCGTCTGACACGAATGCGGCCATCATGGTACCAAAAATTAAAGCGGGATTCATCAGAAAACACGACATGCTGCCAATCAACACGTCAGTCCTTATACTGATTGGCCCATTGTAGCCGCAGGCGGTTACGGTTTAGCGTGATTGTGATCCTGTATAAAGGAGTCCTTGCACGCAGTCCATGCTGCAGTTGACGTCTACGAATTAATGAAGCACACAATGATACACCTGTAACTATTGACCACTGTGCTGCCAGTTGCCTAGAGGGAGCCGTTCGGCCTGTCAGAGGCCATGCGGACCATCGCGAGCTGACGTGAAATTTTGGGGTCCACTCCTGGATTTCCGAGTTGTCTGACACTCGTCCGTCCACTGCTTCCAAACACGCATCACTGTGTTGCTGTTACGCTGCACACGAGCGGCTACTGCACGATGAGACAATCCAGCTTCACGAAGGCTGATGATTCCCCCCCTTTCAAACTCCGTAAGTTGTTGAAATCTCGCTCTCTTCGTCGAAGAGGCATAAGTAGCGCCTGAGCTAACGTTTACCACTAGCAGATAACCACCGATAACCATTCACGCCTCGCTACAGCCGTCTATTTATTCGGATTCATCCGCCGTTCAGAGGGCGCTGCTCAGCATACGCATGCGCTACGGATCTGAAATTCTAATTATTTGCATATTATGCTCTACTTTGCATTTCCTGAAAATTTCAGCTCACTCGCATAAGTCCTTTGGTGTTGCAATTTTTACAAACATGAGTTTATATTCTCTCTGTTGCGTGAATGTGGTACACGGGTGTCTGTGACAGTGTGGGGCTGTAGCCACCATGACTTAAATTCACAGGTGACCATCTGGTATCTTTAAGGAACCGCACTTCTGGCGTCTTTCGATGTGAAGAATGCGTTTTCAATGGCTACGATCAAAAAAAGAAAAAAATTTGATTAAGAAATGAAATATTATGAATGTTGGCCTTTTATATAGTTATGTTATGTTGAAATATGCATAACATATTTCCATACATTTAAAAACTAAATAATATCTTGCTTAATCCCATCTCTTTCTCAATGAATAAAATTCATTAATATAATTGGTAATCTTTTAATACCACAAAGTGGAATTAACTGCAGAATAAAAGCTATTTTTAGAGATTTTTCTAATATCTATCTATTAAATTAGCATAGAATTCGAAAGCCGTTGAAAGGTTGCTAATTGATTTGATTTTATTAAAATCAAACTTCAAATATTGGGACCATATTTCGCAGATCGTAGCTATCCCCTAAAGTCTGGGGGTTGGAAATCTGAATCGATCGAAAAAAAGGTATGTTTATTCAGAGAAAGTATGCTTTTGTGTCTGATTTCGTAACTTAAAATATAGTCTGCACTTACTAATTAGCATATTTGAGGTCACCCCCTCGAACCATTAAGATTGAGTTCTAGAACGTGCAGGATCAAAAGGTTCAAAAGATTATTAGATCAAAGCTGTTCAGGTCCGTTTTTTGGAGGACTGTATAGCTATATGTATGATTGAAAACCATTTTTTCTGTGTGGGATTACCAACATAAAACTAACTAACTTTATTAATGGTTCTAATTTTTGATATTTTTGATCTCAAAGTATAAAATAAATGTCACAATAAAAAATATTTAGTTTATGTAGTTCTGAGTTTCAACTTTTTGAAACCAAAATATTTTGTGTTACTGTGAGAATTTAAAATTATGTATAAGTTTTTTTTAATTGATGTGAACATTTAAAATATTCAAGTAACATTAGCTCTGAACCGCATTCGCAACCAATTATTTTAAAAATTGAAAATATTTTTTTAAATATTGTAGAATAAAGAACTATTTAAATTAGGTGAAATTTAAAAATCTTTTAAATAATGTCTCCATTATTTAAAATTCATTCTTACGTTTTATATCTTCTACAAGGAAACCTGATGAATAAAAAAATTAATTACTACCATCAAAAAAGAAAAAAAATCTATTTAAATTTTCCATTTCTCCCTTTTATAAGAATTTATTCATAAATACTACAGCATATTGTATCTTTAAATTGGATATTATTTTCTTTTTATATTTTAAAACAAGTCTTTCATATATTTTTAAAAATATGCATAAAGAATATTTTTTATATGTTTCTCAAATGACATTTTTTTTTAATATTTAGTAAAGGCTTTTAAATTGTTTTTAACTGATTTATTGTACTCCAATTTTTTTTAAACAGAACTAATTATTTTTGAGTGAGATTTCCATCTTGCCCTTTCAACAAAGCAAATCGATTGAATAAATATTGACTTCTAAAGGCAAGATAACAGTTTGGAGTCTGATACAAACCTCCAGAGGCATAAATATATCTTCAGGGATAGGACATAGAATTTTATTTTCCTCAAGGGGGTGTTTTTCAGTTATTGAATCGTAGAAATTGGTCCACGATGAACCAGTAAAATTTGATGCATTGGTTTTGAAAGGCACTTAAATTTTTATGGATAAATTCTAAAAGCATGAAAAAAAAATATTTTTTAAAATATTTTTTAGTACGGTGGCAATGAATGATTGAATTTTATCTAAATAAACGTATAGAAAAGAATATGCTTGAATATTCTTTTTTTTATATAAGATTTCGATCTAGTTTTGAACGAAATAATTAGCAAGAAAAACTTGAAAGATACCAAATGTTGCGATAAAAGTTGCACATTAATAATTTGTCAAACAGAATTTTAAATAAAGTTATTTTTTAAGGGTTCAAATGCTGTTCTTAACCAGAATTCCAATACAAAATAGAATTAAATCAAGAGGAAAAGAAGCCATCGATATTTGTTTTAATTTCACAAGGCATGGCATAATTTATTTGTACATAGTTTTATTCTTCCCACTGTCCATTTGAGTCCACTTAAGAAAACTACAGTTTCTTTAGAATGTTAATATATTAATTAATATGTTCTTTCTTTGAATTTAGAGCCTGTTTCTTTCATTTTGGCATATATTTTTTTTGGCTTTTGTAGTTTCCGACAACTTTTTTACCCCAATACAATACCAAAATTAATAAAAAATGAGACTATTTTTTGCTTTGTAATCCATATTTGAAAAAAATTAAATGTTGTTTACTATGGTTTCTCGATTAAGATCCAACGAGTTTCCTGATCACTCTCAAAGAGTCACTATATTTCCTACAAAATGTTCGTTAATATTTTTTGAAATTTTTTGACAGAGTTATCTCTTACTGAAAAAATTCCATTCTGATAAAATGATTCCATAAAATGATTTATTTATTATTGGCTTATTTATAATTTTAAATATATTTAAAAATGTTTTCCTTTTATCTTTATATTTCATTCGATTCAAAAAATTTCCCTTTCTTAAATCCCTTTCTCTCTGAAATGCGGTAACTTCTAGATAAACGTAAGCTACTGTTGTAGAATTTGATATTCAAACACATGCTCCGTTTTTACTCATGCCTGTTTCAAATAAGCTTTGAATAAGCTTTTTTCGTGTTATTGATGTTTCACTTAACTCTATTTGTTCCTTACAGATAAGTTATTTCTTCCAAAAAACGGAATATTGATTCCAAGCTCCATATATCTTCCTTCACATTATTTTAAGATAACTTAAAGAAATGATGCATTTCCCCTAAACTCTCTTTTTTAATCTATTTATCTTCGATATTCCAAAATAATGCCAGAATCTTCAGAATTGAAACAAACTTAATCTTGAAAGCCAATTTTTTTAAGGAAAACGTCGGTTACTCTAATTGATTTCTTAAAATATTTAGAAAAAATATTTAAGCATTTAAATTTTAAAAGTTTTGACAACAATTTCGTAGAACTAACTATGAATCGCAATACAAGAAGTAATCGCAATGAAAATAGTCGCATTAAAATGATTAATAACTGTAAAAAAAGTCAAATTAAAAATTGATCACAATGAAATAAAAATTGGTGTAGGCAAATATTAATAGAAAATGTAGGTTAGCACTTGCATCAATTATTCAACTATAACGAAATTAGTGTAATAAATTATGTATCAAAATAAAGAGTTTTGTTTTGTAATACTGAATTGTAGAAAAAGTAGCAACGTATAAGAAACCTTACTGAGAATAAAAAGTATGCACAAAACTACCAGAATCTAGTAAACTTTAACATAAATTAAAAGACCAAAAAATGCAGTAATTTTCACCGTAGGGTTTTGGTAGTGACTATCAGTAGAAATTCAAAAAAAATATAGTTTCATTGTGATGCTGGTCGGTATATTTACTTAAAAAATAAACATACATGTCTATTCAGAGAAGCAGAATGAGAGAAACAGAGACAATTTTGAGAAACATACATTTTATAGAGAGAAATAAACATACATGTTGAATCAGAGAAAGTGCGCCTTTGTGTGTGATTTCGTAATTTAAATCATAGTTTGCACTAAAGCATATTTAAGGCGAGTTCTTGAATTGTTTACACTGTTAGAAATTTCTTGAAAAAAAAATGGCTAAATAGCAATCTATCTAATTGTTATTTTACCCTATTTAAACGAAACAGTCAAATAACCATAAATAAGATGGTAATGAAACTATTAACAGTGAGAAAAATCGTTTATTAGCTATTTTTTACCTAAAATTGTTAAATAACAAGAATTTTATGGCACCAACTCAGTCCACCTAATGAAGCAACTTGGTTTCCTGCAACTGCGTACATATTATAGCCGAGAAAGCTAATCTGTCTATCTCGTGACTGACAGAACGGGGGTTCGATTCCCATCTTTGACACTTCCATTCCCTTTAACACACATGAAGAATTTTCAGTGTCCTGCACTCTCCAATGCCCATTAACTAACGAGAAACCTATCTAACCAGTTAAATTTCTTTTTCTACGGCATTGAAACCATGGTAGCTGTAAATTTAAAAACAAACAAACCCGTATAGTTTTGTATTAATGATTTTATAACCATACTAGTTGTAAACGGTTTTAAAATCGTAAATGTGAAAAATCTTTTTTACCGTAAACTTTCCAGTTAATCAGATGGACTGAATGCTGCCGGTTATTTTACGATTATTTTAGAATGAAAATTCTAACAGTGTAGAATGAGTTCCACCTAGCACGTGAAACTCAGGTCATTAGATTAAAAGTAATTCAGTGCGTTCGCGTTTTATTTTGTGGACTGTACATTTTGGTCAGTATATGATCAAAATATTTTGATTTAGGTTTAAAGGAATTTAAATTAAGAAATGTAACATTCTACAAAGTAATTAAACGATTTAAAATTCTTTATATCAAATTCCGAGTATTTTTTTCCTGTTTACACAAAGTTGCCTCATGGATACGCTATGTAGCATTTTGTTATTTTTGCTTTAGAAATAAATTTAACTACGCTGAGAAAATATTATTTTTGAATATGTGTTATTCCTGGGCTATATTGCTTAGGTGCTATATTATGTTAATGTGTCTTAAAAACGTATGCATTCTCCAGTAAAGTGCATATTTTCAATACTTTTTGAATAATCGAAGAAAAAAGTTTTTTAAAAGTAAGAAAGTATTTTAGATTGGGAAAAGTCTTACTTTTTCAGTAAAACGAAATGCTTGAAAAAAAGAATATTTTCTTGCACAAAGTATAAGTTCTTTGAAGTTTTTGTTAGATAAGTGAAGATGAAAGAAACATATACATCAAAGCTAATCCTCTTTGTTCTTTAGTAGCTTTTCCCCGAAATGTTGTGGTCATAAAAAAGTTAAAAGGTAAACTTAGTGAATTTTATTTTTAAGAATTTGCACATTAAAAAAACTTATCAACAAATAATTGCTTGCTTTGGATTTCTTTCACTATTTTTTAACCAAAATAAGGTATGCTTTTAGTTTATACGTATTTTATTTTAATATTTCTGGATTCCCAACGACTATTAGCTTTATATTATAAAATGTTTCTGTTTTATGACTAAACCTTAAATAATTTGCACATTGGAGTATTTTAAAGCATACACACATGAAAACTTGTAAATTAATATTGATAACAAATTTAATTTATATTCTAATGTGTCAGGAGGAAGTTTCCGTGAAAAAAATCTTGAATTGCTAGCAGATAAGCCACGTTTTTGAAATGTTCAGAACACTTTAAAAGAACTTTTATGGTTAAAAACATTTCAATTGTATTGTAAGCAATAAGACGTTTTGGTGTATTTTGCTGTTATAAATGTGAAAAGTTCTGAAATTTGAAAACTACCAAGCTGGTTAATTTAATGACTGCATGGGATCACAAGTTTAATCGAATCAAACTTATAGGTAAAACACGTTAAGAGTTAATGTTTCTTTTATTGAGTAATATTTTAACACAATGAGGAAAATTGCATTATAATTAACAATAAAGGATGTTTTAATAAGAAGTTAGGCTTAGGATCTATGTTTGCAAAGTTCACTTTGAAACTCGAAATTTTTTTGTCTCCATTAGCAGGGTATTCTAAATATTACGTTCTAAGCAATTTAACCAACACTTTTTCATTTATAAAACACGAATAGCTTTATAAAGTAGCGTAAGTAATTTATTCTGAATGATTACAGAAAACTGCTGTTTATTATTGAACCAATGCTGCCTAACATGGGACCGAAACTGTTGTCAGTCTTCGTAGTTCTTAAACTCTAGCAATAGCTAGGTTGATTTTGTACTACTCTTCATTTAATCAACGTCAGTATCGACACTTATTTGGTGGAGGTAGCTCATTATTGATCATGTAAGCATACGTAATGAACTGAACGACAAGAAACTCGAAATCTCTAAACTGAAGGACTATGTTAAGTTTAACAGAAAATAGAGAAGAAAATAATAGTTACCTTAATTAGTATTTACTAATAATCAGCAAATTGTGACACAAAGGTTAAATTTAATTAGCGGTTAAATGCAATAAAATTATTTAAATTCTCCAGATTGTTCTTTAAAAACTTACAGAAGATAAAGTAACAGACCAATAAAAAAATTACCTGTAAAAAATAAATTCGAATAAAATTTACCTTAGCCAATGAAGAACATAAATAATTCCAAAAAGCCAAAACAAAAAGAATGCGGCAGCTCTATTCAAACGAAAATGCCGACGATTTGGATGAGAGATGAAGCAATCGAAGTAACAGCGAGAATAAGTTTGTTAATAACTGTGAGTACAGAAGAACTGACAAAAAAATAATTAAAGAAGCGTATATTTGTTCCCTTTCAGATATTTTTTTCAAAGATGTGTGTAAACTCAACAAATATCCAAACGTTTTAGAAAATTGCAACCGTAATGTTCTATCAAACATTTTCCTCAAAATAAGAATAAAGCGAAATTTATTGAAGGTGAAATTGTTTCTATGTTACTGCAAAAAATACAAATCAAGGGAATAGCTGCTACTTTCAATAAATAGTATTTTAAAGGTATTGTCAGTAATTTGAATTTATTTCTTTTATTTATATTCCTATGGACAATAGTAAAATTGCAACACTTTAGGCATTCTGAGGTATGGCATAGAAGGAAAATAAATTTTTTTCGCCATAAAAACATTTTAATGCTTCTTCTGAAAGCATGAATGTAACAGACTTCGTAATGCAGGATTGACATTTAATAGTTTATGATATACTTAAAAACCCTAAAACTAAAGTTAGTTTCAGTCTTTTGGAATAGCTGCTACTAAAACAGTTATTACCTTGCATTTCAAGGATTCCATGGTCCGTTTTTAAATAGGAAAAAAATTAATGTACAGTATATTAAATAGTACTATCAATAAGATGATTTTTATCTCTGTAGATAATAGTAAAGTTGTCAACAAATTTTGTATTTTTAAGGGCAGTTATTACCTTATATTTAAGCAGTTATTACCTTGCATTTCAAGGATTCCACAGTCCGTTTTTAAATAGGAAAACAATTAATGTACAGTATATTAAATAGTACTAACAATAATATGATTTTTATCTCTGTAGATAATGGTAAAGTTGTCACCAAATTTTGTATTTTTAGAGATGCATAACAATGAAATCATTCATTTAGCTTTAAAAGCGTTGAATTATTTATTAAAAAGTATGACTGAAGTAGATTTCGCATCATAGAACTGAAATTCAGTAGTTTATCGTATACTGAATAATACTAAATCTGAATTTGTTCTTATTCCTTTTTTATAGAACCATTATAATAAATATTACACTGCATTTTCTGCATTTTAATTACACTGCATTTTCTGCATTTAGATTAATGTAAATTACTATCATTGGTTTGATTATTAAATATTATTAAAATATAATAGCAGAAAAAAAATAATCATCACTAGGAAATTGGAGGAATTCTTACGATTTGTTAGAAGTTAGCTTTGCTACGCCTACGTTTTTCGTTTTAGATTAGACAGTTATTTTCTCCTTTTTAGTTCCACTTGAAAAACGTAGTTGTTTCAAGGAACATTTTGTAATTTATTATTTTCAATATTTTAGGTTAGCGTTAGTTGTTTCCCAGAAATTGGTTGAAATTTCTGTATCGATAAATTCTCTTTGGTAATACGCAATGATAATATCTACTTGAAGCTCTCAAGAAACAATTAAAAACCCTATTAATACCCAGTTCAAAAGACCAGCTGAAATTTGAGCACTATTGAAAAAGGCGACCACTAAAAGTTCATCAAGTATAGATCTTTAATTGAGCTCTCTAATTTATAACTTACGACAAAATTACTATTAAGTTTGCCCGTAAAGATTGGTAAACGAATTAAACTTGCTTTGTCATTTTCAGTTCCATTTGAAATTCAAGTACTCTAGCTAGTCAGAAAAAGTTCAAAATTTTAATTGATAATAATTACGACAACGGTGATTTCTGGCTTACTTCTAAAGGTTAGGTAATGATACAAATTCGTATTGTATATTGTATTTGTATATTGAGTTATAGAGTTTCAACTGAGAATTGCTCAAGTTAGACCTATACACTACACTGTAAAAAGTGCAGCATCAAATTACACTAAAATGTATCGGCACTCAAGGAGCAGCTACATTTTACCGTTAAATCCATTTTTATCAGAACATGTTTTGGAACAAAAAATCTGATATACCGTAACTTTTGCAGTAGTAATTATCGTAATATCACTTAATCTCTCTAATTAAATAAATAATGCTGTAAAAGGTATAGTATGATATTTAACGGTAAAATTGAATTTCAGGGTAAAATGGATTTTACAAATGATGCACTATATACTGAAATTAGATAAGGGATTTTTCACAGTGTATATAATCAGACCCATAACGATTGAATGATATAAAAATTTTAAGTAGCCTCTATTTTAGTCATGGAGAACAACTATTTTAATTTAGGTTCTTTTAATATATCTGAAATCTTAATAATTTTTAATTTCAGATCAATATTTTTTTTAAATTTCAGCTTAAAAGATTTTTAAGTTTTGGTTCGATAATATTTAATTTAATAATCTTTAATTTAGTCCAATAATTTTTAATTTTATTTTAATAGTAATTTTTTTTAATTATAAAAGGAGCTATTTGGTAGTAATTTATGATTTTTCAGCAAGTTAATAGTATTTCGTTGTGCATACAAGTTATTAACTTTTAACTTAGAAGTGGTTAATTAAATTAATTTGATATTTCATTTAATTATTTTTGAAGACAAAACATGAAATACATAATATAATCAAAGCCTTTAGTCCTTGAATTTTATATTTTTTTAACTTTTAAAATAGGTTTCACTTTGATTACTTTCGAATAAGTATTTAACAGCTAGTAAAAAATTTATTATTGTATTCATTTAAATATTATTGTGTTATTCTCAGCGCCTATACTAATTATTCACTTTTCAATTTAGTAAGAAGTGGAAAATGAGTTTCTAATTTCCTGTACAAAGTCTTTAAGAAAGTAAAAATATAACGAATAGAAGAAGAATCAGAGCATAGTTTGCAAAAGGAAAATTATATCGTTTATTTAATTGAACTTCTGAAGAATAATTTTTTATTACATCGTAAAAATATATTTGTTAAAAATATATAAATAGTTTATTACATCGTATAAGTATTCTTTTACTTCTTTTCAGAACACTTTCTGGAGCTATAAACACGCTGTTTTACGTGTACATGTTATTGAATTTTTGTTTTTCACAGAGAATTCTTTGATTTAATCCAAAGAGTAAATATATTCGATTGAACAAACAGAATGGAATTTAATAACTGGTGTTTCCATAATGCCTCTGTAATTACAGTGTAAGGAATAAACATATTAGATGGAAGATAAATTTTTCCATGTATATTTTCTCTATAATTTAAATATAAAAAAATAAATTTATAAAGATTCTTAATTTCAGAAAGAAAACATTGACTTTGTTTTAAAATAATCATTCGTTAGCGAATTTTATTTTTACGAAATTGTCTCTAGTTAAGAAGAAAATTAAATATGAGTCGCATGGTTTTTTAAGGTGCTTAATTTTACGTATAAGGAGAGAGAGTTAAAAAAAATCATAAATTTCATGTGTATTTAATTAAAATTTTTAAACTAAATTTAGCGAAGAATTTTCATGTAAAATTAAATAAGATAAGCAGCAGAAGAGCACATTAGATGCATATTAAAATTAAAAACCATATTCAGTTGCCGAATATTTTTTTGTAGACTGATTTCTAAAATGAAATTAATTCATATTAATATTTTTAAGAAAAGGAAATTGACTTTTTTTAAATATTTAGAAAAATATAACAGTGTTTATTTATGAAGAGGGAGTTTCATCAGTGAATTTTACGATCGTATATTAAAAAAGGAAGAAAAAAAATACACGTAGTCATGTTTTAAAATTTTGCAAATATTAGAAGATAAGTTTAATCTAGTAAATGAAATTAATAATGAGAAATAACATTTGCATGAGTGGCAGTGCAAGACTTGCATTTAAAATATCTGAAAATATAAAACACGATAAAAATTATCAATTTTTATCCATTTTGCTTGCACAGTGAAACCTCCCGGGAGCGACCACTCACTGTTCCTCAGTAAAATAGTCGTTAATGGAGGTTGGTTATTCTTAGGGGTTATTTCCATTTACTCAAATTGTTATCGAAGGTACATCATTTTTCGCAAGCGACTTCAATTTTATTTAGTGTCATTTTCTTGATGCGGAAAGGCCATTTTCTTGATGCGGAAGGGCCATTTTCTTGATGCGGAAGTGCCATTTTCTTGATGCGGAAGTGCCATTTTCTTGATTTTGTATTTTTAAGNATTTTCTTGATGCGGAAGTGCCATTTTCTTGTTGCGGAAGGGCCACTTTCTTGATGCGGAAGTGCCATTTGTGTAGGCTTCATTCACGGGTCGAGGAATAAAACTTAGCCTCAATAAAAATCACCCCTAACTATTAGCAAAAAGAAATTTACCAGTTATGAATGATAGAACTATCTGAAATAAATAAACAACTATGTTTTTCATTAAAGTTTGCATTCCATTTTTCACCATGGTAATTAGTTATCTTCTAAAAGTGAAAAGATGTTTGTTTGCTTAAGATGCCATTTAAAATATTTTTTTTTGTCTAATTAAACTTTCAACTCTAAAAACTTATAGCATCATCTTTAGTGTTCTGTGACTTAAACATGAGGTTGTCATTCTCTTACAGAGATCGCCAAAAAGAGCTCACTAAATAAGAGCCACTCACAAATATTTGGAATTTTAGTCTATTTGTTTGTTTTGATATTTTTTCGTGTTTCACTATTTGACCTTTTCCGCATTTGGTGCGGAGGTTTGCCTGATCGCTGATAAGAGGCTTTGATTGTCTATTTTATAGTATTTTTCCAACACAAAGTCTATGTACAAAATTCCATGCCTTCCAAAAGTGGTCGCAAATAGAGGAAGTCGCTACCCAGAGGTGATCCTTCTTGAAGGTTTCTCTGTACAATATGTATGTACAAATCATTTGCATATACAATAGGTATAGCATATACAAAAAGGTTTCACTGTACAATATGTATGTAAGCAAATCATTTGCATCAATTGTTTAATATTGTAAGTGCTTTTAACTAAGTTTAATTTTGCTATTAAAACTAATTTTGTGTAAAAATGGATCAGCATGACTTAGAATTCAATAATTCTATTTCAAATATTAGAAAATAATGATGAGTTTTTTTAATATTTACCGATTTTTCCTTTTTTGAATGAATTTGGGGAATTATGATGAAAAAAAAAAGGAAAATAAATGAATAAATTCAAAGTGAGACGAGGGCTAAAAATTGTTTATACATGCTGTGAAGTTTTTAAGTAAGTTTGAAGAAAATAATTTAGAAAATATTTAGAGAAAAAGATTTAAAAAATGCTATTCAAAGTTTTCTTGTTGTTGTTGTAGTTCATTTACGTCGCACTAGATCTGCACAATGGGCTATTGGCGACGGTCTGGGAAGCATCCCCGAGGATAATCCGAAGACATGCCATCACAATTTTGATCCTCTGCAGAGGGGATGGTGCTCCCGCATCGGTAGCCCGACGACCTACACGCGAAGTCGAGCACTTTACGGTAGAACAGTTTAACGAGGATAAATACCGCATACCCTCGGCCCCTAAGTAGACTAATCCAAGTGGTCACCCACCCGCACACTGACTGCTGCCAGTGATTCTTGACTTTGGTGATCTAATGGGAACCGTGTCTTAACGATAAGTCCACTGCGGGATCATTAAAAGTTTTCTAAAGCTTATTTAATGCAAACGTTTTAATGACAAAAAATTCTTATGTGTCTTTCTAAATTAACATGGGTTCAAACTTACATTTTAACGACAATATTTTCATTCGTTTCTTCTAATAGATTCCGTGAAATTAAATTAAAGAAAAAAAGACAGCGTTTACTCCTTAAGAAATGTGGTAAAAATAATCCTATCAAGTAAATAATTAAAAAAAAAACCAGGTAGTTTTTATAAGGTCTGAAAGGGCCTAAGAGCTTATAGGCAAACTCGATCACTCTAACACGATAGTTGATTTAAAATTCTTACATAATAATTCTCTTCTCTAACAATCTTTTGCTCTTACTTAACAATCTTAGAAGGATTGAAGATTATGTTTGCGATGTATAATTTCGTTAAAATATAAAGCCCCTGTTTAAGTCATATCCTATATTAAAAATGTGTTTTGAACAAGCATTTTCAAATGAATGCAGCAATATTTAATGCTCAGTTATTGAAGAAAGAGTAATAAAAATGAAGCATGAATAAATTTCGGAAATTCTTATAAAGTTTGAGATACTTTTAGTCATAATTGATGGCATTTCTGTTGGGTATAATATTAAAATTATTACGAGAGCACAAAATGTATTTAAAGGTAAAAAATATTTTTAACTACATTCCTGGAACAGAAAGTTTAATATATCTCTAATTAAAAATGTGCTATTAAACTTCAGAAACTACTTTTGGGGACTTTTAAATTGAATTTTAAGTTCCTTGAAAATTTGTGTCCAAAGTTATTTGATTTTATGAAGTTCGCAGAATCTTTTTCTCTGGAATTTTCTCCTCTCAAACTGTTACTTCTCCAAAAACTTGCTACGATATTGTTAAAAAAGAAAAATCGAATATGGTGTTTTCTTCTTGCAAAATATTTATACCCGACAAAAGTTAAGAAAGTTTCTCTCCCTCAGTAACACCAGCAGTGTATTTTGTTTCTTGCTTTATGTTGTCATATTACGTTATTAGTTTTGAAAGTGAAAATTCGATTTTTCAACAAGTTATTGTCCCTCCTTATTCTGTTATTAAAAATAAAATGGAAATATTTCAATCCAGAGGTTTTAGTATCGTTTTTAAAATGAGAAATGGTGCATGCCAAGACAAGCAGATAATTTTTCTTCTATTCGTTTTCTGTGTAATTAAAAGCATATAGAATAGAACTTTCGATTCTTTTTTAGTTGAATACCTCTTTTAATATAGCTTGATTAAGTGATTTTATTCCTTTTTTCTCTTTTTGTTACACACACGCCATGATCCGTCTACCATTGAGAATATTTTAAGCCAGCACTGTGGTCGGTGCGTACCGAGTGCGGAACTCGTATTGACTAGCCATCGCTGGAATTTTAACCAGGTTTACCTCATAGGAAGGCGAATGCTCTGTTCCCTTAGCCACCACGGCTCAAAACAAATCCATTAGAGTTCCAGGAGTTGCCCGAAGTGTTATTTACTTATCATAAGAAAAGTTCTAATTCTAAAAAGAAATTATCTATACATTACGCAATGTAATATTATTTGATGGCTAGGTTTTTTTTTCTGAGTTGTTCATTTTTTTTACTTTAATTACAAATATTTTCAGTTTCTCAGTCTATCCTTTCAGTTTCTCCCCAAATTTGACAGTTGGAGAACTTTCAGAATATCTGTTTTGGTAGAGATTTAAAATTCCTTGATTGGTAAAGTTTTATTTGACCAGGTGTAGAGAATCAAAAGTTTATATGAGAAAAAAACGGCTCTATTTATTTTTTCAAGACGACGCAAACAATAATAATAAGGGAAACAAAAATAATTTTTATTATTAACAAAACGGAATTTTTCTTAGAATTATTATTTTTTGAAGAATTACCAAGGAGTGTTTGACTCAGAACATTTGAAAATTCAAATTAACCATGATTTTTTTTTTAGACTGATTACTATGAATTTTCACCAGAATACATTTTCTACTATTGCAAGAAATGTTTTCATATAACATCACGATAAATTACGCTGCAATGCATTTTAATTAAAACACTTAAAAATTTCTCATCAAGGATCAACATAAATGAAAAATTTTCTTTATCGTTATGCGCTCACGTAATAGCTTAATCATAAAATAAATTAAAATTTTTTTATTTCATCTAATTAGCATGAACATTAAAAAATCATTTGAAGTGAATGAAAAATAATAAAAAGTTATATAACACAAAACACAAGTTGAATTATTTTTGAGTTACGAATGATTTAGAAACACATTTTCAAAATTTAAGTCAAAATGGGTCACGCAAACTTTTGCCTTTTCATTACTTTACGAGTACCACATGCTTATATTCCCAAAGCATTTCGAACATATTTTTTTGCTCAAATATTAAGCTTAACGTTTTTTCAATCAGCGTGAGATTAAAAAGTTTAAATTGTTAATGTGAGAAACATCCCAAATTTTCCTTTCTATCTCTGTTTCATTTTATATAGTATATAGTAGTAAATTTTAAAAAAAAACTTATTTTAGAAGTTAAAGTTTCTATAAAGTTTCCCGTTTATTAAAATAATTTTATTTAGACCTTTTTTCCTTGAAGGAAAAATTAAATAAATTATGTGTATGCTACTCTCAATGTGAATAATCGGTTATTATTAATACTAACCAGTCAATACTTATAACAACCAAATAAGACGGTTAAAGTGAATAATTTAAGCGGATTTATCACATTAACCGATTATTGTTAATAATAAAGTTTGGCGTGATCTGCCACGCCAACTGCAATCACCAAGGCGCCAAGTAGATTTTAAACTGGAAAAATTTAAAAAAAAAAACAAAAACATGTAGATGCCCGGAAGTTGCCAAGACTTCGCGAACATTCTACCCAGATCACGATACTGAAATCTCTCCTTTTTATTTCTCAATTTGACCAAAAGAAGCGATTATTATAAATTTGACCAGATAGTACTAATAATAAACCAGATTTACCACTTTAACAGTAAGACATATGCAAAGAGGCACACCCATGTCCCAATGCTATATAAACCGTTTTATCACATTGGCTAAACTTCATTCGTCAATAATAACCAGTTAAAGTGAATAATTTGCGATATTTCTCATTTTGACCACAATAAGCGGTTATTATTAATATTGATTAGTTAGTACTAGTGATAGATGGATTTATTCCTTTAACCGTAACATATAAATTGTTAGAAAATTTTGACGGTATTGTATTTGGTCGGTATTATGTAATTCAAGTTAGCGCAAACTAAATATAATGAAAAGTTGAATCACGTATTATTGGACTTCTTAAGCTTGATAACGCGATATTATCTTTAAATATGAGGGGAAAATATGATTCAGTTCAACATCTTATTTAGTTCAACATGTTTCAGTTCAACATCGTATTGCTGCAAATTTGTACCGTATTATTTTTTAAGGTATAGATTTTATGGCTTATCACTGAACCAATTGTTGAGTGTGTTTAACCATATTGTAATACAAAAAATTCAATATTTCGTGCTAACACAACATCTGAGAAAAATCGATTCATTGTTGAATCATTATATCGGTACATTGAATCATTATACGATTCAAATTTGCTTCAAACTCATCAAAGGTATTCAATTGAACTATGTTTCCGTTAAAGTATCATCGTAATTCCGGAAAATATAAAACAGTTCAACTTGCATTTTGATGTGGTGAAATTTCACTCCATGTTTAGGTTGAATTACAGAATTAGAATTATATTTTGATTTAACACGATGCAAATTTTTTAATAGTGCAAGGACTATTAAATAAATAATAGCAAGAAACCAAAGCGGGAAGATAGTACTTGTTTAAAAACTTCATTCGCTTTAAAATATTTTTTAAATCGCTTTTGTTTTTTCTCACTCACATCTTGCAAGTCTTGAAAATGAGCTCCTTGTTTACAAAGCTTGAAATATCCGGACTGTTATTTCCGATTTGTGTATTTTTGGAGCGAATGAAGTTTTTAAACACGAAATGTAAGGACCAGTTATAGGACCATTTATGGTCAGTGTTAATTTCTTACAACAATTTTTGGCCAATTCAAAATATGTATTCACATTACCATTGTTTTTATCAAATAATTAAAATCTTTAAAACTTAATTTATCAAGAAATTTATACAACTTTTATGCTTATGTTTGAATAATAATTTTAATAATTTCATATTGTAAAAACCACAATATATTAAAATTTTTATTATAAAGATGAATGTTAATTTTGTATAAAATCTAGGGAATGAAATAAAATATCTTTGGTTTGACTATTGATAATTTTTAAGTTGAATTAATAATGCCATGTTTAGAGCTGTAGAGATTCACAATTAATGTAATGCAATTGATAAAATTAATTTAATTTGCTCTGCATAAAGCTTTTTGTATGCGGCTTAATTAAATCAAAGAAATTTACAAAGATATATGAAGTAATAATTTTGCCTTTTATTTATTCGCAGGATTAAGAAGAAATGGGACAAAAAGGAAGGATATTCTGATTTAAAAAATTAAAATTATCATTTAAAGTCGAGAATTCTTGATTAAATATAATTAAAATGCTTAAACGGTTTAAGAAAAAATATTAATGTAGTTAAGGAAGCATATAGATGATTTGCTTTACTTTTATTTATTTAAAAATTAATTTCGTTGACCAAAAAGTAGATGATATTCAATTTCTTTCTTCCTTTATTCTATTATTTTTCCCATTATCTTACATTAGGAGCTTTTTTCTATATTTCATTTTAAACTAATGAAAGTGTTTCACTCGTTCGCGTATTCTAACTACATCTGTACTTAATAGGATTAATTAAATAATAGAAAACGGTAATAACATTCATTTTTTCATTAGATATAGTATTAAGAAGTGAGATAAGATAACTTTTGCTGATAAAATATACGCTTTTTTCATTGTCAATAACGAGTTTATTCCTTAGGGCGAGACAGCAATCTATAGATTAAGTTTACTGCCGTTGCTCATTCTCTACAATGCTGTTAATGTTATTACTATTACTGCGCAGTAAATCCAGGGAAAGCTATAATGGTTTGTGAAAAAAATACAATGAAATAGTTTAAGATATAATATAGTTCTTTCAGTAAAGTTTAAGCATAAGATGAAAATTAGACTGATTACACACTGGGGAAAAAGTATTGTCAAAACTACAAGTATATTATAAAATTTGTCTCGTTTCTGGCTTTGGGAACACTAAAATGCTCGCTAGTTCTTACAGAAGTGTTTTAGTAATGATTTTTGATAAAATTTATCATAAAATATGACTTTATTACCATGGTGTTTGGTAGTAAATTTTGTAATTTTATCATGCTAAATTAAACCATAGCATAAACACCATTTATTTGACTAAATTTATTTTCCAGTTTTGTATTTGTACAAAATGTGCGGTAACAAGAATTAAAATTTTGAAAACCAATACTTACACGCAACAATTACTATACGATCGGAAAAATGACTAAATGAATGGTTTAAATAACGAATATTTTGATTTATTATCAGAATTATGTTTTTTTTTTAACCAGAAATATACCTACCTTAGAAGTACGGTAATTTTACCAGATGTGTTTTCTTCGCGTGCGAAATAAGATTTAATATCTGAGATAATAAATTATTACCAATTTACAACAGAAAGATACGACAGATATAAGAGTTCAACATCATGAAAATGTCAGTATTATAATTTGATTTTAGTTATTTAGATGAAACTGTATATTTGAATCTTTAGCCCAAGAATCTGAATCATTCAAGTTTTACATAAACGCATCATAAAAATTAATATAAGTATACAAAATAATACAGTACATTTATTCATCTTTTAAGTAAGAAATTATAGTTTTATCGAAATATTTCTCAGTATTATTAATTTATTATTTTAATAATAAAGAGATGCCCTGGTGATTTGTGTATCTTTACAATAAAAAAATGAAAAATAATACAAAATTTCCAAATTGTAAACCAAGAGAAACCTCAGACTAAAGTAGCTGCCTCAATTTTTGGTATTCAGAAACACAAATATTTATAATAACATTAAGATATGAAACACATAAATGTCAGTAAAGTACATATAAAATTTATACGTAAGATACTCATAAACTTTTTACGAGACGATATAAAACAAGAGTCATCAATTTAGTATGCCTACATACACTAATGTTTTAAATAAAATTAGTTTGTAAATCAAACTTGCTCGTCGAAAGAATAGAGCGATTATTGAAAGGAATTTGAACTGGACTTAACAGAATTAAAGTGGATGGAAATTATACAATATAAAATTATTTAATTCAATTTTCAGTGACTTAACTAAATAAAATAGAAATAAAATTAGTTTGAAACAAAATAATAAAAATAAAATAATAGAATGCAAATAATAAAAGAAATAAAATTAGTTTTTCAATCAAACATGAGCGTAGAAGACGCAGAGAGAACATTAAGATGAATTCGAACGAACCAAGCTTATCAGAGCAAAGAGGACGGAAGTTATGCATTATAAAATTATTTAATACAACTTACAGCGATTTAAAACTAAATAAAATTAACAGAAATAAATAATAGTACAGAAATAAAATAATAGAATTAATAGAAATAAAATAATAGAATTAATAGAAATAAAATAATAGCATTAATGGAAACAAAATAATAGAATTAATAGAAATAAAATAATAGAAATAGAATTAGTTTGTAAATCAAACATGCGTTTGGAAAGAACAGAGCGAACATTAAGATGAATTCGAATTAGGCTTAACAGAACCAAAGCGTATATAAATTATATATCATACAATTATTTAATACAATTTACAGAGACTTAAAACTAAAATATAAATATCCTTATTACACAACTAAAAACATGCAAGCTACACATTTCACCTGCGAAATTTTGCTTCACTTATTGCATGGCAGCATTGAAGACAGCAACAAACTTGTATTACGATGTAAACTATCTACAGACGATATCTAAAGCGAGCAAACATTTGTGTTTTTGGAAGCAAAGGTATTTTATGTATGGCATGAAAACATGTGAGATTGGTGTAAGAGTTTCAGATTTATTTACTTTTACATTCTTTAAACTGCATATGAAAACTCGATTTGATGTTCACTTAAATAAAAGTATTCAATCGCAATTTTTTGCGTCGCTCAAGATCGAAATTAATTGTTCAAAATCGAATAAATACACCACAGGTTTTACATTATAGTGTCTTGTTTTGGAGACGCTTCGATAAATGCAGTATAAACTAATGGGAAAGTTTTGTACGAAATAAATGTGACATAAATTACTAGAAATTCTGTCATCAGTAAGAGATGATAATATAAAAATTAAAACTTTCAACTTTTTAAAATGAAACTGCTTGTATCAAGCATTTGGTTGATCTAAGGACTTTTATTTTTTTAAGTTAGCCTTAAAAGTTTTTTTAAGTATAAAAAAGAAAAGAAAAGCTACCTGAGAATTATTGTTATAAATAAAAATTTTTTAAATTTTGCAAACATTTTTGAACATAAAGCTGTAAACATACTTTTCAAATTCACTTTCTTGCAACTTTACTTTGTTTCAGATTTTTATTGTACTTTTTGGTATTCTCTCTAAGTTGTGAGCATTTTCATATAAATCAAAAATTTTAAAGGCAGGTATCTTACAAATAATTTATTCTGCAGCAGATTTTTTGGCACTAAATATTTTTTTTTACAAAATGCTATTGAAGAATTGTAATATTATGTGTAACATGTGTTACCAATGTGACATATTTGTGACTACTGTGAAAAGCTAGGTGAAAAAGGGTCGACGATATTTAATTTTTATTTGTAATATAGTAAAAAAATAAATATCTCAATTTTTCTAATCATCTCAATCATCTCGATTTGTGAAGTATTCAACTATTTTCTTATTTTTCATAACACTCCCTTCGTACTTTTTTCCTGTATAGTTATAAGGAAACTAAAGAATTGTATTTAATTGTTTTTAGGTCTCTTAAAAATAAATTTTATTTAGAGATAAAATTTAAAAAAAAAATTACGTGGATAAATAAATAAACCAATTTTAAACTATTGCTTATAAACTGAAAAATATATATATCGAAACAAAACTTGACTACTTCATTCAATAAATTTATAGAGTTAAATTTTACATATATTTTCTATGATAAATAGCTAAACAAATAAGATGCATTTCAATCGATTTTCAACCTATATCATTGTGGTCTTTTACACCATTTACAATAGTAAATTGTAATGGGTAGTCTTTCCAGCTGTGCATTAAGTATCTGCGTGTGTCAATCAATCAAGGTGACAGAGTCCTTTACGTGATTGTCTCCCGTATAGATTAGAACGATAAATAGAACGAATAGCTATCAAATGCATTTAGAATTCAATCAGAATATTTAAACGTAAATTCTTGTGCCCATTTTGGATTACTAATTTGGAATTCGAATGGAAGTTTTAACTAAATTGAGAAATTCCTGGAATTACAGGTATCACATGTCGCTTTTGTCTTAAGCAAGGCCTTTTGTGAGAAGTGTGAAATTTAAAATGATACGGAAATATTTTAATTTTCAAATTCCTATTCATTAACATACATATCCATAAAGTAATCAAAATGTACAGTGAAAAAAAACTATCATTACTTTAAATCTCATAATCAAAGTTTTCAAATGCAAAATAGGTAGATGATATTGTAACTTACGAAATCAGAAGAACTATTTTTCTCTGAAGTAACATACTTTTTCTTCCATGGGTTTTCCACTTTCAAAAATTAGGGATAGCTGCAATTTGGAAGATATGGTTTTAACAGTTTAGGTAGAAGAGCGGTCGAAAATTTAGTCTCTTAATGTTAATTTAAATTGACGAATTTTAAATTTCCTTCTTTGGGTTAATTTTTCGCTGGAATTATTTAATTGAAAATGCTGAGAGTTGACGTTTAAGCCCGTGTATCCTAAGGTAATTTTTTAAAAATATTTTTTATTTTCTTCATTATTAAATTATTTTATTATTTATTTCTTAATATTGAGATTTTAAAATTGTAAGACATGCAAATTTATGTTTCATTTTAATTTAGGCATTTTTAATATAAGTCGTTAAAGTAATTAATTTTATACTAGATCAAAACCGGCAAAAAGATTTTAAATTTAAATTTCCTAAGAGCCTTTAAAATTCAGTTTAAAGTATGGATTAATTATAAAGCTATTGAAGTTAAATAATCAAAAAATAATAAAAAAATAATAAATATATAACGAATAAATATAAAAAATTATCTCTTACATTGAATTATCTTTGGATGAACAAAATTTGAAATGGTATTCAAATATGTTTAGATTATCATATATAGTTCCTGAGATACGGCAATACACTCGGTAATTTTGATTTATATTAAGAAGTAAAAGCAGTTGAACGCTCTTCTGTTTAAACTATTATTGGGGCCACATTTTCCAGATTGCGGTTACCTTTTTGCTTAGAGATTCAAGAATCCGGAAAAGAGCTATATTTATTCTAAGAAAGTACATTTTTGTGTCAATTTTAGTAACTTAAAATCCCGTTCTGCAAAGAAAAAAAAACATAAATGAATAAAATAATAATAACATTTGCTTTTTATGCCTGTATAATCTTTTTTATGTTATAAAATAACGTTTAAGTTGCAAATACATTTAAGACATAATACAGACGAACCTCGCTAACTCGAACCTCAATTTCACGAATTTTTCGATATCTCGAAGGAAAAAAAATTCCCTTCAAATTCAATGTTGAAAAAAACTTGATTTTACGAATTTTTTTTTTCTAATCCCTCGATAACTTGAATTTTTTTTCATAAATAGAGTAGATTTTTTTTTTAAAATTAAAAAAATAAAAAAATTTGGCTTCAAGAAGTCTGGATTCATTAAAGATCACAAAAGTAGTCAAACAATCAATATCGTTTATTCTGCTGAAAACTACACCGAAAATGATTGGAACAGATTGACCGGACTCATGAAGCTTGATGACATGGAATTTCATAACTTTGTAAACGCAGATGATGCAGTAACAGTGATGCAGTCAGTGGGATGACAATATCATCGCTCAAACGAAAGCTTCTTGTGAACTATCAGAAGAAGAGGATGAGGAAATCGAAGATTTACCGCTCAATGTTACTAACAAACAAATACTTTCTGCAGTGGACACTGTAAGGAGATTTATTGAGAGGCAGCCGAATATGTCAGAGGAGACATTTAAAGCTATAGTCCACTTAGAAAGTGTTATAGACAAACTTTCTTACACATCTCTAAAGCAAGCAACAATTGAATCTTTTTTTAAGTGAAAGTGTAAAAAGTGTTTTTAGAATAAATATGGAATAGTAGATAAGGTATATAAAGAGCATTTTTTTTAATTCTACCATCGATAACATGTGATTTTCGATAATTCGAAAATTTTTTCTCCTGTTCCTTCAAGTTCGAGATATCGAGGTTCGACTGTAGTTACTTCTTTTAATCTTTACAGAGGATTAAAACAAGTTACGTAACTCTCGTTTCACAACTTTCCCATTTATTCTTCAATTGAAGTTGATTCTTGGGAAATAATCATCCGCATACCAATTACGTCTAAAAAACTTTTTTGTATAGACGCTAGACAGAAATTACTTCATAATATATTATCACAAAAAGAACTAGAATAAAAAATGTCAGTATGAGAGAAAATAAGTTTAAAATAATAATAAAAAAATAGAGCAAACCTCTATTACATAAAAACCAAACATTGAAATGAAACAAAAATGAAAAAACAAAACAATTATCATTATTGAATAAATAAATAAATTAGAGATATAAGAGTTATTATATTTTTTTAAGTTAATATGCCTGAAGTCACTCTTAATAAATTATTTTAGAGTTTTGTAGCCGAATCCAATATTGTTTTCTCGGTATTAAAGGATTTAGAGGCTTTATCGGGGATAAACTTAATGGTATTTTAAAGAGGTTTCCTGAGGTAATTGGACAGGAGAAAAGACTTTGGTCAGGATCCTCAAAATCACATCATCAATAATTTTGGGATGTTCGATTTCCTGGAAGGCTGAAAATTCATCGGGAAAAGTTTAGGTTCCTTAATTAAATCTTTTGTGAATTGAACTGGAGAAAGCTTTTAATTGACTAAATGTGGAAAAAAAGAGGTTCCATTTCAGACTTTCTCTACCTCATTCAAGCTTCTTTAAGTTCAGTGGCAATCAATATGAAGTTTGATTTTTCTTCCAAAAATGTTAGTTAATGCTTCTGAGAAATATTATCCGGCGTATTTAATATACTTAAAAAATTTCCAGATCAAATTACTGAAAAAAGTACAGACAACTTAGGTGCATCATCCGTAAAATTAATTTTATCTTAAAATCTATTTTTACCGTAAAATTTATTCTTCCCACACGTTTTATATTAATAATTATTTAACTACAGTGTTTCAGGGACTTTATAAATTTTACAGTAAAATATCAGAATTTTTTTCTCGAAATTTTATGATAAAAAGTACCAACTGCCTGAGTGGTCGAATTTGTTCTTCCTCCGTGTTAGATGCTAAAAATGTAGGCTCTTGTCTAGAAAATTTTAATATACTTGCATAGATATTATCAACTATAACCTTCATGCTTTTGAGAAAGACTGCTTTTAAGAAAATTCATGAATTCATTTTCTTCTAGCTTAGACAATGAAACATATAAATAAAAATATAGGGATCATTTCTTTTTTTCAATGTAGGATTTTAAGACTCAATGTTCATAAAAATTCCTTCTTATAGACATTGATGACGTTGGATCTATTTTTCTTTAAAATGAGTAAAAAAGAACAATCGGCTAATTAAATTTTTCATCAACGTTTACTATAACAGTATAGCATTTGTGAGAGAATTTATAGTTGGTTAGAGAGTATTAAGTCTTTAAAAGCTCTCCTGAATACACTGTAAAAAAATTCAGGATCAAATTTCGCAATAAAGTACCGGAACTTTGAGTGCAGAGTCTGTAAAATCCATTATACCGTAAAATCCATTTTTACCGAAAAATATTTTACCGCAATTTATACAGTGGTATTTATTTAATCAGAATGATTCAGGGATTTTACGGCAATTATTACTGTAAAAATTATGGCATATCGGATATTTTTGTTCCGTAACATGCTTCGGTAAAACTGGGTTTTACGGCATTCAGAAGGCCGGTACTTTTTATCGTATTTTGATCAGGAATTTTTTAAAGTGCAGTTTGAAAAAATGACTTATTGACTAATACTTCAAGGACTTTAAATTCTGACTACTCAGTTTTCCTTAATTTTAGAAATAATTACTGAATAAAAACATTTATTTCTTCTGATTTATTTTAATAGAATGAAAATTATAGATGAGAAAAAAATAGAAAATAAAGATATTTTTTTAACAACTCCAATCCCTTTTATCTCTGTTTTCCTTCGATTAGTTTTCGTCTGATTTACTTATATCTTGCGCACCTCTTGGTTGGTCATCTACTTGACCAGAGAATCAACTGGAATCGGCACCAATAAATTATATATAAGCGTTTTAGTGTTATCCGAACAGTTGCTAGAAACTGTCGTTGTTTTCATTTCCCGAGAACGTAAATATAGGCTCATTTCATTTCAAAACTATTCTACAAATATGAGTTTGTCATGAAAGTTGAATTTGAAGCTTTCTTGTGCTTAGACGTGGTTTCAAAATTAAAATGTTACAGAACTGAAGTGTTTATAATAGTTTTATTATGCTGTTCTATCCATAAATTTAAATGAAATCTTCATAAATTTTTTTCACTTTTTTAATTTATTTTTTTCATATAAATTTTCAAGTTGCGGAAGAAGTATATCAAATCTATCTCTTTTAAAACAAAAATTCAGTGCAATAAAATGAAGATACTTCTAGTTTCTAGTTTCCAATGGAAAAAATAATAAAACTACGTGAACGATTTGAACAATATTCTAATAATCGAAATTTTATATATCCTTGGATTTCACAGTAACTAAAACTGCTTCTCCAAGCTTTATTTAAAGGCTAATAGAATATCCGAAACTAAATTAAATAAAACGCGTACCTCTCTAAAATTTAAAAAAAGAAAATGGAGAATAAATGTGTTCTCGAAAAAGAAATATTAAAAAAAAAAATAGTGAAACCGTGATAAAAATAGATAAAATTTTAAACCGCGGCCTACTTTGCATGCATATTTGTTAAGATCTTATCCAATTTTCCTCAGAGTTATAGATTTTGAGGCAAGGCGTGTATCTTTCATGAACTCAATACCCTGCGGAATGTTTAAAAATGGGTATTTTTTTTTTGTGATTTTATTATCGGTATTTCCTATGCCTTGAAAAACTTATCTTTTTGCCTATAATTCTTTACGGAAAAAATCGCTAAACTTTCGATTTATCAAAAGAGCAAAATTTTATAAATATGTGAGACGGTTTGAGCGTGAGCGAGAGTGTTTCTTGAAAAACTATTTAAAATAATTTAAAAAGATTTCACTATTTTGACAGCCTTGAAAACTGCTTTTTTTAAAATTTTTTTTTAACTTTAAGATAAAAAACACCATCTATTTTAGTAGTGCGTTTTCTCAGAAGAGCATTTATTTAACTCATATTTATAAAAATATGAGAATTTTTTTTTGAAGAAAGCATTAATTTTTGGAATATAAGAGGCACTTGTCGATTCAATTTGCGGTGCTCATCTTGTTCGTGACTAGGGGACTTGTACCTTGAGTTCGCGTATCGCTTGGTCCTTGTGCTGTTTGCGGTATTGGATGCCATACGACGCGTCTTTTGAATTTTGCAAATGGGATTTTCGATTCTGGGACGCCGAAACGATACATACTTATTAGCTTGTTGCAATTCTTATAGCTGGTAATCAACTGAAGATTTCAGAAAAGTAAACTTAATTTGAGAGATTAGTAATAGTAGCTTGATTACTGTCAATTAGACAATAAAACAAAACAAACATGTAACGATTAAGTTTATATTTTCCTCTATAGTATAATTCTTTTATAATTTAAATCATGCTGCTTTAAATGAATTGGATTGCAATGGTGTTTAAAATAGCACTAGGATACAGTGTTTTGATATTTAATAGCACGCCAAGAAATATAAGAGGATGCTCTCTTATATTTATGTACTTATTCTTTGATTTTTTTGTCAGAACAGTTTTTGCGCTGATGGATTTAATACATTGATAGCTTAATAACACAAGAGCCAATAATGTAGCTATGCTGCGCCAAACTCAAAGAAAAAAAATCACTGAAATATTTGCTCGAGAGAACATCAAATGATGCCAGAAACTATGTCCGATGAAAACTTGAAACTTTTTTTCTGACGAGTAACATTTTCCTTAAAGCAAAGTACGTAAAATAAAAAAACTGTACAGTTTAAACTAATCTATTAATACCATTCATTACTCTTCTATTAAAACCATTCATTTCTAGATTTTCTTTTTAAAGGAGAAAAGAAGTGTTTGTAACAACTTCACGAGCAGAAAGTCTAACTTTTAAGAAGTCGATTTAAGCAAGCAGGACCGTAAGGCGTATACGCAAGCAGTTGACGACTCATCGTTGCGACAGCGCCCTGACATTTGGGAGTGCCATAAAATGTATGAACTAGTTGACATTATATCCCGAGTCACGAAAGATTAAAAGTGCCATAATTGAGATAATGAGTAAAGGAGGTTAAAAGTGCCATAATTGAGATAATGAGTAAAGGAGGTTATAAGTGCCATAATTGAGATAATGAGTAAAGGAGGTTGCTAACTAGCAGAGGACTCAGTGTAGCAAAACATCTAATTTGCAGACGACTTGAGTAAAAGCAGATGCTCGCAGCGAAAACAAACTCTATTGGACTGACCTCTTCCAAGCCAGTTAGACCGACCTCTGGCTGAATGGAAAACGAACCGGACTTTATTTAAAAAATCACAGAAATTCAAAATTCAAAACATACAGAAATTTCAAATTTACAAAAGAAAGATTAATAAATCATCTAGATTTATCTTAAGTTAATGGAAATATTACAAACTGATTTAAATTTTAATTTACAAAGGAGAACAAAGCTGGTTGAATGTCAGATCCGAAGAAGCTTGTCCTTTGTCTTCTTATTTTTGTCAATGGTTTAAGTCTGTACGGCAGGAGTGGGCATTATATGGGCATTTTCAGAAAATTTGACGCACATATTTTAACATGAAATCAGTTTTAAGAGATTTACTCTTTTCAAAAAATGCGAAAAAAATTTACTAAGTTTCCAGTCAAATGTTTCTTTAATATGGTCCGTGGAAATATCATGTTTTGGTAATAAAAAAGTCTCATTAAAAGAAATTCTTTGGGCACTTTTATACAAACATGGTCATTTTCAGAAAATTTACCGAACATATTTTAACATGAAACCTGTTTGTTTTTCAAACAATTTTAAAAAATTCACAAAGTGTCTCATCTATTGCTTCTTTAAAAAAAGAAAATTGGAGGAATAAATATTTATTTTCAAAAAGAAGCTGTTTTTTGTTTTATTTTTCCCTTGTGACTTGTTTCATTTGTGTAGACAGAAAAGAGACTTTATGATTTCCCGAGGAAATGTTTTCATAAATTTAGTGAAGTATATGTTTTAAATTTTAAATCGTAAAATTAAACAATTCCCAGAGTAATTACATTACACTCGTTTCAATAAATTTGCTCAAATTTAGAAAAATAAATCATTTATGAATAAGTTGTTTTATTAAAAACTATTTAAAAGAGAACTGTATTGCAACGATATAAAAAGCAAGAAGTTATTTCTGAATGCTCAAAAGTATACCACAAGAGATTTCTGCAACAATGCACATTCTAGCTTTTTACGAATTTCCTTTCTTTTCAAGTTTTTGTGCAAAGCGCTTCAGAATTAAATAATAAATTTTTTTTAAGGAAACTCCTTTACATATGAAGTGTGTTTTAGCAGCTAATATAAATCGTAGTTGAGTAGATAAAACCACCGAATTGGCGATTTGTTTTCCCAGCTTCTGTCCTTAGAAAGAGTCACGTGTAAATCTAAGTAAACTAAGGTTTTTTTCGAAGAATTAAATTTTAAATGTACGATTTTTTAAGAATTTTTTAACTCAGGAATTATTTGACCGATTGCACTAAAATTTTGTGATTTGAAATTTAAAAAGACATTCCTAAATGTAACTTTTAAATGTACCTCACCATTCAATTTTTTCGACTATCATAAGTTGTAATAAAAAATAAACAGATTTTAAAGACTATATTTTACATAGAATTATCTTTGGATAACGAATTTTATAATGATAATTTTCGCATTTTTTTATTTTTGTTAAAATTATTTTAAATTTTTTTTTCATATTGCTAAAAGGTTTTCGAGGTTTGGCGAAGTAGAGTCAGGCGTCTAAATCCGTCGAAAAATAGCCTATTTATTCAGAGAAAACACTCTTGTGTCTCATTAAGGAACTTAAAATATAGTCTGTCTGCACTCAGTATATAGCATAACTTAGATCTGGTTCTTTACCCATTAAGATTTAGTCTTGGTAAGTGTAAGTCTGATCATTGGATCAATATTTAGAATGTACCATTTTTTCACAATACAATGGCAACTTATTAAATGTAAATTTTACATGTGAATCGCAAGATATATTACTTACAAGGGAAACTAGGGAAGCGTGACTCGCCAATTTTGAAATAAACTTGTGGGATGTATGCCTTATGAGGAATAATTTTAGGGGGCAATATTCGTTTCGGCCCATAGAAGGTCCTGTGAGAGATAAAAAATAATTCAATATGTAGAAAAATCGGTATTTTATTACTTCAATGCAGACTATTAGTTATTGTAATTATCTCATACTCTAATTAATTTTGTGATACTTTCACGTACTATATAATGCATATTTATTGTCAAAATTGATTTCGGAAATTTTATATATCTGTACTTTTTCAGAAAAACCTGTTAGGTTAATTTAAAAAAGAAAATTGATATATAATTTTTTTAAATTTTTTTTTCGAAAAGTTTTCCAAATTAATTGGAGTATGTAATTGCAAATCAATTAATTAATTAATAATTAATTAATTTGCTAAAGGAATTTTTAATTGGCAAATTAATTATCCAATTAATTACAAATTAATTGGAATATGAGACAATTACAATAACTAATAGTCTGCATTGAAGTAATAAAATACCGATTTTTCTATATATTGAATTATTTTTTATCTCTCACAGGACCTTCTATGGGCCGAAACGAATGTTGCCCCCTAAAATTATTTCTCATAAGGCATACATCCCACTAGTTTATTTCAAAATTGGCGAGTCACACTTCCCTAGTTTCAATTGTTAGAGAAAAAGTTTCAAAATCTTGTTCTAAAGGATATTCAGTGGGCAAAAAAAATGAACACCCTGAATAACTCTTGATGTAATGATCGGATTTTCATTAATAGGACTCAATCTTAATGATTTGAGGGGCTGATCTTCAATATAGCAATTAACTAGTGTGTTTTTTGTACTTTTCTTAACATACCTTTATACTTCCGCTTAACATACCTTCTGAATAAACATACCGGATTCTTGACCATCAAAATAAGGGGGAGGAGTAACCACATTCTTTAAAATTGGTCTCAATAGTTTGGTCAAGAGAGTGACTGATAGTTTGGACCTCTTAAAGTTAATTTTACTTTTTGAGTATTTTGCCATATCTCAAAAAAATTTTAAGTAGATTAAATAGTTTTGGCACACGATTATAAAATTCGTTTTTTTCAAAGATAGTTCGAAGGAAAAATAATTTTTAATAATTATTTATTGTTTTTTAATCTTTCATTTAAAAGAGATCGAAAATGTTTTGAATTGTAAGGAATACGCTTTTGAACAGGACCATATTTTCCAGATGACACTTTGCCATATTTTGAGGGTCACGAACTTGAAAGAGTCCTAAAAAATAATTGTTTTTTTTTATGAAAGAAAATATGTTTTTGTGTCTGATTTTTCAATTTAAATCATCGTCTGTATTAATTAATTAACACATTTGAGGTCAGGGTCTCGAACCATGAAATTGTGCTCTGTTACGTGAAAATCCAATCATTCAATGAAAATTTATTCTGGGTGTCCCCTTTTTTATTTTGCTTTCTGTAGAACAAAAAGTAACTATGTATACTGTTTTATGAATTTTGATATACCAAATTATGCGTCTTATAATATTTTTGGCAAAGCCATAACGGTAAAAATTAATTGCTAAGCACATGCTTCATCCTGTAATTAGCCTCCTTATTGGTTTACGGAGCATTATCTATCACTATATATCACTTTTCTCAATAATGGTTTCTTAATGTAATATTTATTCAATCGTATTGCTATTATCGATAAAAATATAGATACTATCCTTATTTAAGAAAATTTTGATATAGCCATTTATGTAAAATTGATTTTTTTATCCGTTGTGAGAGTTTATTTAGGTAATTTATTATTATGCTTATTAAAGGAAACAAATATTTTTGCTACGGAAATAATTTAGTCTTCTTTTCTGAAGTATCGAAGTTCAAAATTCATTTTTATGTGTTTATATCTTAAAGATTGATTTTAAAATCAATTAAAATTCTCTTACTTGAATATAAAAAAGACACTTTCAGTTGAGTTTTATCGATATAAATAAAACAATTAAGCAATGTTCCATTTTGATTACAGGCTCTAAACTTTTTGCTGCACACCTAGTGTAGAAAATTGTATATCGATTTTCAATGAAATATTAATGCTTAAAGAAATCCATTTTTTAATATGAACTGATTATAGCGATAATTTTTATTTACAGTTGCCTAATTTTAATGGTACTTACTTTAAGAATGGGATATAATCTTTCAATAGTTTCAAGAATGACTTAATAAACAATTTTGAGAACGAATGTGATTGCTCAAATATAAATAGTAATCTGAAAGTAGTGAAGGCCTAAAAATTTAAGCATAGATATACTTAAAAGCGCAAGAATTGCATAGTACTCAAAATAAAAATGGAATACCCGACCTAACTTGCGACCTTATGAACGTATTTTTACGCAATAAGACTATAAAAAACAGTCGTGATGGTTCAAAAGATGGAAGTAACCTATGTTTACGCAGAGAAAAAAATTCTGACAAAATTACTCTGCTGAAAAAAAAAACAAAAAAAACTACGTAATTCTGGTATTAAAAACCAAACTTAATCCATTAATTTTTTTTGCATTCATATGGTAACTGTCAACCGGAAATACGGTTTTCAAAAGTATAGTGATAAAATATAGTGATTATCATGATAAAATTAACAAATTTTACCTCATCTATCAAATTTTATCACACATTAAAAAAAAACCTGTTTTACATACGTTATTGTTAATTTTACCACAATCATTACCAAAGTGCTTTGGTAAAAATGATGGAACTTTTTGGTGTTCTCATAGAGCTAGACACAAGGTAGATTTTACAATATTCTGGTAGTTTTAACCATATTTTTTTCTCAGTGTGCAAAATACTATTGATAATATTTTAAGCTCCGAAATTTGACTCAAGAATATATTGTTTGAAATAAGCGTACATTTGCTACAACGGATTTGGACTTTTTGTCATTAAAATATCATATCTAATCAGTAATCGATAAAATAATGTCCAATAGTTAATAATAGAGAAAAAAAACGATTCAGTGATCAGAAACTATTAGAAGAATTTTTTTCAAGTTTCAGATTTTGCTTATTAATGTTACAATAAATTAATAATGACCATGCAAGGATAAAATATAAAAAGATACTGATTATTGTTTAAATGATGTTTGTGAAACTAAAGAAGATTTGGGAATACTTTTGACAGAAGTATAAAAATTAAAAATCCCATTTCACTATTTGTTATTCTAATTTATTTAAATTAAACTCGAAATAAAAGAAGGAAGCTCTTTTTGATAAGCCTACTGCTCAGATGGAATTGCTTTTGCATGAAGTTTTTCCTACGAGCTCTATAATTAAATTTAACTTATCTTTTTCCTTATTTTATAAACTCAAAAGAAGCTTTAGATGTTCCTTTGAGTAGTGTTTCGAATTAAGCTAGTTTTTCATAAATTTAAGAGGAAAATTTAGAGTTTTATTCCAGTTAAAATAATGTAATAATAAGATTATTTAAGCTTACAGAAAATGGTATACATAGTTAAATTATATTTTATAAGTTTAATAATATTTGCATTGTTGGTATCTTGACAGATAAAAATTGTCAACAAATGAAGAAAAAAACTTAAGCAAATTATTTTGTATATGAGAAATTAGAGAATCTGTTCAATATAAAAATAAGTGTGAAAATCTTTAGGTGTTGAGGAGAAATAATGGTGAACCGTGCTTTACATCTAACTATTTTGTAACCTGACTAATCATTAACGAGGAATGGTTATGAAATAATTATGACTTTACAATTAGTTGGGCAAACAAACCGTCTTTTATGCTTTTAATTCCCCTTTCCCTAATAATGATTTTGATTTCAAGGTTCTCACCGGGGAAACGCAAAATGAGCAACACCTCCGACATCTTCCATGGCTTCCATAAGTTCAGCTATTGCCTGGTTCAGGGCCTACCGTTAAGCATAAGTTTGAATTCCGCCGGTCAAGGAAACCCTATGCATAAAATGGTGACTGGTGCTCGTTAAATTTGTCGGGGTCACGAAGTCCTCCAAGTTTCCATAACAAACCAATACCTATGGAAGTTCTGAATTGAATATTGATCGTACTCTGGTTCAGGTCAAAATTACTTATTACAAAATTGCGAAAATGGAATATGAATGTGTCCTCACTGTAAAACGGGCTATGACGTGTGTGGCCAAAGTCGTATTCTTGGCCATGGATGGCCCACTGAAAAACAAGGAAAGCACCCGCTGCCTTAAAAATTCGCTTGGATTCTCATATGATGCTGGAAAGTGACATTAAAAACAACAAGTAAACCCTCAATCCTACACAATATTTAAAAATAGAAAAAGAAAATCATGATTTAAATTTTACTTTAATGATATATAATTGTTGATTCTTTGAGTCATACATATATATATTTAATATAATATAATATTAGAGAATCTTAAATCTCATGATAAAGAGAAGATATAAGAGAGATATTTCTCGCATTTTATTAGGTTATTTGCGCAATAACGTTATTCGTATATGTGTAAATTTGTGTAGAATTCAAAGTACATTAGAAGTACGAAGAAATATTTTTCAGCTTTATTTTGTTAACTTTTGAGCACATATTTTTTCATCATTTGCTTCGATTATCCTCTCAGTATTTATAATGATCACATTTTTATATTTTCAGCAGTTATGTGCTTAATTTGTACTTTTAGTCTTAACTATTTTAAAGATATTTCCCAATTAGTAGTAAACACAATATTATATAGTTTTCGATTATAGGGATATCAGTAGTTAGAGCTAAATATTAACTTTGTGTAAATAACGTAGCATGAATATGGGTACATATTTTTAACATTATTCTGTAACATAGAAATATTAATTAAAATTCTGTTTTGATGAGTTTTTTTTAAACTTTTCCTTTTCTGAATAAGTTGTTATAGATTGTCTTTTGCAACATATTTGTGAGGTAAAAAAATGTGATTTAAGAATTTCTTAAAAGAAAAAATACTTTTATTTTAATGAACTGAAAATTAAAATATTGCTGTTAAGGTTACAAATTTTTAAATTCTTACATGACAACCCAAAGGTATTAAAATAGATCATTATTAAATCATTATTAACAAAACATGATTAAATAATGCAAAAATTAAAATGCGTAGTCTTTAAAACGGGAAAAGGAAAGAGGGCGCTATTATCATTTCCGCCCTTAGAACATCAGAGTTCTAAGCGTGCAATCCCTTTTTAAAGAGAACTTAGGGGTATGTGTGGAGGGGGGGGGAGAAATGTGATATTACTCTTCAAGTATTTTGTACTGGTGTTTGTTGTGTCCGTGCAGAATATTTTGAGCTGTGTCTTTGCTGAATATGGCTTGTCACGTAAGTTATTGAATTTTCATACATTTTCTTTTTTTCGCGTCTCTTTAAATATATATTTCCTGTTATTTTATTCAGTTGTTTAACGTTTTTTAATCGCACGTTTCTATAATGTTTCTTAATCACACATGTGTAAATAAGCATGAAATCTAAACTATATTAGATGTAGGAAAAATATATTCCATAGCTCTATTTTGTAAATTTTAAAGCATATATGTTTTGTTATTTATCTTTATTGGGCTTTCTATGTTTATAAGGAACACGTTTTCATTATATAGTTAGTCACTTGCTAACTTTATACTTTAAAAGTTTNATATAATATAAATAACGTAAAATTCTTCTCTATATACTTCGCTTTTGGAAAACCATCTATTAAATATTTTAAACTATTCTTCTGTCATGTACAGTTCTTGTTTCTATCTGAAAAAACATACAGAAACAGATAAGCTTTTAAGAATATGTTCTGAGACAATGAAATATATATCCTAGAATTTCAGGAACTCGGTAATAGATTCAGCTGTACTGTAACCTCATGGCTCCTAAAATGGTTTATCTTAGTTGAAGAAAGTAAGTTGTTTTTGTTGAATAGGGGCTTTATTTTCGTATCTAGAATTTTCACCAGCTTCGCGATCTACTATTTTATTCTACACAGATTCTATCTTTATTTTATTCAACACAGAATGTTTTTACCCATCTAGACTATCATAGAGAAAAAGAAATCGACCTTCTTCTTAATCTTCTTCCCTTTTAGTGATATTTTCTCTAATTCCGATTCAATTTCTAGAGACATTCTGAAACCTTTCCATTGAGAAAAGCAGTGACATTCTATTTCCCTTCCCTTTAATCTTTCTTAGCTTTCCTTCACATTTCGGCAATCATTTTCAAAGTAGGGACTTGTCTTCCATTTCTGTTTTTTTTCCTGGACTTTATTGGGAATTATTCAAATATTTGAAAAGGATAAAAAACAAAGAAGAGTCAGTTTCTTTTTTTGACAATTCCAAGATTATTTTCTCGAAGCTGAATATTTCAGATGTTTCAAGATTTTTTGTAAGATACCATGAAATTGTGGCCAAATATTTGTCTTGGAAGTAATTTTCTTAAGAACTGTTTTAAGCCGTATCGCTACAACTTCACATTTAGAAAAGAGAAAAAAAAATCGTTAAGAACAAAATCTAACGCAGCACTTATCACGATGAAGGTATATATTTAAAATAGTGAATTTACTTAGAGTGCTTTTTAGATCATTATCATGAAAAACTTGTTAAGCGGAAAACTGGCGTAGAAAGTGGCTTACAAAAGAAGTATATCTCTTAATGAGTTCGTATAATTAGCGTCAATATATTTGTGAAATTTATTTGTATTTCAATAACAACTGGTGATGAAAGATGTCACAAGATTTTCTTTAATTATACTATAAAAAGTCCTAAGAATTCTCCAGGTCTAAAATATTAAGTATATTATGCATAGTTACACTGTTAAAAATTTCTTGGCAATAATGGTTAAGTAGCAAATTAATTAATTGTTATTTTGCTATATTCAAACGTATTCACTGAAATGACCATTATTAAGATAGTATTCAACCTGTTAAGTCTGAGAAAAACGTTTATTGACTGTTTTTTCCTAATACGGTTAAACAACCATAATTCTATCTGCACCTATTCCCACGTTTTAAACCTAGTTTTTTTCGTCCAGCTGGCATGACTTGCTGAATAGGGGATCGCATCTCAGCGTTGATACTGCAATATTTCCTTCATCCCTTCAATACACGAAGAGTTTCCATTGTCCTGCCGTCTTCAATCGGTGACCCTGAAATATAAGAATACGAAACTATGATTCACGCATAAATGCAGCAACACCCATCGAGCTCCAATGTCCAATAAGTTTAATTTTTATGGTTTAGAAAATATACTAGCCGTAAAGGTTACAATACCATTTAGTTTTGTATTCACGGTTTTTTAACTGTATCAGTTATAAACGGTAAAACCATAAAGGTAAAAGATGGTCCTTGCCATAAACTTCATCTTTAATCGGATGCACAGATGGAGAGACAATTTGAGAAATAAAGGTCTGAACAGTATACTTATTGTAAAGATTTTGTTTGAAAGGACGCACCTGATCTTCCACCATGTGAAAATAAACATGTTGGTTCATGTCAGTGTTTACCTAAGTGAGCTGGAATGTAACCATGACAAGAAAAATGCTCCCGCCTTCAACAAATATTTACACTCCCACTTCCGATAAGTCATGCTTTTTATGATTTCTTCAGTATTGAATATTTTAAAAAATAATTTTGCTTGAAACTTAAAAAAAAAAAAAAAGAAAAAAAAAACACATTTATGTTTTTTGTCACATTTCTGAGAATTAAAAGTTAGCTTCAACAGTCTCCCAAGTGAAAAGCCATCTATAAGAAAGAGTTTTGAGTAATAAAAGTAACAAAATATATAAAAAAGTAATATTAAAAAATTATTTAAAAAGATTTTTATAATCAAATATTTTTTAATCTTCTACGGAAATTTAAAATTTAGAAGCTACACCCTTTTAAGTTTTATTTAATTCAAATATATAATTTTAAAAATTAATTTAAAAAAATTCTTTCATTTTAACGGAAAATTGATAAACAGCTAAAGAATAGATTTTAACTTATGTAATATGCATAATATTTAATTGTTTATAAAACACTATTTATAACGCTGTTGTTCCGATTTAACACGATATTCCTGCGAATTAAATGTCATTCCGAAAATGCATAACGAAAAAAAATAGGTTGACAGACTCAACTACATTACTCATGGAACATATTAAGGGATTTCGAGCTTTGCCAACACAATAAATCTATTCTTCACTAAATCCAGCCTTACAAAGAAGGAGTTGATATCTTTTGACTATTTATTCAAAACTGTAATAAAGAGATGAAAGAACTGAATGAAAATAGCATTTCTATTCCAAACACAGAATTTATTTTGCTTACGGTTAATTAAAATGTGAACAAAAGGAATTGATGTAATGAAAATAGACATAAAAAGCTGCGAATGCATTTTCTTAGACTCAATGTAAACAGTGCTTGCTTTGTAGCAATCTCTTTTGTCTTTTATATGAAGCCAATATTCATAAATTGCTTTTAAAAATATTCAGCAGCAAAATATATTATTAACTTATGTATTTAATTTAATACCTTTTATCATAAAAAATGATATATTTTAAAACCTTAAGCAAGCAATTTGGCAAAGTAAGTTTATTTGAATCAATGTTTTTGTTGCCTCTAATGACACCTGGACAAGCCATGCTGTATAGGCATTGGCGAATTAAGTTAGGAAGGTGCACCTTTCGTTTGATAAGAGAGCACCGCATAGGGGAAAATACGTCTTAGCTCAGAGTCCTATGGTTAGATGGCAACACCATTCATTCGTGAGGCCACTTCCCAATTTAGAAATAGATCTGAAGATGAAAAATATTCTCTAAATTTCCGTATCCATGGTACTGTTTAGGGACTGAACACAGAGCTTTCGATTCCACAGTATTTATGAGCATGCATATCGCATGTACTCGGTGGATCTTAGTGGAGTTTAAAATCGAACCTCGACCCCTCCGGACCGGAGTGCGATTCTCTAAACACTGGACTACTACAGCCCTGAATCAGTGTTTACCACAAAAATCTTGTAATTTTATACCCGATTCAGAAGATACGGGAAAAGTATTGTTATAAAAATCTAATTTTTGTATAAAATTAGAAAGTCTGTGCTTAGCTAGGACATGAGAGCCTCGAAAACCTCATATAGTCAGCTCGGCGGCAATTGGATTCTGATCTATTCATGTTGTTAATTGTGTGATAAGCATTGTCAATAATTTGTCTAGGTATTATTACTGGTGTAAATTTGAAGTATTGTTCGTACTAAACAGATACCATTACCGAGATTTTAGCTTTTGTCATTGGTGAAACAAGAGCTCGATTTTAAAAGCGATAAAAAAATAGGCATGTTATTTCTTTAAAAAAAATGTAAAAACACATTAAGTATTGACTCTGTATAATATTTATTGTATATTGGCATTTACACATACAAGATCTCAAAACAAGAATTTTTTTAAAACACATTTTTAGATGTACTTTTTCTGCATTTCGCTTTATTCAATGTTTTCTGTTTATGCTATGCCTTGTTAGATCAATACAATTGGTTCTCTTAAAAAAAAGAGAGTGAAAATAGCACAAAATATGGTAGAAAACCGATGTACTATAGTTTTGGTTTCTTAAACAAGAATCCTCCTCAGTGTTGAAACATAGAATTGAAGGTTCAGTTTCGAAATCAATAGTGACATTGTAGAATTGATTCTGGTTCTGACATTCAGCAAATTTCTTGTTTATAGAACACAGAATTGATCATTCTGTTTCGGTATTGATTATGACAATGTAGAATTGATCCTGCGTACTGTTCATTTTCATGCATCGAGAAAAAAAAGCATTGTGCGAACTATCAGAATATGGTAAAATTTACCGTGTTTCTGGCTCTATGAGAACACCAAAAAGCCCAGTAATTTTTAATTATGAGCTTTGGTAGTAATGTTTGTAAAACTAACAACAAATCAGTGGTTTATGATATATGTTAAATTTAGTAAATGTGGTAAAATTTGATAATTTTATCATGATACCTTAGAGCATGGTATAAAAACCATTTATTCGATTAAATTTACCTTTAAGGCTTGTATTTTTTACCAAATGTGTGGTGTTAAGAACTATAATTTCGAAAATCAGAATTTAATATTTACCTTTACGGTATGAATGGAAAAGTTACCAAATGCATGGTTTAAATACCATGCATTTGGAAACATATTTTGGCTTTTAATATTAAAAATATAGTGTTTTATACCACACATGTCATTACAAAGCAGTACGGTACTTTTAATGGAATATCTTTCTGCGTGTAGAAGCGAAATTGTAGTAAGTTTTCTTTTGCATCTTGTATCATTTCTTGTGTTCTTCAATATACTCTTTCTTTCACGATTTCTGCTGGTTTTTTTATTCATTATCTATAACTTGCATAAATTAAAACTAACGTCATGGTAGTTTAGTTGTAGAGTTTAAAGTCATTCTCAATTTCATAACTTTTGGTACATTGTCTAAAATTAATATTGTTTCACTTCTGTCACTTAGCATTTTTAAAAAAAATTATATAGTTAATCGTAGTTAGTTGCCAGTTTCTCACTATGCTTAAAATTATATTTTACTATTCAATTAATCAAATTCAATCCACTAAACTGCAGAGCAAAAATAACTGTTCCATTTTTTTGATAAATGTTCTGGTTTGAAGAAATCGTCTGATAAAAAATATGTTGCAATAAACAATTCTGGGTGATCAATTGATTAATAGGAAATCAGAAGAGTTGCGAGAAAATCGATAGAGAGATTTTTACTACTACTTAATTCAGAAAAATTGAAATAGATTATTATGATTACAAAATAATTATTAGGTTTCAGCACTGGAACAATAAGTAAGAGGGACAAATTTTGAAATCTTCTTTTGGAATTTCAAATTTTAATTGAAGCTAGCATAAAGCCTGACAGGCATGTTTCCAAAAGCATTGATTTCCAATGTAATGCTCAATAAATTTAAATACCTTTCCAACACCTGCAATGAAGCATTAGTTAGTTCTACTTATTTTAGTTTTGAAACAATACTACCGTCTCCAAAGGCTCAGAGCAATTAAAATGTATCTTCATAAACTCCCTTCAGACTTAATGTTGAATTAAAGAATGGTGGAATTGTTCGAGAGTTCACAGGAAGGATTCAGAACTACTTTAGTACTAAAATATATAAAAGAAATAGTTTAAACTTTGCGCATTGCTCCATACCTTTATTATTAAAATTAGTTTTAAAACTTATCATGTTTTGATCGATTATTTGAGTTGTAATTTATTCGGCTTTGAAATTAGTATAATTTACAGTTTTACAATTTAAAATAGTAACTATGTTTCTTAAAATCTTTAATAGATCATTTTAAATGAGCATTGCTTCAGTGCAGCTATTTAAGAATGCTTAATTTTTATTTATATGTTTTTGGAAATATTTTTCCCATTTATATCTAACCAATTTTCCCCAATACCATTAAATCATAAATTTTGTAGAGAATATTTAAAATTTACATAATTAAAATAATATGGTTGAAAAGCATAAGAGTATGGTTGAAAAGCAAATTAAAAAAAAGCTTCAAGCAAGCATGCATTAGATCTTCATACGGCTAACAAACTATTACATATTTTCGGTTTATTTTCTTTTTGCCAGTCCGAAAATAATCAATAAAAATTTTAAAATAATCCGTATTGATACACTATTGATCATGCACCACGGAATATTTATATTTCCTTGAAAAGCATGGAAATAATGGCAATGTAATATTAAGTACACAGTGGGAATTTCAGTAAAATTGGAAGAATAGGCCTCAAGTTCTCCAAATTTTACTCAAAGATCCTTTTCTCGAGAAAAAAAGTCCAGTACCCGTAATTGAAACAAACTTTAGCAAAACTAATAGAGTTGATTGTTAAATTAAACGACTAGTTCAGTACTTTTTCTTTCTCGAATTCATACTAAACTATAACAACTTTAGTTTCAAAACTGAGTTCCGGGTACGATCCCCTCCAACGGCAAAGAGCGCGTCTGCCACCCATTAATGGATAGATGGAAGCACTAATCAACATTCACTTAGTCCATGACAAAAAGAAACAGATTCAACATGTAAAATCGTTTGAATCTTAAATAGCGCCGAAGCTCGTCTGAAAATGACTTTTACGAGCATAAAGTAAATTTACGGTTAATGGCCATATATTTTATGGACAGACAGTTATTTTGAGTGTCATAGACTAATGGGTACAGTTGTATTTTAGCAGTAAGTGATTGGAATATTTTTTAACAGTAACTCGCCGTACCCTACTGGTGAAATTTTTAGAATATAGTTGTTGTTAATAAAACTACTTCTTTTTCTATCAGCATCAAATATTTACAGCAAAAAAGTATAAAATTTTCTTTTTGATAAATTTGGCAATTTTACGTGGGAGTTATTACTTTTGTATTTTTTGTTAAAACTGGAAAAAAATCAAAAGTTGTATTAAAAATGAGCTGATATGTAAAGGAATAACAAAACTATTGTATAAAAACTATTGTCTGTATTCTGATGGTAAGCGTAGTTATAGTTTTATTGTTTATAATTGTGCTGGCTATTTTCTTTAATATAAACTCTGCATAATTTAAAACGACGTCCCAAGCTCCAAAAAGGTAAAAGAAAAGTTCATTAAGGAAAATTATTACATTGGAATAATTTTACAGAGAATATTATGTCATTGGAAAACATTAGAATTTTAAATATTTTTACTCGTAACTTTTGATGTCAAGAAACTTCGTAGTTTAATTAATATATTATATATGGTAACTGAATTTAGTAGCGAAGGTTCACGTAATATGTAAGATGAAAGCCTATAAAGTAGTGATAAGTTTAGACGGAGCAAATTACCATACCAAAGATATTCTACGAGAAACCTAAGTAGTTTTCCTTCTAAAGTGCTTCAATTAATTCAGGAGTTTCATAGTATTTTATATGCATCATTTCATGGCATACATCTTTGCAAAATAAGTAGGATAATTGAAATAAATTATTCATACCATATATTGAATTTTGTAATGGAGAATTTTTAAATTTTCATGTTAAATGAGTACTACAAATGCTAAGTTAATTTAAAAAAATGCTGAATTATCTTTTGATTCTTATTTTTAAGATACTATTTATTAAATGAATCTCAGAAAATTACTTAATTAATTCCTCAGAATGTGGGAATTAAATTTCTGGAGTTAAAAAAAATGTAAGAACAATTCTTTTTTTTTTTTGGTTTTTAAAAATATTTATATTGTCTTAAATATATAGATTTATAAATCTATGATAATCTTCGACGAAAGAATTGTGTATTCAACTAACACCATGTCATTTATTTTCTATTACTATAAGAGTTGTTAGATTTTCGTTACTATAATTTTCATGCAATCTTTTTTTTTTCCTGCATTTTCAAGCGAAATATTTAATATTAGTCGACCAGCTGTATCGCTTTTTTCATATAAGTTAAATTACAAGTATTTCGAGATTTAATATTAAACAGTCAGAAATCAAGACAATGTGTAAGAACACATGTGTAAGCTTTTATTGTTCAATAGAGTATGGTATCATGGGTAATTTGTTATTAAAATGTTCAGTACAGCATGTACTAACATTACAAAAAGTACTAATTATCGAAAAGGCACCTTTGGCGGATAATAAATCAAATTAGCCATTTTTTCAAAATCAAACTAGGCGCATATTTCCCATTATTAATTATGCGGGCCAATGAATTACATTTGTTAGGGTTTATTCGCTAAAACGAAACGCATTTTAACTGTTATAAATTTCCTTAATTTAAAAGAATCTAAAACAGTAAAAAATGCACTTTAAAGCAAAAAAAAAATTAAAGAAAAATAATTTAGCTAATTTAAAATCAATCTTTACATTTATTTTACACACTTAGTTGATAATTAAAATAGACTTTGGCTTCTCAACAAGATTTATTTATCTTTCTTAAGCCATGATGAAATATTTTTGCTATTTAGAATTTATCTTAACATTGAGCTGTGGCTCAACTGATCTAAGTATGAAATGTATATACTCAAACGAATAATTTTTTTTGCGTTTGGAGTTGCCATCTTCTTTTGGTTTCCAATTTCTCATCTTCTTCTGATCAGTAAGGACCATGTGACTGATATTTCGATCTCTCATCCACTAAAATTAATACCCATGAATAATGAATAGTACTTTCAATATCGCTATGCATTGTAAAAAATATATTACAATATTTTCCCAATCAATCTAATTTTTTACATTGATGTCGACATCCTCGTTACTCAAATAAACTTTAGCAATAATATTGTATTTAGTATTTATTGCTTTGCATAATATTCAAGATATTGTATTTTCGATGTACATATGAGTATTACCAATTATTGGTAGCCGGTGACCAGAGAAACTTAGAACCTGTTGTTTTATTTGTTGGAGAACTTGGCTTTATGATACCAACAACAGATAAGTACTGTTTTTCTTAAGGCAAAATTTTTATTTAAAGGGTAATATAAAGTTTGAGAATTCGAAACTAAAAAAATAGACGAACAATTAATTATTATTATTAATAGTTGATATTAAATTGTTTTACTATAAGAATTTAATACAATTAAAAGCATTGGAATTGAAATGCGTTGGGACAAATGAAAATAAGCATACATATGTTTAAAATTACCACTGACGGTGAAATATAACATTCCTTTAAATTTTTGATAATTTATGTCAGCCTACATAATAGTTTCTAGCACGCTTTACTTCTGAATTTAAACTATGAGTTTAGCGAGAAGTAAAGCGAATTAAAGTGCTTAATGAATACTTAGACGGAAAAAAATTAGTAGAATCTTTTTAAAATTTGTTGCTTTATTGGTTACTAAGGTACCTGTATCATTAAGAAAATAAATCTAATATGGAGATTTTTTTAAAATTAAAAATTACAATTCATTCATAAGGATTATTTAGAATTACAGCAAATGTTTTTTTTAAGAATAGTTGAAACTCTGCAATAACTTCTCGGATACCTTATGAGAGAAAAAATGAATTCCTCAGATTAGTTTTATTTTTAAAATGGGGAATATATTTATGGTCTTTTAAAACAGTAATAGGGTGGTATTTTTTTAAAATCTTCAATCAAAATTTTTGTTCAGAAACGCGTTTTTGAAAAAACAGAAAAAAAAATAGATCATGGTTTCACAGATCGAAATACATGAAATATTTTTTCATCTTCACAGAGTTCTTATGTGAGATCAAAATGAAAAGATTACTTAAATGATGTTCGGACGAATTTTTGTGGAATAAGTGAAAATAGAAAAAGTTCGTTATGTCAAAAACAGAGATTTGATTTCTCTTTTTCATATAAAAAGATGAAAGAAAAATGGATGTCAAAGTTAGAGAACATTTTTGTTCTCGAACTTCGTTTTCATTTTGGTTGAAATGGATAACATAATATATTAGATCCATAAGCGAGTAATATTGTTCAAAGAACAGACCGGTGGAAGCCTAAAAAACATTAGGAGAAACTTGATTAAAAAACTTGAAGCTCTCTTAAATTAGATCTTGTAAGTTTTTTCCTTGCATTAATAAAACTGATACATCTATGCGTCATAGTATATATTGGGGAAATTGAAGAAATGAAACTAACAGACAATTTTACTTAGACATTTTTGAATTTATTGAACCTGAAAGATACTTTTTGTAATCTTTAATATCTCCAGATAAAATACTGAGTAAAAATTTTCTTTAGTAAAATTTGTTTAAATGTGCTTTCAAATGTTAAATAACGCAATAATTATCGTTGTGTAAAAATTTTAGTCCGATCTATCTTTTATTTAAAAAAAAATTACTCTGTAAAAATTGTAGTATAGTATTTCTCCGAGTTTGATATTGAGCAACCTTAAAAGTTGTGTAAAAAAACACTTTGTTTTAAATTATCACCAAATCGAGATATCATACACAATTTAAAAGGTGTATAAAAGTTCTAAACACCAAAAATTCAAAAAATTTACACCAAGCTCATTCGCCTTTTCGCTAAATATTTTCTCATCCGAAAACTCCAATGTTGTCGCGTTTTGCTTTCGTCTCTAATTGTTTACTATCGATATCGAATTGGCGAGTGTTTGCGACTGTCTTCCATGTTGATTTTCATATGCAGAAACTAAATCTTGCCGTTAACAATCTGTACATGTGTTTTTAATTGTGTATTAAGGATATTTTTATTTTATTTAAGTCTTTGTACACTGGATTAAATAATTTTAAAATCTATGATTTCTATCCACTCCTGCTTTCTTTAGGCTTTTTCAAATTCGTCCTAATAATATCTCTACTAGGTTCATATTTGATTTACAAACTCATTTTATTTTAAGAAGAAGTGTGTATGTGCAATTTAAATTACTGCCTCTTACTTTATATTGTCACTCAAAAATAACTTTGCAGATTCTTATGTGTATCATAATTTAATGTAGTCATAAATTTTAGCGCTATTAAACAAAAAACTTGGTGTTTGGTGGCGGCTACTTTGCACCAAGTAGTGTAAAAGTAGCGAAAAAAACATTCTAGGAGTTGAATTACACAGGAATCTATTCTTTGTGAAAAACTACTTTCGTGTAAAGTAGTTGCCACCATTTTTGGTGTCTAGATGCACCAAATTTTTTCACAGCGAACCATTATTTCTCAAAAACTCAATGTGTTGGTTATATAGACGACCGTACATGGTATTTTGTAATGATCATCCTTAATTAATATATTTAGAATCCATTTCCATGTTGAAGTTAAAAAAATATCTCTAGTGGTCACCAAATTAATATTTAAGCTGAAAAAAAAACATGAAATGTATCAAAATCTCTTAAATTACAACCGAGAATGTTATGAATGAAAAGTTTAATTGCATGATTAAAATGCGTTATTGATTTTTCTCTATTTTTCACCGGAATCAAATGGATTTTGGAGGCTATTTACCAATAATTTGTCTTTGATTTCGTTTTCGTTCTTTTCTCCCTTACATATTTATTTGCTTACCCTATTGTTTATCCTTTTTTTAACTTCATTTCGGACAAGGATCATAAACAGATACAATAACGTAGGCCATTGCGGAGTATACTGTATAAATTTTATTCCAAAAAAGTTTAGAATTTAAAATTCAAAATTCCTTAAATATAGCTATTTATTAAATGATTATTTGTTTAAAATTTCAGTATTATTTTCTATACTTACAACTCTTTTTTTATTATATTATAGCATTCATGCATCTGAAAAAAGGATAATATCTAATTAAAATTCACCTTCATCGTTTATTGTATAGTTAATATATTAGTAGTTGAATAGTCGAATATAGATAAAAGCTTATATTCATTGCGTAACTAGTATATTATAAAAAGATATAATGATATTCGAATGAAAAATGTTATTACTTGAAGGCATGGTAACGAATTACTTTTCAATAGGCTCAGAGTCGAAATATACTCCGTTATGTACCTGGATAAAAATGAAATCCTTCTGTATATTAATTTAATATAAAAGGTTTTGAATAGAATTCAGAATTGACTTGCATTTATGCTTATCCAATTTTAAATTTATTTCTTAAAAATGTTTAAAAAATTAGTTCTTTTGAAACAAGTAAATGTAATGTATTGCTTTCTATTTAAACCTTTTGTTCAGCGTTTTAGAAGCAGCAATATGGTTGAACTGCATAAGACTGAATATTATATTGGCTGAATATTATGAGTACCATGATGACTATATATATCAGACGCTTCCGTTCATGACTTCATAAATTTTTTGCATATGTTTATCAAAAGCCATCATATTGCGAGAACTCGAAAAAAGGCATTCATTCTCAAGACTCGATAGAAAGGAAAACCAAGTTATTTGAAACAGAAAACTTAATGTTGCCAACGGAAAAATAAAGGGGCAAAACAAATTTATAAAATCCGAGGTAACATAGACAGGAACAAAAAAAAATAAATAAATGAAGGTGAAAAGAAAAAGCAAATTTGTTGACAACTTTACGATTTCTGTTACCGATCATTTATATTTTCCTCATTTTTGTCGAGTCTCGAGATTAGGCACTTCTTTTGAGTGCTCGAAACTTGCCAACTTTTAACTTGCCAATCTTTATAGTTTTGGATCAAATGAAGTTTTGTATTATTAAGTATATCTTTCCGTTTCAGTATCTTGAGATTTTTTTTTAAATTCATTACGTGGCTTTCTAAGCAGAACTCAGCAAACCATACATTTCTACGTCTTTAGCTTTCTCTAATTGATTTTTCAAATAGTTAGTCATTTTTTAGATATCCGGTATATTAAAATTATAAATATTAAAAATTCGATAGACAGTTTTAAAAATTTTCAATTCTAGATAATTTTAAATACTTATAAAATTTTAAACAATTGTTTGAAACTTAAAAATAAAGAAATATATAATTCAAAAATATATTCTGCTTAAATTATATCAATCTATGTGTTTTAGGCCTTAGATTAACATGAAATAATTTAAATTTACTTAAGCTTGATATTATAAAAATTGTGAGTTTTCCACTTATATAATACTAAAATAAAGTTTATGCATGATAAAAATGGATAAAATGATACATATATGACATCCTTTGAAATCTTGTTTACCGAAACTCCTAAATCTTTCACACAATTGTTGGATTTTCGGAAAGGGTGTTTATCTTTCAGGAATCAATACAATGCGGGCTGGTTTAAGTTTAGATATATTTAGATTTTATGTTCTGCGTTTTATATCGTTTGAAAACTGAAATGACAGAAGGATTGCAGAAAAATGCAGATATTTTTGAACCTGTATAAACATTTTAAACAGAAAAAGCGTTCTTTTAAATTCATGCTTATGAGGGTTATTTTACTATTTTCTGAACTGTGCGTGTTGATGTAAACCTTTGAAGAGGTTTGTCTACTAATGTCATGTAAAAAATGTTGATATTTGTTTTTCTCTTAATACTTAGAATAGTCAAAGGTCGAAAACAGTTATGTGTTTATGGAGAAAATAAATAAAGGTATAAATAGTTTTTCAATGCCTATTATCTCATAAAAAAACTGGTCCAAGGTTGAACCGTACTAATGGTATTACGTTAAAGTGACCACATTTTTATTGAGACAAAGTGGGACAAATGGGATGAGATGAGAATTACAATTTAGTCAAGCTTTCAACACGCACAATATATATATAAAAATACTAATAAATGTTTGCAATAATATTTTCAACATCAATTGGAAGTAAGTCAGATGCTGTTTGAATAGTATAGGTATAGAATGTGCGCTGCACAACTAACTCCAATATTTTTTTGCTTCAAATGTTCGTTAAGTTTCGTAAAAACGTTATTGTTGCCTCTTCTAGCTTTTCCACCAAAATTTACGTTAGTGTTATCCGCACAATAGGCAATAATTTTATAGCTCAAATTATTCTTTTTTAAAATAGTACTTATTAAATGAAAAATTATTTGTGAAGTTTCATCAGGCAATGAAACAAAATCTAATATTCTAATTTTAATTCCTGTTTCTGGATCAAAAAATCTAACACCTGTGGGAAATAATTTTAAATCTTTGTGGTTGGAAGCATCAGAATATATGGATATAAATGCGCATTTTTCTAATTCTTTCTGCAATTGTGAAAACGAATATGGTGAAAAAACATTACAAATAATTGCTTCGGTTTTTGTCCTTGCACATGCATATTTTTTGTCGTATAATGTTTTGATCACTTGCGACGTACAATCCATTGATCTGAAACTTTGATTGTGGTTTATGGTGCGGAAAGCAAATAGCCCTTCCGCTAATGCTAGCTGTTTTTCCGTGTTGCTAAAGCTAGCACTGCGAAAAAACTGTTCCATTTTAGATGAGGAAGCGGCATTATTAAAAAATCTTTTGTGCCTCTTTGTCGCTAGATGTTTAGTAATATCGTTTTTTCCACCATGTGAGACCGAAAATTCAGCATTGCGTTTATCACACCGTACCATATAGTCTATTTTGGTACTTTTAATAAATGGAAATTCTCTGCTTAGCTCTTCATTAAATTTGCATCCTCTTTTTTTACTCATCTTTTATTTTGTGGGTAAATACTAGAAATAAATAAAAAAATTACTACAAAGGCTAAAAAAGAGTATTAAATTTTACCTTATTGACCGTTACTTTGTGGCGACAATTGCTCAACCTTTGTCAATCAAATAATGAGTCAGACCGAACGTCAAATTGAAAGCAACAAACCGCACTGTCTAACGGCAGTTCGCACTTATCTGAATTAAGCCGAGACGTAAAGACAATGATCGCACACCACCGAGTAAATCTAACTCGGTATATTGTCTAATTTAGTTTACTCTGCACGCATTTTATGTGTTTTTTATGTATTTTTTATTTCTTTATATTCACCATAATACTTAATAAATAATAGGAATATATTTTTACAGTACATTTAAAATCAGAAATGCAGATATTTTCTAAAAAGCGGGGCATTTTTAAAAATCGGCGGGACGCGGGACAGTTCACCAAAAAGCGGGACTGTCCCGCCAAAATCGGGACGTGTGGTCACTTTATATTACGTTTCAAATTTGTTTTTGCAATCTTACTCTGTAAAAACTGTAGTGTAATATTACTCACAATTTGGTATTAAACAACGTAAAAACCTACGTTAAGGAACATTTTATTTCCTGCCCGAACAACATCAAACGTTCTTGTACACTTTAAGGACACAGGGGACGGTGAAAATGGTTTAAATCTTTGAAAGGCTGGACGTTAAGTTTTTTTTTTTAATTTCAATATGTGCATTATTTTTTTTCAAATAGAAAAATTTACAAGTACGTTAATTTTTTTAAAAGTTATCGTCATTTTTGAAAATCGAAACAACAGGTGACTTTCGCTTTTGTAGAAAACGAAACTGATGCTTCAGTAATGGTATTAGCTCAAACGCGTGGCATAATGTTTATTATTTTAATTTAAATTATTGTCTAAGTTACCGTTGAAGCTCATTGTTACTGTCTGAGTATCTAAGCTTTTACTTGTTATGGCGAGAAACTTGCTTTGGTTTGATTATTTCCCTTTTTCATTGCTAAAATTGTTCTATTCAGACCATTCGTTGTTTTTAATTTTTTTTGTTAGTTTTATTAGTCATCTGTTGGTTATTAGAAGTAGTATTTTATCTTTAAACATAGATATGGTATAACATAAGTCGTAAATACCATAATCTGACTTCCCATAAAGACTTACAGCTGTCTCGATTAAAAAAATTTCATATTTAGTTAATTAATTTAGTTCAGTGTTACCTATTCAATATAGAGTATTCACTATATGTTTATAAGTTTATACCAATATAAGTGCACAGAGAAAAAATGTTGCCGATGTTGAATATGTTGTCGATTTTAGAATTGATTTTCTATTCATATTTTTTATTAATTCATACGTTTAAAATAAATATACATTTGTGTTTTTATTTAAATATTGTTTTAGATTTCGGAAGTCTTAGAATTTTATTTTACACTTTAATTTGAATGCTAATTTTATAAATTGCACAGATTTATTTTTCTTTTAAAAAACAAATTTCTATTTTTAAAATTAGTTTCTATTCATTTTGTTTATTAATATCTAACGTGATATACATATACATTTGTTTTATGAAGATAAATATTGTTTCAGAATTTACATGCAAAAGAAATTTTCGTGTTTAAATTGCCAGGCTAAGCGTTAAATTAATGTGCGATGAATTACGTTTTTTTAAAGCTCATTGTTATTTTTATATTTGATGTCCTATTCATATTTTTTACTTATTTGTCATTTAATATGCATTAAATATATATTCATAAAATATTGTCTTAGATTAAAGGGATTCTGATAAAATTACTGTACAGTATGAAAAAATGATTCCATATAAAACAAACCATAATTCTGATAATAAATCGAAAATATACGGTATTTTAACCATACATTGGGAATTTTTTTCCGTTCACGTGGTAACGGTTTTACTCGAAATTCTAATTCTAATTATGACACATTCAGTGAAAAATACAAATCTGAAAAGCAAATTTAACCGAATTTTTTATGCCGTTCTCTAAGGTATCATTATAAAATTACCAAATTTTACCACATTTACCAAATTTTATTATTTAAAACCATATTTTATTGTTAATTTTCCCAGAATCATTATCAAAGCGCTTCTATAAAAATTGAGGAGCTTTTTGGTGTTTTCATAGAACCAGAAACACGGTTCATTTTAACATATTCTGGTAGTTTTGACCTAACTTATCATCCCCCAGTATGAGAAAATTCTTATTTTTACTATATCGGAAATTTCCAGCATTGTTTATCAGAATTTGCTCATATAAATAAACTTAAATTTATATTATCAACTTATTTTTTTGCCAGCATGATGTCAAAATATTAAATGTTTTATTAAAATATTATTCCATAAAATGTATGTCTGTGTTTCAACAGTTTCATACAAATTTTAACCGATTTTTTCAACATTTAGATGTCAACTTCAAACTATCCCTTGCGTCACAATCTAAATTAAAAATTTTTGAGTTAAAATTTATTTAAAAATTATAAGTTTGTAAAATAAATTTCAGAACATTCTCAAACATTGAATATTTGAAAGATATGCAATGGCATCTGAGAAGTGCTGGAAATGGTAGCGTCAGTGAAATTTTTCAAATTAATTTTGCTGGAATTCCAAAAAAGAAACTTGAATTTAACGTCTGCTGTTATCCACTTCAAAGGAGGCAGTTAAGCGTCCCCTTCAGAGGGTTTTCTTTTCTTCCAGGTTAATTGACGGATAATTATGCATCCAGAATTTCGTTATATATTGAGTCACTAATTGATGCTTTTGAACTATTCTTGTTTCAATTTACTAATTGAAAGATGTTCTATATAACTTAGTTAAAGATTGTTATTTTTAAGCTTGTAAATAGTTTTAAATTTATTTATAAAAATGTAAAAATTTTCAAAGTTTACGTTTTAATAGTATTTACATCTAAACTACAATATTGGAGAATGTCTACATGCAGTAAACCATTAAAAATTATTACTTTTGGTGAAAAGTAGCTGTCAAAGTGCCTGGTGCTCAGTTACACTAAATTTATAGTAGCAATAAAATATGATACACATAAGAGTCAATTAAGTAATGTTAGTGTTGCAATTTAAAAGAAGAGCAGCTTATTTAGGATACATGCACTATTACCTAATATAGCATTAGTTTGCAAATCAAACATTTTCATATCACATACGGAATAGGAAATTAAATGTTATGAAATTATTTAATACATTTGAAAACTATTTAAAAACATTATAATAAGATTATTCTTATTGCACAACTAAGAGCTTACATACATTTTGTCACCGTGAGCTTTTGTTTTTGTACATGTATAACAGCGTGAGAACCAAAACAAAAAATTAACCCTATTTCATACTCGATTGCCAATATAGACATTTCAAAGCTGTGAAGATCTCACACACCAAATCCTATCCCATCTGCGTGTACTGTCCTCATTTTCAACTAACTCCAGACCATGCTTTTGACTGCCAGGCCATTATCGGCTCCCTCTTTCAACTTGGAGTACCCCCCATCGAAATTCTCTATCGGGCTCCAGAACTTGCAAATCTTGTTACCAAGACTTTTGGAGGACTCTAATCTTTGCACTAGCACTGATGCATAGGCACGACAACAACAACAACAACAATATCTTACACCAAAGTTGGCGCTTTCGGAAGAGAAAGTAATTCTTTAATGAGTTGATTGCGCATGAGTTTGGAGTAAGGATTCTCGATTATCGGTGTTTAGATGTAACTGCACCCTTTAAAATGCATATAAAGTAATGTATAACTTTTTAAATGTTTATAATAAAAGGTAAATAAAATAAAGTTTTCTTTCACATAGCTTTTTGGGTTGCATAACAGCGAATTTGGAGAGCTATTTCATCATACTTTTAAAGTGCATGATTGTGTAAACAAATTGAAGGAGAAAGATATTTTAGTTCTTCAATAAGAATAATATTTTATGCAAAGTGCAAGATGCACATGACTTTCGAATAAATAAACAGGTCTTGATACTTATGTTAACTGTTAAAAATGACTAATTTTCAAGTTGAAATCAAAAACACTATTATTTCTCATTAACAACCGTTACCGTTAAAAACTGGTTTTAAAGGCTATCATGCAACGTTTCTATCCCGGAATGAAAAGTAATATTGCTTTTCATTTCGGGATAGAAACGTTGCTATTGTAAAAAGAAGCTATTTAGCTTTTTTTTTCTTTAAATTTTTATTGACAATTTTAAGTTATGGTGACAATCATACTTTTTTAAGCACTGTAAATGTTTATTTAGGTGGAGAAATTGTCGCTGTTTACGGTGCACAGAGCGCAAAGAATAGATGGATTCCCTAAATAACTTTTGTTTTGATGATCGGATCTTCATATTCTGGGACTGAATCTTATGGTTCAAGTTGGTATTGACAAATATGCTAATTAATTAGTGCAGGCGATATTTTAAATTACAAAATCAGACACAAGAACTTACTTTCTCCTAATAAATATACTGATTTTTCGACAGGTTTGAATTTTTTGACTCCTAATAAAAAATCTGAGAGAAATCCGTCAAATGGCTCTTGAGAAATTGAATTTTTAAAAAAATCACATTTTTAAAATTGGATTTCATTAATTAATTAGCTTATTTGAAACCATCCCTTCAAACCCTTAAGATTTATTCCTACAACGGTAAAATCCCATCACTTGAACAAAAGTTATTCTGCAAGGTATGCTTTTTTTCTGCATTGTACAATAGCTTTTGAATTTATTGAGTGGATCTATTGATAGATTACAAAAACAATTTACAGAACTAACTTTTCCTACGGTTATTTTTTAAGATATTTCCTATGACTTCATATTTTTAAATATTGTAATATCAATGTCATTTAAACAATTTTTGTAAGCATAACTAACGCACTTTAGAGATGACTAAATATCATATTTTAAAAAAGGCAGTCACCTTACAAAGGAAAATATAACTTTTTGAATCTAAGATATAGGGCTATCCAGCGATAGAGAGCAGAGTGGGGGGAGGGGGTAAACCAGTGGAATGAACCTATATTGTATAAGACAAAACAGAAATTTAAATTAAAATTTTCCACTAGAATAATTTATTTTGCCTTCTCAAAAGCCATCATTTTCCTTTATTTAAAAGAATATCTCTATATAAAATTGCGCCTTTCTCTTACAGAAATAAACGCAAATTCTAAATGACAATCATATTTTTTCTTCATATTTCTCTCGTGTTTTAGAGTGCCCATCTTTTCATATTTTTTGTCGGAAAGAAAACTGGTGACAGTAAAGTTGGCACCTGCCACTTGTTGTTGGTCAGCTGATTCATGTTCGTTGACCGAGAAAGGAAGTAGAGTGGATTTTCTTCTGCAACACCAAAAAAGCTGGAACAAAATTGTTCTTTTGCTTCCCATGACAGCTCTGAAATCAACAGCAAGATTATTTCCGTTTTTCTTATTGCGCTTACCAAATTATTTACTTTCTGGTATTTCTGCTTTGTTATCTTTGCTTCCGGAATTACGAGTTTATTAGATGTTCATGGCAGATAGATAAAATGTAACATCTGTTGTGTCAACAAAAAATAAAACAAATTGGTTATGACATATTTGTTTTTTGTAAGATTTAGGACATTATTAATTTTGTTAGTTGGTTATCCACTTCTCAGTACTGAATTGACATTTTTAATAGAGCAAACAAATCTGATTTTAATTTATTTCATTATGCTGTAGTCAGAAAAAAACATAATCGATACAAAATCGAAACAAAATTATAATTCAGCAACAATAGGCCCCACTATTTTTAATCATCACGTTAAATACACATGAGCCAGGAGCTACTGTGGACAGTTTTTACAAGTTTGTCAAAAAATCATACTTAATATAATTTTTAACCCGTGAAGTATCCTCTGCGAACACTATTCGAATGTTTTTAGGTATACTGGTTTATATTTAGAATAATTACACTGCATTTATTTTTACAATATTTTTTTTTATGTATTTATTTTTACAAGTTGCTTTTGTGCCCTGTGAATACCTCTGGTGCAATTTGTAAAAGATGGTTGTTATAAATGCTAAGTTTCCAATTATAGTGCACAAAAAAGTAAGTTACACTAACCAATTTTATTCTTAGAACTTCAATTAAAGGTGATGATATGCAATGCTTTTATTTTTATCTATTTTGATATAAACATTTTCTCTGAATAGTTTCAAAGAAATAGAATTAGGGGTAAACAAACATATGATTTAATAAGGGTAGTGTTTCTTGCAACTGCTCACGGTAATGGACATCAGTGATGCCAATTTCTAAAATCTGACAGTGAAAGTTTGATTACAAATTACTTAACCTATTCAAATTTTCCACTATATACCCATGTCCACTGCATCATTTCCATATTTTCAGAATTCTTGTTAAAAATAAAGTAAGAAAATGATAGGATATCTAATTTTTCACTACACTCCCATGTCAACATTATCACTTCAATATTTATAGAATTCTTATCAAAAATAAACTACTAAAAGTATAGGACTTCTAGTTTTCCACTATAATTCCACGTCCACACTATTATCCCTTTATTTTTAGAGTCCTTGTTAAAAATTAGATATCAAAGGGGTGGGACTATTTAATGATACCTCATTAATAATGTCTAAGTGACGAAAAAAAGCGAACATATGTATCAAATTTTATCAAATTAGTGCTGACAAAGGCGGAGCTTTAAATGCATGTTTAAATGCCGTAGGAAGCAAAGAAGAGTTTAAAGATGATAATTCTATTTGTATCTGAAAATCAAATCGGTTTTTATATTTTCACCCTACCTTTATCTGTATTAATTTGTTAGTTTGAGTAGTGTTCCTCTAATCCATCGCTTAATAATATAATTACAGACCCCTAAGATGTATAATATTTTTGATTTTAAAAACATATATTAAGAATGGCCATTATCTTATTCCTATTTCTTTTAAACACTTTGCTTTGAGTTATTGCTGACTTGTTAATAGACTAAACTGTAAGCAAAAAAGTGGTAAACATTTATCTTTAAAGTACTTTGTAAAACACGGCGTGCCAAAATTTTAGTTTGATTCAAAAAGAAATATGCATGTCTTCAAGCAAGTGATTTTTTTTTGTCACTGAATAATATGAGAAGTGCTCGATTTTTCTTTTAATTTGTCAAGAGAATTCAGTCACTTTCGTTTAGGATTTTTCATAGCTCCTTTCTTTTTTTTCTTTGATTTTTGCACTTTGCGCTTTTTCAATGGTTTCGCACTACTTTTCTTTCGAGTTTTAGCCTTAGAAATCAGTTCTTTATCTAAAAATTTTCTTATCCGGTTGTCCAAGGCATTCACATCAACTACATGATCAAATTCTTGCAATAACTTTTCAGTTAACTCCTTTACGATCAAACCTTTGAAAAAGCTCTCGGTGATATTAATCTTGTCCATTCTTTCTTCTTCAATTGATGAGTTATGGCTGACTAGTTTCAAATAGATTTTTCTACGATTATCTGAAAATAAAAAGATTTTGTTTTTAAAGTATTTTTTTAAACTACATTTTTTCTAAGTTCTCACTTTTCTAATATATAAAACTAAATGTTTGTGTGTTTGTATGATCGTTATACAAGGTGTCCCAAGAGTATTTTATTTTATAACCGTCGTTTAACAGCCTATCCAATTTTTGGTTTCATGACTATTAATGCTCAACCCCGTAGCCTTGTAATTTTGAACCCAGTCCAGAAGACAAGGTAATTTCTTGATCAAGTATTGGGAGAAATTGCCTTCGTGGAGGAACTTTTGATGGATCTAACCTGTATTTGTGTTACATGGCAAGGAAAACCACGAAAACCTCGCACGGTTAGCCTAACGGCAAGAGGACTTTCAGACATGATCAGTCTACCACTGAGGATACTTTACGTCAGCACTGTGGTCGGCGCAAGCCGGATGCGGAATTCGTATCGACTGGGATTCGAACCCAGTTCGTCTTATTGAAAGGCGAACGCTCTATCCCCTGATCCATCACGGCCCTCCCAAGACTATTGGGACAAATTTTAAGGGGAGGTAGGGGTTATCATAAGGATTCAGATTTGCTTAGCAACCCATGGTCTATAGCGTCTTCGTTCGCCGCTAGGTGAAAACAGTCACAAGAGAATTGGAGAAAACAGATCTGCATTGCTCCAGCTATTTGAGCTATCATTGCCAGCAGAGGAGTATGCAACGTTTTATGAACACCGAGCTAGTTGATGATGTACGGATTGACAAAGGAAAATGCACGAAAGATTATATCGCAAAAAGTACCCCTAAAAAGATGCATCAGATTACCAATACCGATGGTGTAACGCGTGCATCGCTAGTAATTTTGGAAGTTTTGAACACCCTTTATGACATTTTCACATATCATCTACCACAGCATAGGTAGTATCCGTGACCAAAAAATATTTCAGTGCACTTTGAAGAATATTTAATCCAGATAATCTCAGTCTTCTGTCGCTTTGTTTCTTGCACTTGTCATACTACTTTCCCATGACGTTTTAGACCATGGGCTTCCCATGAAATTCTGAATCCTTGTGACGTCCCCACCCTCCCTTTAAAGTTTGTCCCAGTAATCCTTTGACTCCCTGTAGAAGTCTCCTATTCTCAAACGACTCTTTCAGAATTCTGTATATAAGTTTGAAAATTCAAAGATTTTCACTTCTTACTTTAAAGCGTTCTTTGATCACCAGCTTGATTGAACCGCCCATAAAAGCCATCGTCATTAGGATTAATATTAAGACTGTTATTGGAATTAAAAATATGAATGCTTTAGTTTTTAAATTGTTTCAAAATAGTAATATCAGGAGGGAAGTTAGTATTAATTGGTATAATCAAATTAAAATAACTGGAGGGATTCGTCACGACTCGTTGCGACTGACCTACTCTTTGTTTCGCTTAACTAGAAATTTAAGTAATAGATCAGCACACTTTTCATATTTTGCTGTTTTTTTTCTTCAAAATTCTGAATGAAAATAAAATATTATATTTATTTACTCTAGAGCTTTTCTTTAAAATTTCACGAGTTTCAGATTTATAAAGTGTAGAAGTATTTTTAAGTTTTACATTATTTTTAGAGCGTAAGAGCAAAAAACAAATCTTAATTCCTATGAGATCTAAATTTCAAATTTGCTTTTTTTGAAGATCTTGAAATGAAGTAAGAAAAATCCAGCATTTTAAGAGAAATTTCTTGTGCGGATTTTATTTTCATCGAATATTACTTTTAAGAGAGTATGGAACCAAGTTCTTAAGAGGATTAGTTCTCGTGGGGTTGTCTGACACTTTAGTTTGTTTCAACAATCTGAAGAAGGTCTTAATAAGCACCACTTTTAAATCGTCAATAGAATTGAAGAACGGAATGCGAAAAAGACTAAATTATAGCAAAAGTAAGTTTATGAAGCTATCCTAAGTGGGTTTTACTGAAATTTGAATAGGTTATTTCACATTCAAGATAGTGAACGTAAAATTTCTTAAAAATACTATACATAGTAACATACATTCTTGTCAAAAAAGTATGGAAGCGGTTAAATATTGCAAAAAATATGCATCCAACAAAAAATCTTAAAATGTAAGCTATTTTTTTCAAAGATGCAATCAATGGTACCAAACTTGAACCCTCCTTAAATGATGTTTGTGCATTGCATCCGTTTGTTTTCGTGGTTGAGTTTTAATGTTTTTTAATGAATATAATTTTGCTTGAAGAGCTAAAATAAATATGCATATATTTAGGCTTACATTCACGAAATAAAATTTCAGCAACCATATTTGGAATAAGCTAATATCAAGCTCTATCTATCCTTTTTAATCCAAAAACCGTTCAATAACTATTCAGAGGCAGCGTTTGAGAAGTTTTTCATTTTCAACTTCTAAGCTCTTCAGCGGGAAAGACGCGAGAACACTGTCGCAGCAAAATAGAGGTAAAAACTTCCCATGATTAGTCAGATGATACTGGAGCTCCAATATGTTTTTACCCAGTATTCATCAGGAATGTCCGTTTATAGGTCAGAGCCTCATTCATACTTATTAAAAAAAACCGCTTATCACACTGGACAATTAAAATTTAAAATAATTATATAAAGGATACAATTTACAAGTTTACTTGTGAAAGAATGAATTTGCAGGAAATGATTTAACGAATCTATATTCTTGACGAAAAAGAAAAACATTGCAAACATTTCTACTGAAATTATTTTCTATCGGGATGAAATTAATTTGTTGAAAAAGATAGTTATTAAATATAATATAATAGATGTTGAGATTAATATAAACAAAAAATTTCCAGCTCTGTTCATACACATTATTATTAATGTTAAAATGGCTATAAATTTGAAGAAGGTCATCAAGAATTTTATTAGTTGAAAAGGAAGTATATAAGCTTTCGTAAATAAAAACAGCATAGAGAGTCAATATAGTTTAAATTTTTCAGTGTTTTTAAAACCAGTATATTATTTTTAATATTCCAATTTAAGTAGTTATAATTTTTAGTATGATTGCTTATTTTATTGTATACTTCCTTAAGAATATTTTTAAAGTAAATGACAATTTTCTTGATGTTACTATTTACACCACTAATAATAAATCTGAATTTAGTTGGGGTTTTATGGAGTTTTGGATGAGTAAAAAAAAAAAAAAAAAAAAGGAAAATCGTTAGTGATATTTGGTTTAATTTTAAGTTTTTACGGTTAATAATATTATTAATAATAATATCACTGCTGGTGCTGCGTATTTTGTATGTAATAGTTAAGTTCCTTAAAAAGAAGTTGTTTGTAATAAAAGTTTTCAAATAATACTAAACAACAGTGGTAATAAAGAAATTGTTTCAAACTGTCTTCATTTCTTGTTTCAGTTTAGAGTTAAAACTAAAATTTTATGAAAAATTAATTTGTTCTATTTCATATTAATTTTATAATCTTTAATGATATTTTCTCTATATTCATAAAAACCTTGTATTTCAAAAATTAAGCTTGTACGATAATTTTAAAATAAACTCATCAAGATTTTCATTAAAGATAGAAACACTCATTATTTTAGAAATAGGAAATGAGGTTCTAAATTTAGAACCTACAGATATAAATTTTTTAAATGTATCATACCTGCTATAGGTGCTGGGGAAATAAATGTTTTACAGCTCATTGAAAGGGGAAACAAGCGGAGAAAATTTGCTAGTAATGGTAATTTTTAACTACCAAAACATGGCCTTGATAGGATGAATTTCTAGCGACATTCGCAATTTCCCTAGAAGGAATTTGTTATATACACCACAATTTTAGCTTTTACAAAATGTTGAAATCTGCTTGTACCTAAAAATGTAATTATTAATTCATTTGTTTTTTGAAAAATCCATCATAATTTTTGTTCTTTAATCCAGATAAGTGATGACCATCAATGCGTGAAATCTTTTCTTGCGTGTAAGATAATTTAGGAAAAGAGAAAATGCTAGTCGAGAATTAAACCTCTCTTTGTTAAAAAAAAAAGAAAGAAATATATCCTTTTCTTTTTTGTTTAATTCTAGAATTTCCTGTTAAATTTCATAAAAAAGTTTTCAGGTTTAAGACTTCGTTACGGTTAATCATTTTAACATGCAGTAATTGATTAGAAAATGGTAAATGTAGAAAGAGAGGGAGGGAGAGAGAGAAGAAGAGAGAGAGATTTGAATTTACGAAGATAGTGATTCAAATTGACGCAGTAAATTTTGCTACCCTGTTTAATATTTTGTTTTTATTTTTTTTCGTTTTTATATTTATCTGTATTTATGCTGTTATTTCTTCATGACGCTGTGTTTTTGGTGCAACTTTATTTTGCAGAGAGTTGCACTCAAACTCAATTGCTATCAAATAACAATTTGTTAATTTTCGCCAGGGGAACACTCAAGGCATATTTTGGTTTTAGTTTACTATTGGGGGCAGCTCTTATAGATGGCAATTTGAAAATAATCCAATATGTATGAAAATAAACCAAGAATCAATTTTATAACGGTAAGCAAAAGTTGCGGTAACTCGAAGTTGACGTCATTTAAGTGATGAAACTTAAGATAGCTAATAATAGCATCGTAATCAGAAATGGGGCTTCAGAACTACTGAACGAAAATTACCGACAAACCACGGCTCCCCTTCGTTTGACGATGAATTTCAATTGCAAAATTTTGCTGAAACTCAGTTTCTGGTTACCATGATATTCTTCCCTTGCTGTCTCTGCTTTTAATGACTTCAGCATTGGGTTACCATAATTTCTAGTTACCTTTATGTGATCGGTTCTTAGTTTATTTTCATATGTATACATAGACTTATTTTCAAATGGCCAAATATCAGAGGTGTCGCCGATTCCACACTTTAAACGCTTTTTTCTATATATATATTATGGACAAACTTACCCTAATTATATCCATCATGTTACTTTACATAACTGCTTAGTATTTAAAAATTTGGCCTTTCAATTTAATTTAGAACGTCTGTACTGACTTTTTAAAAATTATATGAGCTGCTTGTTTATATTATGAAGACATTGCTGAACTAGATCAGCAACTAAACTGTTGCAATCAAATGCCTTGAGAAAAATACTCACGCTTGCTTCATGTAGCTTGTGAGCTTCTAAAATAATCATGTTTAAGCTATCCTAACAATTTTGTTACTACCCAAAACAAGTTATTTATCCATAATATTATCAACATACTTTTTTAATCAACTCGAATAAACTTTAAGTCTTCTAACTACCTTTGGATTGAAGATATTGGATTTGGATTTTAAATAAGCACGTGCTTAAAATTGGGGTTAAATTATTTTGATTTTATAAACTCAAAATATAACTAAAATTTGTGAAGTTTTATAATTCTTATATCCAAAGTTCATTCCTAATAAATAGAATGCAAAGCACACTTTTCTAATCGTATTTGATAACAAGGTGTTTAAGCATTACGAAAATATAAATTTGGTGGCCATAGGGCATATTAAATATCATCGCAAATCTTTTCAGTGATTACGAGCATTGATTTTTGTTTCATAGGGTCATCACTAGTGCATGATAATTCTGCAATATTCAATAGATAAATAACTTATCTGGTAATTAAAATTTAAAATCAATATCCCAGATTAAATCAAAATTCCAAATTTTTAATTATTCAAGAACAAAAATAATAGAATTTTTTATAGACTGTTAAAGAAGAGAAATACTTTAGGAATCAAGAATAAAAATAATAAGGTAATGGAATAATCAATATTGGATATTCTACTCTTGGTGTCCTTAACCAGTTCATATTTCTAATTCTTATTCCTGGTCAGTGAAGTGCACGAACTTTGAAAATTTTTGTAAAATATTTATTAAAAATGTTAGTATAAAATCAAGAATAAAATGCTGCGTTCCTGAATATTATGAATAGAATGTAACAAAGAATATTGGATATTCGTTTATTCTTTTAAAGGAAACCATAATTCTGTTATTAAAAACCAAAATATACCGTATTTAAACTATTCAGTGGGTAATTTTTCCTTTCATATGGTAAGGGTTTACGCGAAATTCTGATTTTCAAAATTAAAGTTCTTATCACCTCACATTTAGTAAAAAATACGAAACTGAAATAAGAGTAAAATAAAACCGCTTTTTGTTGTTGTTAATTTTGCCAGTTACCGATATATGTTTTCCCATAGAGTCAAATAAGCCGTAATTTTCACCATGTATTTGGTAGTTATGACAATACTTTTTTTATGAGTGAGTATTCGGTTATTGTGCATTTATAAAATACCTTTTTATTTTATTTTATGACCGTTGTTGAACGTTGTTGCGACACAATTTTTGAATTTACGACTACTAATGGTCAACTGCGCATCCCCGTTGTTTTGAATCCAATCCAGAAGACAAGGGAGCTCCTGGATCAAGCATTATAAGAAATTTATCTTCGTGAAGGACTTTTTGATGGAACTAACCCACATTTGCGTTACAATGAGAGGAAGAACACTAGAACCTCCTGCAGTTAGCTTGACGGCAGGGAGACTTTAACCCATGATCCGTCTACCACTGAGGATATTTCACGTCAGCACTGTGGTCGGTGCAAGCCGGATGCGGAATTCGTATTGACCAGCCATAGCTTTGATTCGAACCCGGTTCACCTCAATGGTAGGCGAACTCTCTATCCCCTGAGCCATCATGGCTCTTCCAAAATGCCTTTAAATAATTGCAACATTGACTGGAACTTAGATAATCCTGTAATTCCTTGCTAGTCATCTTGAGTTTGGATCCCAAAGAGAATCATGGCCTTTTTTTGTATAATATTTTAGTACAGTAATAACTGAAACGAAACTGACTCCGAAAAATGGAGATTTTATGCCATGCTCTAAGGCAGGGATGGCGAACCAATGGCACGCGTGCCATTTATGGCGTGTGACACAATATTCTTGGCACGCCACAGATCACAAAGTTCACTATGAAGCATGTAAACAAGTAAAATTTTAATTCACAAAAAAACAACTATTAGTAAAAAATTAACAATTAATGTCAAATAAACAATAACCGTAAAAAACAAGCTAACAATAAATAACTAGCAAAAAAAAAATTAACAGTCCTGCTTAAACTAACATCTTACAATCTAATATATGTTATTTGTCATCTAATCTGCAGCAACAGGAGTCATGCTACTTTAAGTTGAATTACGCGTATAACTGAGACATTGCAAAATATATTCATTTTTCATAGTGAAGATGATAGTATTTAGTAATATTATTTTCCCAATAATCACGAAGTCAAAATTATTTGACGGCACGTCTATGACTTCATTAAACAATTTTTTGAAAAAATGGCACGTTGGTGCATAAAGGTTCGCCACCCCTGCTCTAAGGCGTCAAGATGAAATTGCCAAATTTTACAATATTTACTATATCACATAGCATAAAATCATAATTTTTTGTTGATTTCACCAATTACAGAGATTTTTTGTGTCTCCATAGAACTAGATACGTTGTAATTTCCCCCCCTATCTAGTAGTTTTGACCATATTTTTTTCTCAGTGTGGGTATCCGATTGTTGCGTATTTATAAAATGCTTTTGACTTATTGTAACATTAACTGGTTCTTAGATAATCCTACGATACCTTACTAGTCATCTTGAGTTTGGATCTCAATGATAATCATGGCTTTTTTTGTATAGTATTTTAGTACAGCAATAACAATTCTTATTTAATATTTGAATGTGACACAATTAATTGCATGCAAGCAGAAAGTGAAACTTCTGATTAGTAACATGTAAAAAATCATGAAATACGTTTCACCATATTATCTTTCTAACTTGCTACAACTTAAATGGTATGATAAGCTGAACTATATTGTGCTAATTAATTATACATGTTAGTTATACATGTTGTTCGTGATTCTAGGATTTGACAAAAAAATATCTGATTTAAAATAACACCTTCTTCAGACAGCATCAATCACGCTTGATTTCGGAGCTCTAAGTTTAGAAATTCTTTAACTTTCACCCAATGTTTCTGAAAATGTAGTATTAGAATAATTGATAATAAATGAATGGAAATCAGAAATAATAATGTCAATTAAGAAAATAGATAAATTCCTAATTTTAATATAACTCATTCTTTTAAAGTAACTTAATACATTTAGATCAAAGGCTTCATTTTCATCTAAAATGCTATAAATAATAAATTAATATTTCTGTATGTTTACAACCTATTTTTGAAGATGAAGAATGTTAATATTTTTCTGTTTAAAAATTGGCGAAATATTTTTTAGAAAATTCGAACAAGCAAAATACATTTGTTTTATCGACATAAATAGGCCAAAAAAATATTAGGCTTTGTAGAAAATTGCGTCATGACATTTTGTAAAGCTCCTGGATGTGAATTTCGGATTTTGTTGAATCTAGTTTTGGATGCTGAAAAGAGTATTTCTGTTCATGTAAGAAACTGAAAATCTACTGCTTCATGTTTAGAACTTCTCACGGAAATGCTTATTTGGAAGTTTTTGAAGGAAGTAAAAGTATGGTCTGAATAACAAATTGAAAATAAGTGTGTAGTGTAATGTAATAGATGCTACAGAAGTTCCCTATTTTAAAATTTTTTATTTAATAATTTGAAAAATCATTTAAAAACAGAAATGGATAGAAATCTAAGATTTGTTGCATTCTTTTTGTAAATAAAACGAGGTAATTTTTTCTCAGCAAAGCTCAAAATTTCGAAATTTTGTATGTAATAATTTGAAAAATCAAATGAAAATAGAAATATAAGATTTGTTGTATTCGTTTTGCATATAAAACCAGGTGATTTTTTCTAACCAATGTTCAAACATCGTCAAGAATTTCATCAGAAGATTGCTGTGAAATTTTTGAAAATTATTTTCCGTGACATGTCAAACTGTTCCAACTGAAGATTTCAACATGCATCAGTTACAGACTATAGATCAGTTATCAGTGTGCAGACTATAAAACACTGTCGTTGCAATTGGTGGTTATTTTTTTTTATAGTTATAATAACTATAAAAAAATGTTACTGCAAGAAAAAAAAGAATGCACAGTTAGGCATAATAGGCCTAGAGGCAGCATCAGATTCCTCATAACCTATCAAAATTTTACATGTTATGAAAAGGCGATGTTATGCAAGGATATGTTATGTAAAGCAGTGCTATGTAAAGCATGCTGTGTAAAGCGGTTATAAGAGGTGCAACTCTTAATATGTATGCAATTAAAATCCTTGTCAAAAAGGTAAAAAAAAAGCATGTACAATTAATGTGCTGTAAATTAATTTTTAAACGAGATGAATTTTATGGAAATCTGACAAATCATTATTGCAAGGAAAAAAAACTCTGGTAAAATTACTGTACTGTTTTCTAATGGCATTTTTGGTTGAAAAAATAAAACAAAAAACAAAATTCTGGTTAATAAAACCAAAATGTATGGTATTTAAACTGTTTGTTTAATAATTTTTTCCCTTTCGCATAGTAAAAGTCAAAAAAAATTGAGGTTTCCAAAATTATAGTTTTAAATCTTTTTCAGGTTTAACAACTTACCGCAGTAAAAATACATTAAAATGGAAAAATAATACCCTATATACTTCAATTTATTTATTTTCAGTCGCGTGTTTCAGCTTGATTTCTTGAAGGAAAAGAAGAAGAAATCAGTGTCATTCAATTTAATTCAAATTCAGTGACTTTTTTGCACAGTGGTATCACCACGAATTCAGTGGTATCACCACGACACATTACCACACAGTCAGTAACAATTACAAAACTACTGAAAAGCAAATTTAAGCGAATAAATGGTTTTCATGCCATGTAATATGTAATTGTGCCATGTAATTATGATAAAAATACCAAATGTTGCCAAGTTTTACTTACTACCTAATATAAAGCATAAATAACCATTAATGTGGCAAAAAAACACATTTTATTCTAAATTTTGCCATGCTTTAAGGTAGCCTGGCATTATTTTAGATTAGATCATGGCATTACCGAAGCGCTTCAATAAAAATTACCGAGATTTTAGTGTTTTTATAGAGCCAAAAACACAGTAATGTTTACTATATTCTACTAGTTTTGACCATATTTTTTATGAGTGTGGAGAAGGCATTAAAAAATGATCAAAACCAGTTTGATTGCTAGATAAAGTTTGAAGGTGTTTCTAACAATCGCTTTTGTTCTCTCTCATTTACCTTCGGTATTCAAACAAGTTTCGATGTCTTTAATCTCAATTATTTCGGTAAGCTTTTTCCCGGTTTTGATAAAGATAAAAATGAAATGTTATTTTAATATGAAATGCGATCCAAATGTTCGGATTTTTATAATTTCATTTTGTGATAAGAATTCTAAAAATTCATATTAAGGATGGTGATCACTGTACTAAAGCAAAAACGATTCTTGTTAAAAAGTTGGACAACTGTCAAAAAATTTTAAAATAATAAAATGAAAAAATAATAAATTAATTTAATTAAAATATTGGTCTGCATTATTTTAAGCTGTATTCTTACATTTAGAAATTCATTATATGAGTACTAAACATGATATAAAATTTTTATATTACTATATTAAAACTAAACTTAGGCTTAGACCCTTAAATATCATCTTTTGAAAACCTCAGTTGCATGGAAGTTTATAATCAAATTTGCATAAAGTCAATCTTAAAATGTTGTTTCCTTGTAAATAATTTCTGTCATTTAAGGTAAAACTTAGTGCAAATAATTTCTAAATAGACACCGTTCGGTAAGCAATGATTCGTTAACTATATAAATTTATTTGGCATTTAAATATTCTAAAATATACTTTCAGTCTCTATTAGTTAACTATGTAAATTTAAAATATAGATTCCGAACTTAGTAGTTATAGCATTAGTTTAAAAATTTTCGAAACATTCGAGATGAGTTTAAGTAATTAATTTCGATTTCAAGTTCTTAAATGTAAATACTAGGTGACTTTATTTGATTTTGTATATTTTTTATTTGCTAACAATTTAAACCAACTTTTTAAAAAGTAATTTGGATTTCAGTTGAGTATATGTGTAAGTTAAATTCTCTTTTGAATTCGCCGATTTATGTGCCTTTATATAAATTAACGTTAAATTTAAGTAAGAATGTTTTATTGATGATGCAAATGAATTCAATTAAGATAACTTAAATAGATACAGAACTTTCTTCTAATTAGGATAATGTAAATAAATTTAGTACGTTGTAGTAATTAGTATAATGTAAATAGTCCTTATTCTATTAGGAAATTTACCGATTTCTTTAAGTATAAGCCAAATTATAGGATTGTAAACTTGAAAAAAGTAATTATTCAATTAAAACCTTTGCACAACATTGTATTGCTATTAAAAAATGCTCAATTTTCTAGTGAATAATATTTTACACCATTGCTACGAATTGCTTCATATATTACACATTAATTAAAATTAAGAATAGTTGTTTAATTATGCTTATTTATTTATAACTAGGAGGCTCCGCCCCCAGCTCGCTGACGCTCGCCAAACCCCGAGAATTGCTACGCAATCCTATGTGGTTCACGCCGTGAACCATGTCTCACTGCGCTCGCTCGCCAATGAACACAATGTTCTAGCACAAAGACATAGTATATTATCATCAAAGACATAGTATTTTATCATCAAAGGCATAGTATTGTACTTATGTAGAAGAATTCTCTCAATGTTCTTATTGGCTTTTAAAAAAGTATATTAGCTATTTAGATTGTACATGGTGAAGAAATCAAAACATTAGCTAAATGAGAAACATATTAGCAAAATAAATTATCAAATATTGCAGTTACTCACCTAACCTCAACTAAATGTGCATAATAAATTAGTTAATGCTAGAAATTATGAAAGTTTTAGAAATTTTTTTTATTATTTAAAACTATAAACTTGAAACCCTAACTTTTCCTTGTGAGATAATAACGCTCAAAGAAGTTTTTCATTTTCAAGAACATAAAAATTTGTTTTATCGCCAAATGAAATATTTTTTGGTGATCAGCATTATTGAAATCAATTTCTATATTAATTAACATTTGTGATAAAGTATATAATATTTTAGAGCAAAATAAGGATGTTTTACATACAATAAATTAAAATGCATGGCTGTTATTACCCGAGAAATACCACGTGGAGGTCGCCATGCTGCGTTTCTAATCGGGGAGTTCTGATTTTGGCAGTTCCCTTTGCCTACTGCCAATAGAAGTTTCAATTAAATTTTTTCCAAAAAACATTTTTTTCTGCAAAGCTCTAAGAAATTAACACTAAGCATTTAGAATTTCCTTGAAAACACAATTATAGATTTGGCATCTTGGAGCAATTACTGAAAGGCTGTCAAATGACTTAACTCTTGACAGGTCAACATAAAGTTTCCCATAACTAAAAACTTGTTTAGTCAATACTAAACTGATTTTCTCAAAAGTCTGATCTTGTGACTTATTTATAGTCATGGAGAAGGCCAGCCTAATTAACTCGCGATCGCAACGAACTATACGGGGCGTTGTTGTATGAGACGCACACCTGCGATTTCTATATGAACTGTCATTCAGTTACTCTGGAGACGTCTTTAATGTAGCGTGTAGCATTGTAACGTTCCTTCTTTAATGTGGCTTATTAAATTTAAAAAAGAAAAATTTTTGATATCCTTTCTTATACAACCGAAAACATGATGGTATCTCTTTTTTTTTTTAAAGAAGGAACATTCAAAACACATCTGAAAAATATTTGTAAATAAACAGAAAAAAATATGTATCTTCTTATTAGAGTTAAAACCTAATGCCTGAGAAATAGTTTTACTAAATTTAATGATATAACCTGAAAGGCCTATTTAAACTTTACATTCCATAGTTTTAAGAATCATATTACTTCAAACATTAAAATAAGCAAAAAGTATACATAAGCTTCATAATTTTATGTAATTTAATTTTGTAAATAAAGTTTTTTGACAAGTAATTTTATCAAAAAATTTTAAGTTTTAATAAAAATCATTATTTAGAAACTGAAAAACGTTAAGTAAAGAATGCTTACGATACAAAACAAAAAAAAGAAAACAATTCTAAAAATTCCGTATATTAAAATAAACAACTTTAATGTTTTTTCTTTCTTGATTCATAATCGGACGTAGAAAACCATTCTATAGAAAACTATCATCAAGAAAAACCTACTTAAAAGCAAAATTTTTTATTTTATAAAAATTAACACTTACCTGCTTTATAAATCAGAAGAATTCCAAAATGATTTCTTCTTCGATGTTTGTTACCATTTCTTAGTGCTACGAAAATGCGTCTTTGCGATTTGCCGAAAATAGAACAAGATGCAATTTTATTTTTTCTGGAGCGAAGTATTTTGCCCATTGTCCACCCAAATCCGATAAACTACTTTGATTTTGAATAAAGTGTTTCGTTTCATGATTTGTCACAAAAATTTTAGGTGTAGATTGGCGGCACTTAAAAACAGCCAAATCTGTAGCTGCTGTGGCGTTAATACATAAGTACTGAATTTTTATTCATACTTTTCTGAATCATATTACTTGAAACATTAGAATATGCNAAATGAAAGGCATGTTTAAACTTTACATTCCATACTTTTCTGAATCATATCACTTCACACATTAAAATATGCAAAAAATTATACAGAAATCCATAATGTTATATTTTTTAGTTTTGCAAAAAAAGTTTTCTGACAACAATTTTTTTAAAAACTATAAAGTTTCAATAAAAAATCATTATTTATAAACTAAAAAACGTAAAATAAAGTATGCTTACGATATGAAAATCATAACACTTACCTGTTTTATAAATCCAGAGAATTCCAAAATAAATGTTCCTCATTTGAAAATTTTATTTCCAAATAATATATACATAGATTATCCCTTCATTACTTTAAGATGACGTACCACGCAATAAAATTTTATAATTGTAAGACCGATGTGAATTTCCATATGTAACTTAAAAAAAGAATAGCTGAATTCCAGTTGAAATTAATCATTCAAAATTATAAAATACTTACCAAGAAAACGATTCAAAAAAATTAGTAATAATCAACACAAATGATACTGTTTTATGAATTTTTGTTATTATTATTCTTGTTTTTCCGAATTATATAATAGATACAGAAATATATACTATTCTATAAAGAAGAAGAATATTCTATAACTATAGATTACAGTTCTGAAATCACATTTATTCATTGGAATGAAGTAAGCAATGTTGATTTCACTTTAATTTATAATGAATTGAAGACAAAAAAAAATGCCTTTTGCAGCCATATATACATCTGTAACAGTATGCAATCATAAAATCGGAAGTTATCGGTTACAAATTTGTTGTTAATAGAAAGGAAAAAATTATTGAGAAATTGTTCTTCAAATGCTTGGCGTGTTCTGCTTCAATGTTTTCATGTTCTGGTTAGTTTTTTCAAGTTCTTCAGCTGTTCCTTAGGGAAATTTTTATTTTTATTTGCTGCTGAGGAAATGGCGTCCATCATGGCCGATGATTTTGATTGAACTAAATGAAAACGTGATAAATTAATGTCTGATATTTACTGGCTCCCGATAGAGGGCGTACTCGAGCGTTGCGATCGCGAATTCCTAATTGAGTTTAAATTAAATATTATCATGTTTTTAGGGCATGAAACTGAATTGAACAACCTGATAATGCTCACTCTGGTTATTGTTTCCTTTTTTAAAAGCGCTATATGTTGAGCCACCTCATGTGACATTTGCCATGTGACATTTTTAGCAGCAATCATTGGTCGATTTTGTAACGTTGCCATTCGGGGAGTTGTAATGAGGCTTTTTTTTTGGTGCCGTGTAAGAGAAATATATATATATAGATTTTTCCTGCCCACACTTTCTGAAACAGTTATACATTACAATCAAATAAGGAATGAATGGAATAAATATTATTTGTAAACGTGTGTAGCAAAGAAATTAGTAGTGATTATTTAGGGTATATTTTTATATATGAGGAAATTTGAGGGAGAAAAGTAAAACTAATAAAAATGATAACGCTAAAAAGCAATAAAATTTCTTCCTAGGTGAGAAAGTGTCCATATTGCATAATGTTTAAAAAAAAACACATACAGTCGACAGTCTGTCTCTGTAAAGATTTTTAAGCAATTTTTGTTTTTTAAAGTTGCCCTAATTATTATTATTAATACAGTAAAATTAGCTAAAAATTGTCCGAAATAAAACATCCGGAAAAAGCTCTGCCTAATGGCAAAGTGTTAAGTATCCTCTTATCAGTAAGAGGTAAAATGTTGCTGAAATAAAATGATGTAAAATAGCTGAAGAAACTTTAATATTGCTACTTAGGTTAATTCGGTACTGCTTCCGTGGTGATTGTTTTTTAAGTAGGAATTAAAATGTTGCTATGTCGAGAATCGCGTATTTCTAGGAGGTAAAATAGCTGAAGAAACTTTAATATGCTACCTAGGCAAATTCGGTGCTGGTTCCATGGTGACTTTTTTTTTCAGGTAGGAGGTGAAATGTTGCTTCTTCGTGAATCGGGTATTTGTAAGAGGTAAAATAGCTGAAGAAGCTATAATATTGAGGCAAACTCGGTACTAGTTCCGTGTTGATTTCTTTCTTAGGTAGGAGGGGAAATGTTGCTTCTTCATTCATCGGATATTTGTAAGAGGTAAAATAGCTGAAGAAATTTTAATATTGCTACCAATAAAAATTAGGTATTGAATCCACTGAGATTGTTTTTATCCCTAGATCGAATAAAAACAAGTTTAATTATATAGAGCTAATAGTTCAGAAGCCATAGTGATTTTGTGTCCTCTATTAAGTATCCTCTTATTAGTAGGAAGTAAAATGCTGCATTACCTCGTGTAAGAAGTAAAATGGTTGAAAAAACTTTAATATTGCTTCCTAGGAAAATTAAGTATTGGTTCCGTAGAGATTTTAGATCTAATATAAAAGATATAGAACTAAGAGTTTAGAAGCTCTAATGGTTTCATACCTTCTATTAAGCATCTTATTATTAGTAGGAGGTAAAATTTGCATTGCCTTATGCATAAGACTTTGGTAGGAGGTAAGATAGTTGAAGAAATTTTAGTATTGCTATCTAGACAAACTAGGTATTGACTTTGTAGTATTTTTTAACCCTAGGTCGAATAAAAATTAGTTCGAGGACACAGAACTGATAGTTTAGAAGCCATAATAATTTTATAATCAAAAAGTAAATGCTTGACTTGCACTTATTCTGATATAGCTGTGTAGAAGTGTTAAGTAATGTTTTATAATGTGTTTTTAACGCTGATTGGAAGGAAACTAAACACGTGTAAATAGGACTAGCATTTCAAAACTGGCAAGAGTTTTCTTGTATAAAGAGCACTATTTTTGATTCATACTTAGTTATGCTTTATATTATTGCTTAGTTATGCAAACTATTTATTCTATTGGCTTTAATGTCTCTCAACTAAAAAATAAAAAAAGTCAGCTTAAAAATGCGGCAGTGCAGTAAAACCTAATTTGTACAGACATCCAAGAGATATCTGCACAAGATAATCTATACAACAATGTCAAAAGTGGAATTTCTTTTGTACCAAAAATTCTTGGAATTTTAGAACTATTGTCGACTTGTATTTGCTCGCTTTCAATACGGAATAAAAATAAATAGGAGATAATGTCTCCTTTTGTCTAGATAGCAATACGTTTACAGATTACACAATGTGTTCAATAAGGAATGAACCAGTTTCAATAATGTATTTTAACAGTTCAATTTGTACTATTAATAAAAAACCTTACAACATATTTAAGATGATATGAAAGAGTGCTATAAAACTAATGACAGAAATATCGAATATTTCTATGAAAAGCTCAATTCATTTACTTTTATTTAAATATATAATTTGTTGTATATAATTTAAACTTAATTGAAATCACTGAAACTTGTATGGTATACATATATACAATTTTATTAATAATGGGTACATATTACAAAAAAGAAGCAAAAAAACAAGCGTGTTCAATTAATAAGCCGTTTTTTTGATTTTCATGCTTGGCGCATTTAATTTATCAGAAATTGATAATATTCGTTCTAGAAATCTGAACGTTTTATAAATTTTTAAATTATTCGATTGAAAGTGATCATATACCAAGTTTGTTATTCATTTAAGTGGTTTCAAATTACGTTTAAAATTTTTAGTAAAATATTCACTAAACTTTATTTTTTTAACTTTGTTCCTAACTTTCTTAGTTCCCTGTTATTAGTTTTATTTTAAGAAATAATATTATTCTAAACTAATTACCATCTCTAGTTCGGTTAAGCCTAGAAAACCTATCTTGAAAGAAAAATAAAATTTAGCAATATTTGTTGAAGACTTTGCTTTGACTGAAATATTACTAAAATGATGGAAGTAGTGCGTGACTTTTTAGACATTTTGTTATTACGAAGAAAGTTTAGAGCACATAAAAAAATTAAGCTTGTTAAAGCGGGGAGTTATTAGGAATGTTGAAAAGAAAATTAGAAGTAATTATAGTCCCCATGGTAAACTCTTTTGCGAAAACTTCTCTGAATTTTGAGTAATGATAAACAAGGTGAACGTCATATTTAATTGCGTTAAACAGGATCCATAAATTAGTGTTACGTATTTGAGGTAAAACATTTTTTTCGCAAGGGCTTTTAAAGATTCCAAACGTATTGGCAAGTTAAAAGCTTTAAGAATACTGAAATAAAAAAAGACACATAATTACTGGAGCTTCTAGTTTGAGGTTTGCATTCGAAAGATTAAAGGGTACTGTGCCCAAAAAGAAAAAAAAAACAGCTTTATGACTTTTGATCGAGTAATCGGATTTTCTCAGACTACGATGCAAACATAAAAGCCCAAAGTTCTAACTTGAAATATGCCTATTCATATGTAAATTAGCTATTTCAATATACTGAAATAAACTTTAAAACATACTTTTTCTGAAGAAAAAGATTCTTTTTCAACTGATTCGAATTTTAGAATTCTTGATCCTTAATACATGAGAGGGTAAATACAATGTTGAAAATCCGGTTCCGATAGTTTAGGTGAGAGAGTGGTCGAATTTTTTTTTAAAAAACTTTTCGCAGTGAGAAATTGACTGTTTATTTGATGTTATTAATGTTATTTGAAAACCGTCGACTTTGTACCTGCTTTCTTACGAAGCTTTATTAAATATTTGTAGCATTTGTATAAGTTTTTTATAAAATGAACAATATTTTTGGAAAAATAAAATATGCTGTATCATCTCGATTCTTCTGAGTGCATCTAATATTTTATTTCTCTTATTTCATACCTAACCATAAAGAAGTTGTTATTTCTAAAATTATTTTATTCAAGACTCTGCAATCGTAACTTTAACTGATGAGAATGATGATGTAATCTTTATAAGAACTTCCGAAACTTATTTAATGGTTCATTATATTGTGCTTAAAATTATAAATATAAGATTAAATTTTAATTAATTAAGAAAAAGAATAAAATTATAATTAGTCCTAATTAAAAGTAATTTTAGTTAAGAGTAAAATTAAGAAGTTTATTTTATTTTCAGGTAATAAAATGGGTGTGCAATAATTGCACGTGATCTTTTTTTAAATGCTTTCTAATTTTATTTCCGTATAGGTTCTTGTTTTTTGAATTTGATACATCATTCTTACCAAATTAACCGTAATGCCAAAAAAATGCCTAACAGCCTATCTGAACTAAAAATAATGTTGAATACTATAAAATCTCTCTCCATATATTTCTATGGTACCTATCTATTAGCTTGACACCAAACTAAAACAGTTACTAACAGCTTTAACATCAAGAAGAATCATCACTATAACTATATTACTTATCAATTATAATTAGTACTATAATTAACTATATATAATTACCAATATATATAATTACTAATACATCAACTGTAATTACTTATGCACATTTTAATCATTAATTTTTCGGAGATCGTTTTCTTAATCTTACGTTCCTTTTCCATTTGTTTCATTTCATTTGATTTAGTTAAATATATCAAAAATATAAGTCCTGAAAAGCCAAATACATAAAGACTGATGCATTGCTGTCTGAGATTCTAGATTTTTGTCAAGCTTTGTCTCTTATTCTGCTTAAGGTTAAGTACTTTTTATAAAAAAAATCAAAATGTTTTTTCTAATTAAAAATATTTATATTCTATTTTTAAATAGAATAAAGCCGACCGGCCTGTGTAGAGGGCAGGGAACTGTCCTTGCATCAGAAAGGTCCTGGGTCCGAATCCCGAGCAAGGCATGGATGTTTCTTTCTCACGCTGTGTGTTCTATGTCCTTTCTCCTTTGTGTATGAATGTGAGCCGCCCTATAAACGTGTTATGGTTGTGTGAATGGTGTGACAGAAGTCGAATTCCTGGCCTAAATGGCGCCACTGAAAAAGAGGAACAATCGCACCCCCACTGCCTAAACAGGCATACGACAAAAGAAAAAAAAATTAACTCCATCAGTGAGTATTTTTATATTAATTGAACTTTGATGCTGTTGATTCTAATGTTGAACGCTTTGACATAATGCTGCACACTCGCTTTGAAACTTGTTTTTCTAAAAAAATTATAAAATAGTTTATATAAAATATAAAATTAAACTGCACTCTTTTAAATAAAATAAAATATTTACAAAAATATAAAGCTCTACTAGATCTGTATGTAGTGTAAAAATATCTCATGCTGTCTTCGTTTCCTACTAAAAATATAAGTACAACAATGATTTTTGTTAGCATTGAATTTTTATGATAAAAAGCAGCCACACAATTTTTTGGGGTACTTTTAATCCAATATCCAGAATAATGGAAATTTGATAAATTATATGTTTTTATCATTCAAAAATGAAATACATTTATTCTTCGCAGTTTCCAGTAATATTCTTATTCATATAAAATTAAACTGCACTCTTTTAAATAAAATAAAATCTTTACAAAAATATAAAGTTCTACTAGATCTGTATGTAGTGTAAAAATATCTCATGCTGTCTTCGTTTCCTACTAAAAATATAAGTACAACAATGATTTTTGTTAGCATTGAATTTTTATGATAAAAAGCAGCCACACAATTGTTTTCGTACTTTTAAGCTAATATCCAGAATAATGGAAATTCGATAAATTATATGTTTTTATCATTCAAAAATGAAATACATTTATTCCTCGCAGTTTCCAGTAATATTCTTAGATACCCTCAAAAAAAAACTTTGTTGATTCTTCAATATTTTTCTTTCGCCTGAAACTATTTTCTTTCCGTTCTCTTCTCACTTCCGGTTCACTTTCGAGTTTAATTTGGTAGCTAGGGGATACTTTTCTTATTTACATTTCTTCTTTTCCAAAGAGATTTTTCTAATATTATTCAGAGCTCAACTTTTCAAGAAATCGGAGTTGGGTGGGATTCTAAGTTCTTTGAATGGATATAACATGTTATTTACAAATATATCTTTACTGAGGGCTACAGGTTTTAGACAATGGCTCAATGGAACATGGCATAACTTAAATGTGTTGTGATTAATTTTTATAAAATGCAGATGTTAGGATAAATGCATCTTAAAAGAAATTTTTTAATGCTAGTGACATCCTTTTTAAAAATATCATACACATCTGTGTCTTTAAAATTTAGAATTTACAACTTAAACAACAAATCGATTGATCTATATATATATAAATTACAGAAAATTCATTACATTATTGAAAATTTAAGGTTTTGTATTTTTTGCTACTTTTATTTATTAATATAATTATTAATAAATAGAATTTACAGCATGTTTTTCTATAAATTGTTAATAACGAATAAAAATAGTATTTTATAGGCATAGTATTTTATAGGTTTTGTCTATTGAAATAAAGAAGAAATTTTACGATTAAAAAGAAAGTTTTATATCGTTTATAAAAAGTTAATAATATAGAAACATAAATTTAATATATGAATAAACTTGGTTCGAAATAGGTTTATTCCAAATATATGAAGTCAATTTATATAGAAAATGAAGAAACAGTACGTAAAAGAGTAAATAAAAAAATATATATGTCAATTTTTAAAGTTGTTTTCATAAGCATGATATCAGAAATTTTTCTTGAAATGTGTATGTTAAATTACTTTTCAGAGCTTTCAGTTTTTACTCGAAGGGCAGCCACAAGAGTTTGATTTTCGATCTTGATATATCAGTTACACGGAGAAAAACATTTGTTAAAATTACGTTACTTTATGGTAATGATTTTTTTGTCAAAAAAAAAATCACAATTCTGCTTAATGAAATTAAAATGTATAGATACGGTTTGTAAATAATTCATTTAGTATTTTTTTCGTTCATATGGAAACGGCTTACCAGAAATTATGGTTTCTAAAATCTTTGTTCCCATTACTACACATTAAGGAAAAAATTGAAAGACTGAAAAAAAAATAATAATCGAATAACTGTTCTTTATGTCATGCTCTAAGGTACCATGATAAAATTACCAAATTTTAGAGAATTTACCAAATTTTATCACCTATAAAACCATATTTCATTGATAAATTTACCAAAATCATTACCAAAACATTTCGTTAAAAATAACTGAGAATTTTGGTGCTCGCATAGAGCCTGAAATATCTTAAATTTTATCATATTCTGGTCGTTATATATAAATATACATTGTAAACTATTTTACGAATATGAAACATCACAAAATTAAAGAGATTAATCTTTTTTTTAAACTGTTTAAAATAAAAAAATATTTTATTCGAAACTCACCATTTTTTGCACTTTTATTTAAGGCCGGTTTTATGATAAATTTTTTTATAATACATTATTCTTATATTTGATAAATTTCCTTTTATTGAATTTGCAGAGTGTGAATAGATAAATAAAATAATATTTTTATCCTTATAATGTAGCTATTAGATTTTATTCTTTCAATATACATTCATTGATTTATTTTTAGTTCACCATTTGCTCTTTTGCGGTTATAAATAGACAAATGGGATATAGGATGGAAAGATATTGCTTTTTTTTCTACAAATATTTACCAGAATTTTACCGATAACAAAAGTTTTATCAAAGTCAAATCGTCAGGAAATGCTGGGCTTTTCCGAAACAGGATAAACCATTCGTTTTATCCTGTTTGTGTCTTGTCTAAGAGACGTCAATATTTGCTATGACCTAAAAATAGTCTGATTTCAACTCAGACGTCTAAAATGGCTTATGCTTAGTATTTTTCTCATAAATAGAGTTTCTTGTAAATTTCATGTTGAAATAGCTCATGCTTTAGAAACTAAATTAACGATGATGTGGTAATAGTTTGCCTTGTATAAAAAATACCGCATACGCAGAGAAAATAAAATTTGATGAAACTACCGTACAGCATGGTAATGACAATTGTAGTAAAAAACATAATTGAGGTTAATTAAACCACAATATACAATATTTAAACCATTAATTTGGTAACGGTTTCCGCTCATACGGTGACGTGTTACCGGAAATTAAGGGTTTTAAAATTAAAGTTCTTATTACCACATTTTTAGAAAAATATACAAAACTGAGAAATAAATTTAACTGAATAAATGGTTTTCATGCCATGCTTTAAGGTATCATTTTAAAATAATCAAATTTTACCAAATTTTGTATATTTTATAATATATTATGAAACCTTTTTGTATTGTTAATTTTACAAAAATCATTACTAGAGCGATTCAGTTAAAAATACAGAGATTTTTAGTGTTCTCATAAAGCCTGAAATTTGGTAAATTTTACCATATTCTGGTAGTTTTGCACATATTTTTTTACTTGCGTCAGAGTATAATTTAAGTTACACGGAATTTCAATGATATTGCGTTATAATAATAATAGTTTAATAATATTTTGTAATTGAATAGTATTCCGTAATAATATTCCGTATTTCAATAATATTCCATGATATTCCTTTTTAATCGTAGCTAACCTATCTAGGAAAAGAAATTCACAATAAAATCTAAATTCGAGATTTTTAAAGCACTGAGTTTTAAAATATAAATTTTATTAGAATTTTTCTTTCATATATCATTTATTTATAACGCTAAAAGGCAAGATTATGATTGTTAATTTTATTTATTTTCCTCCCAGTGGAGATTAATAAACATTGCTCTTAGGATAGCATTATTTGCTTGTTATTAAATATATCACGTTGTGGGATGGTAATGTTAATATTAAATATAATTATTTTTTATGCCTGTATGTACTTCTTAATTCCATGATACTTTTTATTTATTTCGCCTAGAATTTCTAAATAAAAGCAATAACATTTTGTTACATTATCAATGGAGTTGTTTATAGTCGGGTCTATTAAACTAAATAAATAAAATACATAGAAGATTAATTTTTTCCAAATATAAATAAAAAAATTTTTTAGCGATTTTAAAGCATCAAAAATTTAATGTTTAGAAAATAATATATTTCAAATACAAAACTAAAAGTATTTTTTCAAAGCAATAATTTTGTTCGAAATGAAATTTATGAAGCTTTTAAAAATGCCTCATAAAGTCGAAAGAATATAAGAACTTAAAAACCCATCTCTGAAGTAAAGAGCATTTTTGCCGAATTTTATTTCCTTATCCTATTTTCTAAATCGAATTTGCTTGAAAGGGCTGTAATTCTGGAAGTCAGCAAATCTTCTCAAATACATGGTTTGAAATAAAATTTTACTTAAAATGAAACTAAAGATTTTATTTACTATATTAGATTAAATTCTAATACTTAAAACAATAGCTCTTAGAAAACATGAGGTAAGAATCCATCAATTAATCTAGTTTTTACGTTAGCTGGTGTTAGTTCACTGCAAAAAAGGGTAGGACCAAAACTATCAGAATAAAGAAAAATTCACTGTTTATCTGGCTCTATGGAAGCACCAAAAAGCTCGGTACTTTTCACCCAAGTGTTTTGATGAAATTATCACTAAAATATGGTTTTATAATCTGTGATAAAATTTGCTAAATGTGGTAACTTTATCATGATACTTTGAAGCACGGTATAAATCTATTGATTTGGTTAAATTTACTTTTCAATTTGTATTTTTTACTAAATGTGTGTTATTATGTGTACTACAAATAATAACTGTAATTTTGAAAACCAGAATTTCCGTAAAAAAGGTTTGTCTATTCAGAAAAATTACGCTTTTGTATCTGATTTCGTAAAATATCGTCTGCGCTAATTACGCAGCATATGTGAGGTTAACCTTTTAAATTATTAATATTGAGTTCTAGAATCTGAAGATCCGATATAAAGTTTATTCAAGGTTATTTTTCTTTCATTCTTCTGCGAACTGTACAAAGAGTAGGATGGAATGAAAGGAATAAGCTACATTTATTAATTAGAGAGTTATAAACTATTAAACATTTTGTAAAAAATTCAACCATACAGCATAATTCCACCATATAAAAAATTGCACCTTCTCTGTAAGTAAAAGAAAATGTAATGCATTATATATGATTCTTGTAGCAGAAATTTTTGAACGCTCGTCATTAACAGTCAATCCCTAGACGAATACCATTTCGTACCAAGGTTAAGATAAATATTATTACTTGGGTAAAATCTATTCACTTTTTAAAAAATGTGTGTATAATTCTCAATTATAATAAATATTTTCAACTACAGTCGCTGCAAATATTCTTTCTCTAAATAATTTTGAAATTTAAGATTATAATTTCAAGAAAACTATATTTATTCAAATATACTTATTTTTGAAAAGAAAACTGAAATTTGTTATGAATTTTTATCGTTTTGAATTTTTTAATGGAAAGAACTATTTGTTTTGTTAAGATTATTTTTGGAAAAAAAAAGAATTTTCTATATATCCAGTCCTTTAAAAATTCACGTTTCTCTAACTTTACATTTCATCCAACAATTGACTGTGCTCTCCTGTTGGAATGCGAGGAAGTTCTGACAGAATACAGAACACGAAATGTTGAATGTGAAACATTTATTAAAGTAGAAAAGCTTTCGACATTCTTTTGAACTCTGCAGCAATACTACAGTATACGACAGAAAATTTATGGTATTAAGGATCTTACAAAATATGTTATGACTCATTGAGTGAATGTTCAAAAAGAATTGTATGCTGCTATGTTAGATCTGAGAATATATTGAAAATTTTTCAAATAGTTTTAGAAATGGTTAAAAATGTATTTATTTTTAATTTTTCCGAATGTACAAATTAATTATTTTTCAAAAAGAAAGAAGAAAATGCAAAATGCAAATGTCGTTACCTAATTTTTGACTTGATAACTATGTTTCAGCGGTTTTCCCCATTGTTTAGTAGAACTTATTAATGTTTCTGAACAATTCATTTTTGATGGAATTCCTTTATGATCAAGTTGTATTTTAGTTGACGGCCTAACGTTTCAGCTCTAACGTTTTGATAAAAAATTCTTTTTGATAAATTAGCTTTAATAAATTAGATAGCGACAAAAGCAGTTACTTAATAGAGTTTATTATCTTTTTCACATCTAGCGATATTTTTTAAAAAAATCAACTTTAATGGATTATTGCAAAATCTCTTATTTTATAATTAGTTATTAGTTTCTCGAAAAAATGTTAATATGCCTGCTGGAACAGCGGTTGCTCAGCGGATAGAGCATTCGTCACCCAATGAGGTAACCCAGTTTCGAATCACAGCGGTGGCTGATTGATACGAATTCTGCTCCCGGCTAACAACGATCACCGGGATGATGTAAAATATCATATGTGGAATGATCATGTGTTGGAATCGATTGTCGTCGGACTAACCGTGGGAGGTATTCGCAGCTTTCATCTCCATGTAACGTAAGTACGAGTTAGTTCCATCAAAGAATCTCCTCGACGGCTAGTTTGTCACAATGCTTGATTTAGAAGTTCCTTTGTGCCCTGGACTGTGTCCAAAATTACAAAGCCACGGAGTTGAACATTGATAGAACTGTTCAACCCCGGTTTTGAAATAAAATTAAATATTTAATAGTCTTAATTACAGTAATTTAGCTAATATAAGTGACATTATAAAATTCATTTTAATATTAATGGTTGCAATAATTTTTTTAATTGCAGAGTAAAAATTTAATGTGTGATACTTCAATGAAAAGATAATATATTTTTTCTTAATAAGACTAGCAGCAAGCCTAAAACATTGAAAAATTTTTTAAAAGAGTTAAAAAAGATTGCCTAATGGCTTTTATTTTTTTATTAATTTTATAGTAGGTTTTTGTGTCCATTTGTATAAAATTTACTACAGTAATTACATAATATGCTGAAATGGATCATAATATTCATTTGAAACATTTGAAATTAAATATTAAGTTTAGTTAATAGGGTTGCAATTCTATAATCTTTATTTATTAAGGGTGCCATTCCTTGGAATTATTTTGTTAGATAGCTAGCATAAATTTTTTTATATCCTAATCAGGGAGGTACTCAAATAATAAAATTTAAAACCTTTAAGAGAGCGTATATTTGAGGCAGTTGTTTTAACTGAAAATATTTTACTTTCTAGTAAATTCTCATTCATTTTAAATTAAAAATAAACGTTTTAAATTCTTTTATATCAGGCTTGAAAAATCATTTATATTTTAAAATAAAATAAATTTTCATGTCTCACATTTCATGTTCAAACTGTGTGAAAATAAAATAAATTTTTTTTCAATAAGGTTAATGAAATGAAAATATCGAATATGTAGTGTATATATATATATATATANTAAATATATATATATATATATATTATTCAGCTATCTTTTGTAGTTTTTGAGATAAATAGATTTTAAATAAAAAAAAATGTTAAAAGGCATTAAAATTTTAAGAATCATTTAAAAAATTTACATGAAAAAAGAAGTAAAACTAACATGAGTGTAAAATTTTAAATCCCTTTAAAAAAAATTCATGCATCTAGTTGAAAAAAATTCATTAATCCAGTTCATTTAAATAATATTGAGTTCGTAATTCCTTTAATAAAAATGCTAAAACTCAGCTACTTTTTTTTAAATAGACTTATAACTAGTATTGAATATCTAAAATTTAAATACATATGTAATTACAACTCTTAATAAAATATACACTAAAAGTTCTTTAAAACAGTCAAACATCAGAGAATATATTCAGAAGATAGTTTACAATTCAAAACGGAAATGTCTTAGCCTTTTAGCTTTTATCACCAGAAAAATTTCCTGTCAGCACCTTAACAGAAAAATAGAATCAAAATCATACTAAAATGTTGGTGGAACTCTAGACGTGTCTGTTTAAGGGAAGTTCAGATGACAGCTTTACATTATGATTGGCTGGAGGGAAGATGCTATGGGTTGAAACTGAGAGTTTCAGAATAGGAAAAATTCATTTTTGACATTTCGAATATTACAGTTTTGTCATTTTGATCTTTATAAACAAAAACATAAGTTCGAGTAAATAAGGTTGTGAGTTTAATAAAAGGGATGTTAAAGAATACGATCTAAAATCCATTTATTTCTCAAATGTACTTTTTTTCAATAATTGAGAAACTGAGAGTTTGAAAGAGCTATAAGTCTTTCAAAATATTGGATGCCATTTTCAATAACTTTTCTTTCAGGCATTATAAAATCAGTTTACTTAAATAAAATAATAAAAGCTCAAAACTGTAATAACATTAACTATTCCTTTAATCCTACTTCATTAAAAGAAAAGTTTTATTAGAATTCAGTTATGCTATGTTCTCAACTCAACATTTAGAATTTTAGACAAATCAAGATGGAAATATATTCTTGAACTATTTTTAATCATTAAATTGATGTACATTTTTAATCACCTACTATCAGAAATTTTGCTTACTTAAAATACTTTACTAAAGTTAAGATTTGTGATTATCTTCAGTAAAATCAATGCTTAATATAATTAGACGTATTCAATTCAAATCTATTAAATGCAAATACTTTAAGGATGACAAAATAAGCAGTCATATGCGAGTTTTCAGAATTATTTTCTAATGATTGCTTGTATTTGCAGTCAGGAGTAAATAGGTTTTGCGAGTTGCTTCATTAAGAAAACTATCAAAACACTAAGATTTACGGAAAATACTTTCAATTGGGGTTTAATTTGTTTTCACTTTAGGCAAGTTCATTAGGCAATACGACTTTGAATGAAGTTCTTTTTTTCTTTTACTGTTTACTTTCGCAAATAGTTCTATTTGTTCCAGCATAATGCTTTATACGATAATGCAGAACTAGAAAAACATGTGGTTTCTGAGAACGTTTTTAATAAAAATACGCTAAAATATTTTTTTAATATTTTGTAACTGAAAGTTTTGGACACAATAACAAAGTTGGTTTTACCAAAGATAATTTTAATATTTATTCATTCTTTTATTTTAATTGATAATAGCTGAAAAAGTTTTGAATTTGTTGAGTACACAAATTTATACATCGTTTTGAAAAATATAATTACATAGCAAAATACCATATTTAAACATAACCGGACGAATAGTCCATGAAAATCTTTTAAATAGACGACTTTCTCTGCAAATTGTTTTCTAGATTGCGGCTACCCCTATAGTTTGGAGTCAGAAATCCAAATCCTTCATAAAAAGGAATATTCATTCAGAGCAATTGAGTTTTGCGTCTGATTTCGGAGCCTGAATGAACGTTCAAAATGTCTATATTAATTAATTTCCATATTTGAGGACAACCTTTTAAGCCATTGTGATCGAGTATGAGAAAATCCAATCATCAATTAGCGAGAAAACCCAATCATCAATCAAAAATTATTTGGTCTAATGATTTGATGTTTTAGGTGTTATCTTTTAATTTCACTGTACATGCATGTTAAGAGGTAAATTTGACTAGTATTTAAACATTTTCTAAATTTACTTATTTAAGAAATATAATCAATAGAATTTGAGTGAAAATTAAACTTCAAGAATGGAAAAGTTATTTTCAATTGGAGGTACTTGAGGTACACTAATGGTTTATTGGTGACAGTCTAAGATTTATAATTCAAAAAATTTCAATGCCAATAAGCACTGCCCTACATTTTCACAATTTATTTAAGAAGGCTGTTGAAGTTAATAACCTACCGGCCTCCACACATTATACTCCAGAGGTGCATAGATTCATCTGGCTCTGGAATCACCGATGACACTAGATTATCGAGGATTCCAAACCACTAAGGCGTAATCAGAGAAAATAAGAACTGATAAAACAACCAACCTGTAGTACAAGAAATCGATCCCCAGTCCAAGCCAGAGTGGGTGGAGATTTTATCCACCACACCTACTGAGCAGAAACAGCTCTGGATAACTAAATATCAAAAAGTTGTTTGCATATTGCAATCACTGTCGACGTTTGTATAAAGTGTTACAAAGAATAAGAGCCCAACTTTCAGATAGTACCATTTGTATCCGAAAGTATACGGAGGAAAAAAAAGTATGGTCAAAACTACCAGAATATGGTAATATTTATTGCGTATCTGGCTCTATGGTAACAATAAAAAGTTCCATAATTTTTATCAGTACCAATGATGTGGTAAAATAACCAACAAAATAATTTTTATAACAATGTGATGAAATTTAGAAAATGGGGAAAAATCGATCATTTTAGCTCGATACTTTAGAACCTGGCATAAATACTATCTATTAGGTTAAATTTACTTTTCAGATTTGCATTTTTTCACTAAATGCGTTGTAATAAGATCTGCAATTTTGAAAACCAGAATTTTAGGTTAACCGTTACGATATGAAAGGAAAAAAAATTACGATACGATACGATATGAAGGATCCTCCGAAATGATTAGTATGGGCTAAACACCGTTGATTTTTATTAACCTCAAATATGTTTTTTTCTTTTTTTGTTTACTTCGAAATTTTATTACCCTATAGTACGGTAATTTTAACAGAATTTTACTCTCCGTGTAATCATTCAAATTTTTGTTTAAGCAATCGTATAAACATTTGTTCACTTAATCAACCTTGTATTTACCAATATTTCTTGATAATGCCAATTACTATATGCATATTGATCGAAATATTGGCGTATTAGCATTGAACAAGGAAATTTTTTAAAAACTGGTATCATTGTTAAGGGAAATAAATTTAATTAAAGTTCGTTCTCTAAGCATATGGTGTAAACAGCTTTTGTATAAATTCAAATTATGCTTTCATTTTTAAACCATTGATTTATGTTCTTTCTAAATATGCTAAAATTTTCACAGACAAATTTTCTCTGAAAATACGCTCTATCCATAAAATTGAAAAAGCAGTTATCGCATAATTTTGTTCTTTCCTTGCGCCATGACATAACTCAAAATTATTAAAATTACTATGTCAAAATTTCTCAATCAATACTATTAATTATCAATTCTATCAATACTATTATGACGTATGGATATTGCTACATAGCATCATTTTAAACTTTTACCGCACTATTCGCAAAGTTGCTCAAATTTTAATGAAACATTAATTAGAACATCAAATACCGAAAATAACAAGCTTTAATTAAAGGAAAGCCTATCATGCAAATCACATTCAATTAAAAAAGATTAAAGAAAACGAAGCCATTTCTTACTTTTTTTCATTTTCGTTTTTTCCTTATATAGGAAATGATTGAGACAGGAATGTCTGTTAATTAATAATTCTCTTATTCCTTTAACGTTTAACTCGTGCTTATAAAGTGTCTTAAGAAAGGCATTTTAAGATTCGGATTGAAATTAAAAAACTTTTTAAGAATTAAATTTCCTTTCAGATGTTATTTCAAAGCTACAAACGTATATTGAACATAATTAATCTATCTCTTTTTTAACATGGAAAGAAAATTATTATATTTATTAACCTTTTTTCCGATTATATGGAAACTTAAAAAGGCAAATATCTGACGGAAATAAACAGTTTGTCTCAAAACAGTTCATTGACTTTTAAGCTGATTTGTGAAAAGGGATTACTTTAAAGCCAATTTTCTTATAACAGTTGTTAGAAAAGGAAACTTCTGAGGTTGAAATTTATTCAGGACTGAGCACTAAATCTTTTTTGCTTCGTGAATCCTTTTTTCCTTTTAAGAAAGAAACACCCATTTATATACTGTTTTTTCTGGGTATTTACTATGTGATACCACGCTTTATATTTTTATGAACAAAGCAAACACCATGATTACGCCTTTAGCACAGTTTGTTGTTTATCAGCAAGTTTTATTTCGTGAAAACAGAGAGAAATCAAAATGAGCCCGAGTGGTTTTCTATGTAATGTAATAAGAGGCAATCACTGCTTGTGAAAAACATTTCTCAAATTTTCCTTTGAGCATGAAGTGTTTATTTCATTCCGATTTGTTTTGCAAAGAATATAGTGTGAATAGTATATTATATGATTATAAAAATCAAATTAGTGAAATGTTGATAGCGAATATTATTCCTTATCGTATATATTTGTACATATGCATACTTGCTTGCTGTTTAAGTATATTAAGTTTAAAAAAAATTGTTTGCATAGTCTAATAAATTTACCCTTTGGGGAAATTGGATTGTTTGGTTTAATAATGTCATGAATGATCAGTAAGTGTTGAGTAATGTTGTTAAATCTGACTAAATATACCATAAGTGTATTATCTCCCTATTACACACTTCTACACTGCAAAAATTATGGTGCAATATATCTCCGAATATAATGTTTAACAACTCGAAAAATTAGGTGAAGGAACACTTTATTGCGTATTAACACTAAATTGAGCCCTCTTATTCAATTTAAAAGATGTAATTTAAATCTAAAACAGATAAAAATAACAATTCTATCGATTTCGCCCAATCGTTGTATTTTGCTATATAAAATAATGTTCTTTGAAATGATGTGGAATTTTTTAGCGGTTAATGATTCTAGTGTTGTTTGAATTGAAGGAAACGATTACGATTTTACACAGATCCAGATATATTGTCGATGGGAAGAAAATAGACGAAACTTGACTTAGCGTTCCTCTCGTGAGCTGATCTTTAAGTTTCATTTGTTGGGCCATTTCGATGAAGCATATTACTTGTATTTGAGTGTAATTTAAATTTTCTTTTTTTAATCCAATTACTTTATTAAAGTTGGCAATGAGAAGGAGTAAAATTCTACTTTTTTCAGGGGCTTTGCTTAAATTTTAAACATTTAAATAAGTAAAATTTTAAATGTTTTTTTTAATTATTAATTTGTAGAAATGGGCTAATATATAATGGCGTCTCTACTAATTATATCTACGTTTATAATTATTTGTCAAAACAATCTTTATATTTATCAGTATACAAAGTATCAATCTAATTGTTTTGCATCTACTTTTTAAATTGTGGCAAATTAAAATAATTTCAAAACGAATGTTGAATGAGAAAGTGTTGTAAGTTACTTTAACAATAAGTACGAAATAAAGTAATACAAAAACAAAAATTATGATATCTTTTTCACTAGAAAAAAAAATTAACTGATGTGAGATTTATGGGGATTGGGATACGTTTTAAATCTAAGTACAATAATTTGACAAACAGAAGTTAAGTAATAGTAAGTTACAGAAGTTGTAGCATATAAACCTAATATATTTTTTATCCTTACATTTTTTTCTAAATACATAAGTCTTAAATGTCTTCATTGACTTTTTGTTGAAGTAATTTTAGCTATCACATTTTTTTTGCAATTTTTTCCGAACATTTTTGTTATTATAATTTTTAAATAAATTTGAAGCGTTTTATGAGGTTTTTCGTTTTTTTTAGAAGAATTATATTACTTTCTTTTAAATATTTTTGGGAAAACATTATGAAGAGGAAGAGCAAATAAATATCTCTAAATGTAATCCCTCAGCCGAATATATGACAGTATGGGCAAATCATTTTTTTTAGTAAAAATTAATTTTGTTTTAAAAATGTTAAGAAATGAGCTTTGAAACTAGGTATTTAATAGTTTAGCATTATTTCACCATTTGCCTTCTTTTACCGTAATTATTATACTTTAAGTTATCCCAGCAAATGTTTTTTTTCTTTACTTTGAAACATTTCATTGAATCTAATTAACAAACTGTACTCTCAACTTTTGCAAAATAGCTAGCGAAATAAAAAGATTGAAAAGGTAAGTTTCCTAAGAGCAAAAGTTAAATGCATACTTATTTCTTTTACACAGTTTTAATAATTTGATTTATTTAATATAAAAATGTTTTAATGGTTTTGAGGAACATTACATTTTTACATAAGATTTTAATGCCTTTTTTTATTAAATTAATAATTTTACTACATTAAAACATTTCTAGAACAAACTACTTTTATTATTTCCTTCACTGTCTATCCTACATTACTGTTTGAGAAAGGATCAAAGGATGAAATGCTTTTAGGTTTTTAAATTGAAAATTTCGAAAAAATAACTTTTTTTAATTTAAAATTTAACTTCAAAATTTAATCTTATATATATTCGTAACAGAAAAAATGAAGTCAAAAGAATTTATGATACATATTGAACCATTACATGGTTTAAATTTGCCGCAACCTTTAAACAGTACTAGTTGAACCATATTATTGTGCACACGAATTCAGATTGAACCTGATTAAATGATATTGTGATAGTGAAATGAAAATATGATTAAAGTTAACATTTCATCTAAGAAACAGCTATTTTGCACGATATTATGGAAGGTAGGGGTATTATTCAGCCTTAATATTTTTGGATCGCTTTGAGCTTATCGTTTTTTGAAGCTTGACCAAAGAGCAGATAGAATATGATATCAAAGCTTTATCATAGACTGTTAAAAATTAAGGTTCAAATTGCGTTTAGAAGAACTGACACCTTTTATTGAAAATCCATTTTTACTAGAACATGTTTGGGAAAAAAAGATCTGATGTACCATAACTTTTACAGTAATAATTACAGTAAAATCACTGAATAACTCTAATTAACTGAATTTTATTGAAAATTTTAAGATAAAAATGGATTTAAATATGAATAGATTTTACGGATGATACGCCCAAAGTGCCTGTTCTTTATACAGCAATTTGATACTGTTTTTTTTGTAGTGAAAACAAATTTAAAATTTTTTTTTATTCGCATCTTTACGAAATCACAATGCAAATATCTTAACAAAATCATGGATGCTAAGTTAGTTAATTTTTTTTCTGTTTTCTAAAATATATTCTGTGAATGATATTTAAATTCATTACTATTATTTTAAATTATTACAAATAACACACATAACGAAAGAATCGCCCATGGGTGTGATTGCTTTCTTATTGCACAGGATTTTTATGCTACGAACAGTTATTGGAATATGCAACCTGCACGTGAAAAAAAATTGACAAAATTATCGTAATGTATGACAATGACAGTCTTGATAAAAAAGGAAAACAAAATCGTGGCTAAAAATCCGAAATCTATTGCATTTAAACTATCCATTTGGTAATTTGCCCGTTTATAAGGTCCGTTTAGCTAGAAATTCTGGCTTTCAAAATCATAGTTCTTATAACCTCATCTTAAATTAAAAATATAGAATGAAAAGTAAATTAACCGAAAAAGTAATTTTTATGCTCTGATCTATGATTTAAAAAACTACCTAATTTAACTACATTTACCAATTTTTATCATATATTATGAAACTGGTTATCTGGAGTTCTGGTTTTCAAAATCATAGTTCTTATTACCACATCTTTAATAAAAAATACAGAATGAAAAGTAAATTTAACCGAATAAGTAATTTTTATGCCCTGCTCTAAGATATAGAAAAGTACCTAATTTATCTACATTTACCAATTTTTATCGCATATTATAAAACCATATTTTTTCGAAACTTTTAACAAAATCATTACCTCTGCACTTCGGTAAAAAAATACCGAGATTTTGGTGTTTCCAAAAAGACAGAAACACGACAAATTTTACCATATTCTTGTAGCTTTAATCATACATTTTTTCTTAGTTTACAATACAAATATCTTAATATAATAAAAGTATAAATACGATAATAAAAGGTAAGATAGCTAATGGGATTTTTCCTTTTTCTAATATATATTCTATGAATAATAAACAAAAGAAGCAATATTTAAAATTATTGCAGACTAATAAAAAAAAAAGCTTTGTAATGACTTGATATTTTAATTTCGAAATATTTTTATGCCTGGAATAATTGTTAAAATCTGCACCCTAAAGACATCTTCAGCATAAAACCTGCTTCTGTCGGTTTTTTTTTTACATTATACAAAGAGAAATATGTTTAGCCTACATAGTTTGAAACAAATGACGTTGGAGATCTTTTGGTAAAAACAGCTATTTTTTTCTTATGGCAATTAAAAAAGGTGTGATATCAGCATGTTTAAATAGTTTCAATTGAGAGTAGGTAAATGTATCAATTTGTTGCTCTATTGGGCTCTCGAAGGTATCACTGGCGAAATAAGATAATCATAGATATCAAGAAAATATCTATGATCCATGATAAAATTTGTCGATTAATGTATGAATCGATTAATAATGATTTCGATTAATTCTTAGATTTTTCTTTCACATATGCTAGAAAATTTTAGAGAAATCAAATTTCTTTGCCTGATCTGAATGTTAAAAAAATTAATGTTTTAAAATTTCAAGTTGATTCCATGAAAATGTTTCAGTATATAATTGTGCTGTCACGATGTTATACTCTTCGGAGAATTTTGGCTGAAATTTTCGAAGCGAAAAAGTCCCGTATTCGATTCTGTTTTATTTAAGATAATTACTTAAATCTTTGGATTTTAGCGCATAATTATTAACTTAGTATTAACTATCTATTTAGCATACATTATAAATAACTTAATCATTAACTGTTATCTGAAAATATGTTTTTAATGTTAATGAAAATTTCTCAGCTCTTATATATCTGATAAATCTAAATTTTATCTTTTTTTATGCTCATTAACAGTTTTGTTTGTAAAATCAAACGGTGAGTTTTCCGATTGAACTATATTTTCACAGTAAATTAAATACCAATTATAACAATGAAAAATAGACACCTGTAAAGTTTGCAAGCGGGCTATTGGGTTGGAATTTTTTTATAATCAAACAAGTGAATACGATAACGATATCGATAACGATTCCGGAAAAGGATTTTTTTTTTTTCAAATTGAAATTTTTGATTTTGGATAATTTTTCATATCTAATATGTTGTCTGATCAAATTTCAATTTTTGATCACTTTCTCCTTTTTCCTAGAATTTCATGCTTTTTTCCATATAATTTTATTTCAAAATTACGTGATACTACCAATAAATGCATTAAAAGTTAATATCAAAAATAATGCATTTCATTTAAAAATTCCTTATTATTTATTCTTTTGTTTTACATTTAAATATAACTTCCTGCTAATTTATTAATCAATTAGAAGCTCAACAATTTTGTATGGGTTTAAAAACTTATTTGATTTCTAATTAGTAAACGCGTGTCGCATTTAGTTTTTTTAAAATATTTATTTATATTATAGAGAAATATTTCATTAATCTGTGTTTAGTTACCTTCATAAATTTGATAACTAAAAATTGTAAAGAGGGAATTAATGTTCGTAAAAAAATTAATGTCAATTAGCTTTATTAAGTTTGCAATAAATTCATTTTTATGTCGTCTAAATAACTTTTTAACTGTAAAATACTTGAATTTTTTATTACCAGAGGGTATTTCTGTTTGAATAATTTATAAATGCTCTCATTAAAAAATATATTTCATAATTTTTTGTTAAATTTGAAAAACAAATTTAATAAATGTCTAATTAATTTTAATGGAATTAGTTAAAAAAATATGTTTTATTACTTGCTGTAAATGATCGATATGGAGTTTACCATTTTTATTCTCTTAATTTTTACTATTTGTTTGTAAAGAATAAATACATTTTAAATGCATTTTTTTTTGGTATTTAAATATATTTTTAATCATGATAAAAGAGTCTTATTTTATTTTTAAAAAAAATCTAATAATGTCTGCACTTTTTACTCTTTGAGTGTAAACTTTGCAATTAAAAATTGATTATATAGTTTATGAAAAAAATAATTTGTATTGATTTCCTCTCATTTTCAAATTTGAAGTTTAATTCCAGTTAAGACGAACTTATATCGGTGCTTATAACGAATAAAAATAAAGTCTTATTTTTGCTTATAGTACTTATTTTATTTATGTCACATAACATATATTTTATCAGAGACTTGTAAAAATTTCGATAACGTCTGTATTCTTTTTAACCATACATTCTCGGCTGAGCATTTAATTTTTTAATCAAAAATATTATGCAGATATTAATAGTTCCTGGTTTATTTCATATTTTCTTCTGTACTTAGTTTTGATTATGCTTAACTTAGATTGATTATTTCTAAAACCTTACATATTTGCAAATGATGCTTTTGGAAAATATACTGCTATTTTGTTTCATTTCGATATTTTTCCTAAAAAATGACGAAATGTTACACCAAGAAAAAAAGTATGATAAAAGTTAACAGTAAAATATTATTTTATAGTATATGTTAGTTTTTAGTAAATGTTGTAAAATTTGGTAGTTTTATCATGATACTTTAGAGGATGGTATTAAAGCAATTTATTCGGTTAAACTTACTCTTCAGTTTTGTACTTTGTAATACATATGTGATATAGAGAACTATGATTTTAAAAACTATGATTTTAAAAGTCGAAATTTCCTTTAAACCGTTACCATGTGAACGAAAAAATTGTCAAATAAATGGTTTAAAAAACGCATATTTTTCGTATTACCGGAATCATGTTTTTTTTTACTAGATCTGTTATTGTCATGCAGTACGGTAATTTTATCTGAATTTTTCCTCTATCCGTTCACGTATATTTATTTGCTTTAGTTTTTTTATTTTAAAATAATGTTACGGTGAAAACTTTTCTAAATAAAAGTTTCTATTAAAAAAATAAAGATAAAGGTGAAGAAATTTGTTATATCAAAGGTTCTTCATACTTAAGAACAACTGCATCACACGACGTTTCAAAATTATATAAAATAAAATCCTTGAATAATTTAAAAGTCTGTTGTACATATTGCGGATTATTCATGTGACGAGAAAACTTTTCGACACTCTTTATGAATAAGAAAAGAACTTAAAATTCACATAAATGAATCTATGATGATGTTTTCAGATTCAGCGAATGTATAACGCATTATGCAAAATGAATATAATCTAAATTATTATACTTTAGCAAGGACGCAAATGAGCAATTTTACAAGATAATCACGTATTCTTCAAAAAATATAAATGCTCATTAATCACATATTCTTCGAATACAGCACTGATCTTTAGTAAAAATTTGGGATTGAACACTGTTTGTTGCATAAATATTGACATTAATCATTAATTTAAATACAGTTTTTGAAAGTTAAATTATTCTGTGTTAGTTTATTTCTTCTTAATTATTTACATTTACCTGTTATTTCTGATTTTTTTAATAAATGAAGTGAAATCTCATGTCATCTACTTTATTTGTTTACCTTTTACTCATTATGTCCTCTTGAACAATGTTTTCTTTAAATATTGAGCAATAGAAATTGATTATTTATAAAAATTGGAAATAGTTATATATCATCATTTGTATCAAAAACATATTTTTATTGACTCCGATACTGATGCCGAAAATAAATCTCATGGAATTTACAGTAGAGAAATAAAATTTCTGCGAAAATCTCTGAACTGCAAGAAAAGGAAAGACATATGAAATGATATTACTTTATCTATCGATTTTCTATACTAGTTTTGATAAATCATAATGAACTGTGAATAAAAATGGTGCGACGTCTCTGAATTGCAAAAGATAATAAATGTGAAAAATATATTTTTGAAAACTTTATATTCATTAAAAGCAAAGAAAAATATTTGCTTTCTAGCTTTTGTATAATAGTTGAAGTAGCTCTTGTCTGTTATTTTGAAAATATTAGGAGAATAAAATAACCATATTTTTCTCATCTTTTTCCCTATGCATCGAATAGTTAAATGATATATCTGCAACATATTTTAGATAAATGCAAATATAAAATAGCTATCATGAGCTAAATTAAATTAGAAATTTGATTGGAACAAAAATATCAGCAGTTTATAGTTTTCATCGAACACAAAAATATAATGCAACTAAACATAAGTTACAGATGAAAAAAATATTATAAATGAAATATCTTTACATAATTAAGCTAAATTTTTAATATTTAGCTACATTAAAGTATTAAAATATGATATTTTTTCATATAGTCAAAATATAATTAAAAGTAAAGTTAGATAAACTTATATCAGTATTCAATGGAGAATAATTAACAATTAGACTGACGGAGAATTGTTAATTAATAATAACGTATATTATAAAGTTCAAATTTAATTAAAAATATTGTTATATAAATCAGTATATAGCAGAAAATAACTAATAATTAGATATGAGAAATAATTTATAAAAATAGTGAATCCGTAAACAAACATATAAATTTGCTAATTAATTAAATACAATTTAAAACCCAGTCACAATACAATTTTGAACAAATCACTTTACAAATTTGATTTCTTATTAGTGTTTGTAAAGTGTAGCAATAAAAAACAATCTTTGTGAGATTTACGAATTTATTATGTATATAAAGAGTTTCCAAAAAGTTCTCGTTCTGAAGATTTGAATAATTACTTCGGAAAAAGAAACATTTGTTAGCTCTTTAAAGCATATATTAAAAAATGAACTTAACTTCATAATTAGAGGAAAAGCATAATTAATAAATTGTTTAGATTTTCAATTGTTTGGGGACAAGGATTATTATAATCGGTGATGTAAACATATTTGACTCTTACATTCATGTTACTTTAATGAATAGTACTCTTAGCTATTAAATCAGCTTTGATTTCTATTTTTATTTAAGAAATATTTCCTAAAGCAGTATATTTTTTACTTTGAAAAAACTAAAAAATTTTTTTTCTACATTTAAAGTTTTGAGTAATATTGAAATAGTAAGATTTGATTTTTATGACACATCTGTGAAAAATAACTTTATCTGCTGAATAACTGTGTGATCCTTATGTACCATAATTAATCATAATTATGTATCATAATTGTGTATCATAATCATGTATCATATCATAATCATGTATCATATCATAATCATGCATCATATCATAATCATGTATCATATCATAATAATCATTTATCATATCATAATCATGTATCATATCATAATCATGTATCATATCATAATCATGTGTCATAATGTATCATATCATAATCATGTATCATATCATAATTATGTATCATTTTGTGTCAAAAATGTATCATATCATTTATTAATTTTAAATACTTGCATAAATATACTTGTTTGGGACTTTACAGTTTTAATGATTTGATAAATCATCAACCCGGTCATCCTGAATAAACTTATCATTATTTAATGAATAGTAATCTCAGCTATTAAATCCGTTCTAATTTCTATTTTAATTTGGGATATATTTCCTAAATCAGTAAATTTTTTTTACTTTGAAAGAACTAAACATTTTTTCAACATTTGTTTGAGAAATACTGAAATAGTAAGATTTGATTTTTATGACACATCGTAGAAAAATAACTTTATCTGCTGAATAACTGTGTGATCATTATGTATCATAATTAATCATAATTATGTATCATAATTATGTCTTATAATAATAATAGTTCATATCATAATTATATATCATAATTATGTATCATAATCATGTTGTAAATGTAACATATCTTTTATTAATCTCAAATACTTGCACAAATATACTTTTTCGGGATTTTGTAGTTTTAATGATTTCATAAATCATCAAAACTGTCATCCTGAATAAACCTTACATTATTTAATGAATAGTATTCTTACCTATTAAATCCGTTCTAATTTCTATTTTAATTCAGGAAATATTTCCTAAAGCAGTACATTTTTAACAAAACCAAAAATTTTTTCTACGTTTGAAGTTTTGAGAAATACCGAAATAGTAAGATTTAATTTTTGTGACACATCTGTGAAAAAAAACTTTATCTGCTGAATAACTGTGTGGATTTTTTTTTATTCAAGATGCGTAGTAAAAATTATTCTAAGTTGAAAGTAAATATTTAAAATTTTCTTTACATTTTTGTACGATATATCTTGAATTCCGAGTAAGAAATCCATTTTTTGCATATTTCTCAGAAGAATTTTTATTAAAATTGTGAAAGTTATCATAGCATTAAATCGAAGCCGAAATTAATTTTCACCGCAAGTGACAAACTTTCCTTCTTTTTAATTTTATTTTCTTTTATGAGGGAAAATATATTCGTAAATTTTTTTCCATGCATTCATTTTATGCAGAATTGCATTTTTTAAAATGCTTTAAAGTGAAAAGAAAGGATAACAACGTGACATTTCAGTTATTATTGTATCTCGAACTTTTTGAACTTTCCAATTAGAAATATCTTGATAAAAGAGTTTTTGTAGTTTAAGTAAATTTATATTTAAAAACTAATGCCACGTATTTTAATATTTTAAACGTCAAAAATTCGGAATATAATATTTAATAGATTTTATGATTCAACTAAAGAAATAAATAATTAAACTCTGCCAACACAGTAGTTGTCTAAACTAAACCAAGGAAGAAAAAGTTAGAAAAAGTAACGTTTTTAATTGTTTTAAAATGACGATATAATAATTAATTAAAAGTCTCGAGAGTTTGAAAATTGATCGACTGAAAACTTAATTATGCTGAGAGTAAAGTGATTTAGAATTAAAATTATAGTTTGTTACTTTCTTCTTCGGGAACTATATAATCAAAACAAATTGCTCTACTAATTGGGAAAAATGATAAAACAGTATTTTCGTCATCATCATTGGCAGCAGCATCATGGTGCTGTTCGAGGATTAAATTTTCAGACGTCTGCACAAATGTTTTCAGTGGGAAGGTTAACAAGCATAATAAAAAATGTTTTAGAGTCTTTCCACATCATTTTTTAAAATAAGGTTAATATATTTTGATTTAATGAGGGTATAATTTATAATCATATGCTTAGATACGGCAAAGACATTTTATGCATTAAATTGTCTAACATCCCACGATGTGCTTTCTTTATCTGAGAGGGGTTCAACTTTCACCAGCAGGCTCCTTGTTATATCTTTAACGCCATCGAATTATCGTTTTTTTATTGGTGACAAGAACATGATGTAAGCCAAGGACTCAGATTTATTTGATACTTGTAAATTAAATCATCTTAGGATATTATGCAATTTGCATTTTTAGAAAAATTCAGTTAAGGTTCAATATTGAATATGTTGAATGCTATGCCATACTGTTGCTGACTTGAATCCTTATACAGTATAAATTTCTGCAAACTCAATTAGAAATGAAATTAAGCAACGTTTCTGTTCAAGCTGAAACAATAATTTGCTGCCTTGAACGAAGTTTAACTTAGCCTCATACTAAGGTTGCAGTAAAACCATTACATTGTTATTGCTTAACAATGTAAGAGATTTGAAGATTTCGTTCTCATTTACGAAAGATGAAGTAATGTATGGACAATATTGATGGTCAATGGCAGTAGGAAAGAAAAATAAAAGATATCAGATCGAGGAAGTGAGCCTGAACGTGAGAGTAGTAAAAATGAACGCGAGATCGAATATAGTGAAGTGAACTTTTATCTGTTGTATGTGGTATCGATTGTGGTATCTGAATCATTTATTTAACTTTTTTTGAACATTTCCACATAGTTTTTCTGATTTCAGATATCATTATTGAATTTCACCGAATCTTGAAAAATATTCCTGAAATAAATAAAATTGATTTCAGAAAAATAATAATTATAAACGGAAATTTCTATGACAAAATAATGAGCACTGTATGCGTTTCTAACCCTCGAATTTTAATTTGAATTTTAATATTTTGAATGAATGTCTCTGCATTTTTCATATAAATGCTTTCATGTGAATTTTTTTTGTGCAGCAGAAGTGCAAAATATAAATTTCTGTTTAGTGGAATTATGTAACGAAAGTAACTGTGTAAATAATCACATAAAGAATGCTAAAAAAGGAGCACAGATAAAGTCACAAAGAAAGTTATTATTGTTTCGGTTCTATAATGAAGAAATTTCTTCACTGTCGGAACACTGATTGAAAGAAAAAACTCAGAGGTTACAAACAAGTTACTACAAAAAAGGCAGTCGACTAATAGCGTAGACAAAACAATATCATCTTAAATAATTTCAAAAAAATAAAGGAGATGGAAAAAGCTGTGTTGGTGATAGGGTCGTAACAGCAAATTTTCAAGTGCAGTAGAAATTAGGAGAAAAATTAAAAAAGCATATTTGGGAACATTTCCATCCAAAGGATGGGATATCTTATTTTTTTATTGTCTACATCTTGAAATATATGGAATTTTCATTTTATCACCACCGCTCTTTTTTCTTCTTATACTTTTTACCTTTGTTATCACTTTTTTTGTATTTATCTTCTGCACATCAGTGGTTCCATATTTTTTTCTGTTTTTCAACACAGAAGAAGGATTATCATTGTAAATCTAAAAACAAAGTATTTTTCTTAACTGTTTAATATTTGTGCTTGTTTCTCGTTTTTTGTTTTCATGCATATATAATACTGAGCTAAGTCAAATTAATTCGCAATAAAATATTGTATGATAGAAAGTGAATTTAAGTTGCAAGTATATTTTTTCAAAAAAGTAATTTTTTTTCAAAACTTGGAAATTTGTACTCTTAAAATCTTTATGCAAATCCGAAAACTAATTAATCTTCTATTCGGATGGAGTTGGCGTGCATAGGGAAAGTTTTGGAAAAGTTGAATCCGGAAAAACATTCCACTTTTTTTATTTTATTAAGATTATCGAATAAAGAGGAGTAAATTTTACGTACATCCGCATTTTAATAGCAATTAATCAGTCAAAAAGTGAGATAAAAGGCTGTTGAAAAATCAGCAAATGAAGAGAGTAGATCAGTAAATAGGAATTCTATGAAAGATGCATTTGCTTGTCAGAAAGTCTAAGGTTTAAAAATCTTTGCATGGCAAAAGTTATTTAGGTGTATATTTATCAATCAAATTTGCATTTACATGAAGTAAATAAGAATGTATGTGAAAGATTTGTAATTAATGAGCGTTAGTTTTAGAAAAGTTTTATAAAATTAAATGAGAAAAAGCAGGATGAATTTAAGATTTTGAGGGACCCAGTATTCTTCAAAACTTTATATGCTCATATTTTTCTTGCTCAAATGGCGTAAAATGTTGAAGTAATAGTAATTACTGTCCTTCTTAATTTTACATTATTCCGATGTATAAGAAAATTACTAATGTAAATTTCATATAATATTATACTTTGATTAATTATTTCTAAGACTTAGTTGGATAGTACTTAAAAGTGTGGGAGAAAAACAATGAAATATGTATTTCTTTTACTTTATGTAACTCATCAAGTGCTACGAAGAATTAATTATACAATATTAAATATTATCCTCAAATTAGTGCATCCGAACTTGCGAAATTGGCAAAAGTAGTGACTAAGCCAGAACCGTTAAGCTAATAAAAATTATAAGCAAATGTTTAACTAGAGGATTTTTATTTTTTTTCAGTTATAGAAAAACTTCAAAAAGCAGTTAAAATATTGCATTAAAAATAGAGTTACATCTGATTTTGCAAACGATCATGTTTGTAGCATTAAATAAATATGAAAAATTTTGACACATGAAAAATGTGATGTTTAATTATCAAATGAAAGTGATTTTGATAAAAAGAATAGCAATTTCAATTACAAAAATGACATGGTAAAATACAAAAGTGATTTTCATTACAAAAGTGCTTTTCATTACAAAACTTATTTTTATAATAAAATCGTACTGTTAAGAAAAATAATTTGAAAAGAAATATAAATAAAAAATTCTTCGTATCCAAGAAAATTGCTTTATCTGCCAATTTTATAAAATTATTTTATCTAAACTTATTAGCCTGAAATAATTGATGAAACACTTTACCTTTTTTTGTGTAAATACGAGGTTCTCAAAGTGACAGCTGCATATGATTTTTAGAACGCCTTATTCTTTAAATTTTTTTCAAGTATTTTTAAACGTTCTTTCATTGTTGATGACACATAAAAATTTCAGTTGATTGAGCGAGCGCCACTTTTGTAAAAGGTTTTTTTTTTTTTAAAGTTAAAATGAAGAAAAACTGTTTGATATTTCCAAAAGACTTTTAAGATTGCTGCCAGATTCCATTAGATTCTCGATTTATTATTTTAGATTTTTCATTAAAAATACCGTTTGTACTGTATATCGAAATTCTAGTATTTGCTTCATTATGGGGTTTAATCTAATATATATATATAATAACTCACTGTAAAGTATGGTATGAGAAAACAATCTTACGTTAATTTTTAACATACGTATTATTTAGAATTTTTTATATTGTTTATCATATTTTTTGCATAATTGTAATTGAGAATTATTGAGTTTTGGTTTGTCCTACTGCACACAAGGTGAGCTTGATGTTAATTTTTTTAGAAATATAATAAATTCATTTAACACAAAACACAAAAATTCATTTTCTAACAATTATTTGTAACTTATATCCTTAAATCAATGAAATTAAAAGACTTTACTTAGCTTTAAACAGTTACACAGAGTTATCTTAATTTCTTTTATTTCAATTAAGAAATAATTTGACATTCTTTTAAAAGCATAGATATAAAAAGAATAGATATAAATTCAAAACACCCAGTTTATAATGAAAGAGGATTAAATAATAGAAATAATAGAAAGAAGATTAAAACAAAGCGGTTTTCCGCAATTCAATTGAAACTGTTATTTGCGTAAGCAATTACGCATATTTTTAATTTCCAATCCAATTTTAATGATTACTTTTTATGCGAATTCCGATAAAATACTAATTAAAAATCTATTAAAAACATAAGAATCTGTAGCATTAGAACTAGATAATAAAATCTTAGTCTAACTTGAAACGAATAAGAAAAATGCAGATAGTCCTGTATTGCATTAACTTTTCTTTCTGTTTTTCTTTGTATATTTGTAACATTTAAATCTTCCAGAATCTGTATGAAAATTCTCAATTCATATCAGAATTTACATACATTTAATAGTTTAAAAATCAAACATAAATTGAAATTAAAAAATTGAACTGTTTCCTTTTCTATTACTTAACTTCGTGAATTTCATATTTTAGAACTTGGAAAACTAAAATCTTTTTCTTTTGCTTTCTTACTGATTTATTTTATTGTTTTTGAACATTCATTTTTTGGGCTAAGTATTTGAACTAAATATTAGGACTAAATATTTGGACTAAAAATTTTAATTTTAAATATAACTAAGCATACATTTTTTAGCTTGACAAAAATTATATTTGGTAAATATGTGTCCTTTTGATATGTAAAGTACTTAAAATTTTCAATTTTGAAGCGAAAGAAACTTCATATATCCCGAAATCCATTTTTCTGCAAGTATATGAAACATCTTAAAAAAATCTGAATAAATTTGTAATAAGGAAATAAAAGATTTTTTTTTTTACCGTAGTAATAATTTTCGTTGAAAAGCTATTATTTAAAAAATGAAGAAAGTAATTTTGGTTAAATAAAAATTAAAATTTAGAAAGTAAATTAATTAAATTGTTTTAAATATACTCTTAAAGTAGTGATTTTATTTAATTATTTTTCCAAATGAATGGAATTATAAGTTTTCTTGAACGTAGAATTGTGCTTCTAATATATGGTGTACTATCATTTGTAAAAACTCAAAATATTAGGTACAAAAATCGACAGGTTTGAACAAGGCTTTTATTATCAAGACCCATCAAAACATGACTAGATAATAGGTACCTTGCTCTGAGGATTCAAAACTTGTTTCCTTAATCAATGCATGTCGAAACGTAGATGGTATAATTATTATTTGTTAATAAGTTCCATCGGCATAAAAAAAAACTTGCCACCATCATTTAGCCAAGGATATTTCGATAAATACATTTAAATCTGTTTTATTTTTTAACACATCATCACCCCAGTAAAATCATTAAAATGATTATTGATTCGTAAAAATAAATTGCTGAGCAACACTAACCAGAAAGAATAAATTGAAATAATTTAGTATTTACAGTGCCTGTTTAGAAGGGATAGCTTAAATCATTAACTAATGAAACATATTAATAGTATAATAATAATTGTGTACAACTCATGAGAAATCGATATGGTTTTCATAAATGGGCCACTAGCCAATTCGAAATATTTTAATAAATCTGGTAATATTAAAATATACAACCATTGTCAATGTGGTTAAACAGCGCTAACTAAAATATTATCAGTTGCTAAGAAAACACCATAAGCGTCTTACAGATAGAGATATGCATAACTTGGTTAAGAAAAAATCAGAAAAAAATGGTGAAATCATCTTCTCTATGAATATTAACTTATTTTGAGGTGTATTAACTCAAAATCAAAGCGGCGACAAACAAAAAACGAGGTGCCAATAATACACAATTGAATGTGGCGCTAAGAGAGAACTACCCATTGATAAACACCTTCATGTAACTAGTAGAACTTAATTTAATTATTTGTTTGATAAAAGAGTATGCAAAATCACTAAATTAAATTTGTTTCACCAACAAACATTTTTGATTTGAAATTTCAACATCATATTTATACGTACATAATGGTAAGAAACATTAGTGATTTAAGTTTTCAATAAAAGAAGGATTAGTGAAATGTGACAGATTGAAAACCAAACATGAAATCTATTCATCTTTTGGTTCCTTAAATTCAAATATTGCTTTTTTTCTTTCTAATCTACAAATCAGTCTGCTAGACATACATATTTTCTTTTGGCAGAAACGTATTGAAAATTATTCGTTATTCAGCATTAAATAAAGTATTGTATTCAGCTTCAATAATTACTAAGAGTGAAGTTGCTAAAATATATCGAATCTCATTCGTTAGTTCTTTCAATTTTATTTTATTTCTTACTCCTAAGGCTCTTTACATGAGGACGGAAGGCTCTTTACATGGGGAAATGAATGAATTCGTTAATGCTGCTTATGATTTTACTGTACATTGCCTATATTATTGCATTTTTAATTATTCATAATGTTGTTTGATTTAATTAAATATTATTGAGTTTTAAACAAAATGGTTATTTCGTAGATTTTTATGAATAATTCCTGGTAGAATACTATGCTTAAAAATAGCACTTTCTTTCCACGAAAAATATTTTAATTAATATAATAAAAAATCTGATTGGAAATAGTTATACAAATAGTTAAAATTTCTCTAGGAAAATGAGATGAAATAAATCATTTCCCCAAAACAACCCAGGAACTATTTTCAATTATATAAAAAAAATTCCAGTGATAAGGATTTCCTGATGAAAATGAATTAAAATTATTCATAAATGAATAAATATTTGTTAACTAAAGTAATTTATAAAAGTTATTTGGCAATGTCATTGATATTTTTTCGAATTTGATTCTTAATATTCTGTAGTTGATTAAGGAACCAATTACACAGATAGAATGTGCAAACTTATCATACGATACAGAGATTTTGAAGATGTATTTTGAACATTGATAATACGTATATACGGATAATATGATAATAAGCATACGAAGAAAGAAATTATAGTAAAATTACATTACTATGGTAATTACATTTCAGGCAACAACATTACATTTCAGACAATTACAAAACAACAACAACAACGTATTTCTGGAAATAAAATCCAAACTATATGGCATTCAAACGATTCATTTGGTAATTTTTCTGTCCGTATGGTGGCTAACCGAATATTCTGGTTTTCAAAATGATAGTTCTTACTACCCCACATTTAATAAAAAATACAAAAATTAAAAGTGAGTTAAACAGAATAAATGATTTTTATGCTATTCTATAAGGTATCCTGAACATTCATTAAATTTTTTCGCTTATAATAAAACATTATTTATTGTTAATTTCACCAATTTCATTATCAAAGAACTTTGATAAAAATTAGCGATATTTTTGGTGTAGTGATAGAGCCAGAAACATGATAAAATATATCATATTCTGATACTTTTGACCTTAGTTTCCTTCTCCTCGTATGGAAACAAAATCTGACACAATGAATAACTTCCTTTCATAATAATCAAATTTTAGAATATTTACATTATATTTTAGATTATTTAGATTACATTATATATTACATTATATTTTAGATTATTTAGATTACATTATATGTTACATTATATTTCAGATTATTTAGATTACATTATATATTACATTATATTTTGGACATAGTTTTTATGGTATAAACATCTTATTTAAATTATGCTAATTAATACTAATTTCCGATTAACTAATTTTCGAAATAATACAGAAAAGCGTACTTTAAGATAAAAAATTTTGAATTTTGGAGCATGTTAGACGTCTAAATTTTCTAGTATGTGATGAGAGTATGTTAAACGTTATATATTAGTTGTTATTAGTTAGATCTTATTTGTTAGTTAGTCAAGATTATGTTAGACGTCATATCATTCAAAATGGTGTTAGCCTGAATAATACTACTGTGCTTTTTTAGCTAACTATTTAATGCTAAATATCACTAAATTACGAAATAAGATGAAAAATTGTACTTTCTCTTCACTGTTAAAACTATCGAATAGTAGAGCGAGTTAAAACATTACATCGTTTCAAATTTATGTAACCTTAATATGCTGAGAAGCTGAACTATAGTATCGTACTTCCCAATCTATATTAGATAATGCTACGCTTCAACAAGAATAGAAAAATGGTTTAATTTAAAATATTGTGAAAATTATAGCAAATTTGCACCACTGTGCTTCAGGGTACAGATATTCCCGTTCAATTTTAAACGAATTTCCTTGGGAATGTGAAAATAAATACTTTTTCATAGTAACAATCTGCAAAATATAGATTTAATAAATTGAACGAAGATATCAGTAGAAAGAGTATTCTTGGTAATAATAATAATACATTGAACAGTTTTGCTTCATATTTAAAATACATTGCACAAGGGAAAAAGGTTTTACGAATTTATGAAAAAATAACATCGTTTACACATGAATATTTACATGTGAACAACAATTTGTAGTTATAATTTTAATAGTGTATTTTTAAAATGACATGCAAAAAAGATCAAAAATTGGAAAAATTAAAAAAAAAGATGATTATTCATAGAGTTTGAAAATCTAAAATTTGAAACCATAGTATTTTCGGGTTTAAGAGAACACTTAATTTGTACCTGAAATGGTTTGTTTTAGTAGATATTTTTTGTACACAGTTTTATGGTATTTTCCCAGCTTAATTTGATTAAAATGATTCCTTACGCGTTCTTCTGCTGATCTAAAAATAAAAATCCTTAGTACATGTTTTATTCTCGAGCTTAATAATCAAGCTTAATCATTATTTCTTAAAATTTTGAGAGCCATTTCTCAGTAAAATACATAGCACAACTAGATTTGCTTCGAAAAAGTGTTTACTTTGCCATTTAGTATTTCACATCTTCAAAATAAGTATAAATAATAAATAAATATTTGTTGAGAGATTAAGTAAGCAGTTTTTATCAAAATGAGTTCTCATCAAAAATTATTCGATTTATAGCTTTATACTTAGTATCACCAAAAGTACTCCCTAATTGCAGATAATACTCTACATGTATATTCCATTCTCTTTGTAAGCATTTCCAGCCTTTCGGTTAAGTTTCATTTTGAAGTGTTTATTTGCGAAGCAAAGAGAAACTTAACTCTTCCGCCATCTTATGCCCAAGCACTTCAAACATGATCGAGAGCAATCGAAAGCAGAATTTACGAACGCATAATATTTTCGAGTCAGATGTTTATTCAAGTAGGAAGATTAAGTTTATTCATTTATTCTATCAAGCTTTTAAAGAATTTATGCGCAATTAAATACGGTATCAAACAATCAAACTATGATATCGAGTATTTGTTCTCTTAACACTCAACTGAAGTGCCTGGTGACTAATTATATTTTCTGATTTCAATTAAAAATTTAACTTATAAATATTGGAATAAAACACCTCTCCAATTTTAGTGCAGATACTTTAAAAAATGTTTATATTATATTATTTGTTAAGGTTTATATTGTTTGTTATTTTTACATTAGTGTGTGTGAAAATTTAAGCTTAATTAGATTTGTTAATAGATGAAAGATTATATCACTATTATAAATATGAGACTATTTTTTTAAATTAAGATTAAAGCATAACAATTATTAAGATGTTTCGTATGTAAAGTATATGGCTGGTGTAAATCATTACAAGAAGTAAAAGATTCCAGAAAATAATTTTAACTCTACAAAAATGTTTCTGAAAATCCTAAAGAACTTTATTTAATATCATGTTTCCTTTTAATTAAGAAACATTTTTTTTGCATTGACGCCGATTCAGTTTCAAAGTGTAGCGTAGCTACCACTACAACTATAAATTCCAAATTACAGCTATAAATTTTTGCGGTACCTTTTGATAGATGACGGTAGTCATTCTTAATAGCTTAGACCTGCAAGAGGTGTCCGAAATATTAAGAAAAACTAGATATTAGGAAAAGTTCCATATTACACCGTAGCTGATCTATATATTCTGAAACGTTTTGTGATTCTTCTTACACTGTAGAAATCAGCAAAATTTGTAATACAAATTACCACTATAATGTTATCTCAAAAAACAAAAAAAGTTAATAAATCTATAAAATTTTGAAAAGGTTTCTTAAAATGCACTGAGAAAGTATATGTTTAAAACAACCAGAAAGTGGCAAAATTTATAGTTTCTGATTCTAAGGAAGCAAAAAAATCTTGGAATTTTTTTCGAAGTGTTTGGCTGTTAATGTTGATGAAGTTATCAGTAAAATATATTTTTATAATATGTGACAAAATTTGGTCATTTTTCAAGATACCACAGAGCATTGCATAAAAACCATTCCTTTGGTTAGATTTATGTTTCAGTTTTGAAATATTTGACTAAATATTTGGTAATGGGAACTATAATTTTTGAAAACTGGAATTTCCGGTAAGCCGTTATCATATGAACGGAAAAATTACTAAATGAATGGTTTAAATATGGTATGTTTTTAGTTTTACTACAAGAATTATTTTTTACCAGACATGTCATAATCATATAATGGGAAAATTTTACCAGAATGTTTTTCTCCATGTGAGATAGTATCGACATAGTTCAAAATATATTAACTATGAAAACTCTAATTGTTATAATCTTTGATATCTTTATTTAACTTGGTTTTGGGCCAAAAATGAGTGTATAAAACATAACAAAGTATTCACTCGCATTTGATTAAAAACAATTATTAAAATTAATAAATCTGCCTTAATAAAACTGCCTATATTAGTATAATTGTAAAAACGCGCTTGGACTTATTAACAAATTCGAGAATAGAACAAATAAAATAAAGGGCTGTACATTATTTTACCATGTCTGGTATCTGCAGCATAAGTTATTTTAGTGCCACCTAAGCTATATATTTAAGCTATTGGAGAAAAATTTTTTCCCCTTTAAATATCTGCATCTGTAGGTGTTTTTGGAAGGATGCTTATTATTTAACTCTTTATTAATATTAAAGGTCTTTCTCATGGTAAAATGTAAAAGTTTGAATTGGTTTACAGTTATCTCTATTAAATCGAAGATCGTATCAGTATTTACTTACATATTTATTGAGAATATTTTCATACTTTTTACTTTTCAGTAAATTTCACTTATAATTTTAAAGCGTAAAAAAACTTCTTAAAAATAGAAATGATTCAAAAACGGATTTGATTGGTTGTTATCAAGATTGAATAAAAATATATATTTGCATTTATTTACATATTTAATTCATACATACCTATGTAACTTTTAAATTTTAATTACTAAACTTCTAAAATATTTAAAATAGCAGAGCAATGAATAATTAGAAAAAGAAATATATAAACATTTAAATTAACTCTAAGTAAGTATTAAACAAAGAATAATTTAGTACAATATTAGTTGTTTACACAAATAAGAAGGTTTTTGTTTAAAGGACTGAATTTAGTATATCCATGATTTCTGCATTTTATTTGCGTTTCATTCACTTTGTTTAAGCTTTATACATTTCACAAATGATTTCCTATCCCTTTTTTTGAGGGGGGGGGGTAAATTTAATTCGTACGCTTCATTTAAAAACATTTAATCTTTTCATTTCTAAATAGAAACGTACAGTAAAGATTAAAATAAGCTGATTTCAAAGCCAAATACTGAAACTCTTTCTTCAAATTGATAAAATAATTTATTTTTTAAAAGAAGAAAAAAAACAATTTTCTTAAATGGTTTAAGCCAGGAAATGAATCTGGAAATGAATTAATTTTAAAAATCTAATTTAAAAATATGCCACTGAAGAAAAAAAAAAGTTAAAATGCTTTTGTCCAAGCTTGCTTTTAATTAGGAAACGATAACTAAAGCAAAAGTTGAGACTTTTAAAAAATTATAAACTTGAAGGAATCTTTCAAGTAGTATCAATTAATTAATTGCTTTTGAATATCAGTATAAAATAGAAAGAAAAAAAAATTAAGATTCCTTTGATTTCAGATAATTGATAGTAGAAGCAGAATTTCATAAAACGCATGAATAAGTGCATTTAGACATTGAAAAAAAGATTTTCGAATTTAAAAAATCCTTTATTGTTTGAGAAAAAGACAAAAACCATATGTTAAGACCGTTATTATTTCTTGGTTTAACTAATACGAATCAATTATATTTAGGCTCTAATCAATTCAATGAAAGCTCTAATTCAATTTAGGATAAAATAGAATTAGAAAAGCTTATCTAATTATTTATTTTGTCATTATAACTCATTTTAATAGTTTTATTGGTTAATATAAATAAGTTTGTATTGCTATATTGCTTTTAAAAATATAATGTAGGTTAAAAGTTCTTTATTGAATGGAATAGTAGGGTGAATATATTAAAATTAAATGTTTGTGTTTGTAATTTAATATGAACAATTGAAAATTGATTTTTAAAAGCTTCTTTGCAGATTTTTAACTAATAATAAATATTTATATTACTTTGAATACTAAGTAATTCATTTAATATATCCCAGTGTCTAAGTTTACAAAACATTTAAATTGGGTAAAGAGAATTGTAGATAGATTTTTTTAAATGCCTCAGTAAAGTTTGTTTGAAATTAATATTTATATGGGAGGAAATAAATTGAACATTTATTTATAATTTTTATATTTTAAAACCGAAACTTTATATTTAAGAGTAAAGACAAGGAGCTATTACGAAAGTAATTTGGAATGGAAAAAATGGAACGTGATTTGATTATTATCACGTACTAACATATTCTGTTTGAAATTTCTCGGGAAAAATGCTTAAATAACAATATATTTAATAGTTAGTTCACCATATTTAAGCAAAACAGTCAAATACTCGTAAATCAGATGGTCTTCAAACTATTAACAAAGAGAAACACCGTTAATTAACTGCTTTCAACTAATACGGTGAGAATGAAGCAACCAGAATTTCATCGCAAAAATTAGATCCACCTAATAAAACTACTTAGATCCTAGTAGCTGGCTATATATTATAGCAGAGAGGGCTAAACTGTCTATCTCATGACCAACGGAACTAGGGTTCGAGTCCCAACGTTGACACTACGATATTTCTTTCATTCTCTTTAACACATGAAGAGTTTGCAGTGTCCTGCATTCCCCAATTTAGGCTTTGGACTATTAGAATGTGGTACTCGCATTCACGCCAAGAGGGCAGCACCAAAAAGCTGCTTAACACAAAATGACTAGTATTTCTCATCTCTTATGACAAATGAAAAAGCCACATAAATGAATTAAACCACATTCCATGATTCATTTGATAAAACACAACTCAACTACTACCTAGTTTTAATGCTCATTAACTAACGAAAAGCCTAGTTCCAATGTTTTGTTAAATTTGATTTTATGGTTTTGAAGCCAGGCTAGTTGTAAATGGTTGAAAGACCATACAGTTCTTGGTTTATTAACCATTCTAGTAAAGATCAAGTATATTCTTGACCGTAAATTTTGCGGTTAATTGGATGGACAGACTGCCGATTTTTCTACCGTAACTTAAGAATCAAAAATTCTAACAGTGGTCAATATTTATGGTTTGGAGATGCTAATTGTTAACACAAGAAATTAATTAATCTACGAAGTTAGACAGAGAATCGCAATGTTTCTAAATCAAAATGCTTTTCCTTTGGTGAATTCGGATTATTGAATCCTCAAAATATAAGAATAACCACAGTTTGAAAAATATGTTCCGAATAATTTAGCCAAGAAAACAAGTGAAAGTTAGGCTTCGTTTATATAAAGCTTACATTTTATAATATATTTTTCTATTATTAGGTGTATGCTTTTCTGCACAATTTTTATTATCTAATTTCAAATAACATGTATCGAAATTTAGACAAAATTGGTCACTTTCTGAGTACTACATTTTCAAAAGAATAAGCATAATTTCTCCTGAACTACTCGAAGTTTGGATTTTCACGACTTAAAAATATATACGCTGCTGGCCACCGTAGAGCTACACACCGAAGGAAGCATGCAAATAATATGAAATTCACAACATGCATTAGCGGAGGTGAGATATGCAAATCATTAGAATTTCAGCGCATACGCACGTTACGCGCGCCTGTGGCTCCACTTCAAAGCGCTATTTAAGGCTTGGAGATTTCGACAATTTCAAGTTCGGCAATTGTGTTTTTCTTGTGTTTTTTTCAAAAAACAATCAATTATGCCTCGTAGAAAACAGCGATCATTTTTTGATAAAGTATCCGAGTTCGACAGAGGAAGGATAGTGGCCTACCGAGATTGTGGATTATCTTTCAGGGAAATCAGTAGTCGTGTGGACGAAACCAAACAACTGTAATGTGGATATGGGATCGTTGGATGCAGGCGGGTACGACAGACTGACGTGATCTATTGCATCCACCTCAGTTCACCACTTCACGTAATGACAGGCGAATTGTGCGCATGGCAGTGACTAATAGCTCAGTCACATCACAAGCCATAGCACAGCACATTCAGTTTGTAACGCATCATCCAGTGTCTGCGCGTACCTTTCGACGCCGTTTACAGGAGAGTGGTCTGTTCGCAAGACGTCCATTGCTTCGTCTACCATTGACGCAGAACCATAGACGTTTCCACCGCCAATGGTGCGATGAAAGAAGGATGTGGACGACAGAATGGAATGAAATTGTCTTTACTGACGAGTCACGCTTCTGTCTGCAGCACCACGACGGTCGCATTCAAGTCTGGAGACACCGTGGAGAGAGGATGCTGAACAGCTGCTTTATGCACCGCCACACTGGTCCTGCACCAGGTATTTTGGTATGGGGTGGTATTGGATATCACTCTCGCACTCCTCTAGTACTCAATACCGGTACTTTAAACAGCCAGCGATACATCTCCGAGATGCTGGAGCCTGTTGTTCCTTCTTACCTTCAGATCTGGCCCACAGCCATATTTCAACAGGATAATGCGCGATCACACGTGGCACGCACTGTCCAAGGTTTCTTCGTCAATCGCCAGATTGAAATGCTTCCCTGGCCAGCTAGCTCTCCGGATCTTTCGTCGATAGAAAACATGCGGTCTGTGATTGCTCAACGATTGACCCAGATTACATCCCCACCTGCCACACCAGATCAACTTTGGCAACGTGTGGAAGCTGCTTGGTTTGCTGTACCCCCAAAACACATCCAAAGTCTCTTTGAATCAATGCCGAGGCGTGTGGCAGCAGTGATTTCCATCAATGGCGGCTACTCTGGCTATTGATTTTGGCAGGAACCACATTTCACAGAGGTCTATAAATTTAAACATTTGATACTTGGTCAAAATTTTATCTAAGAAATAAGTTTTGCTGTGATATTTCTTGTCTTTCTTGACTTTGCAATTTGGGTGGCTGGCAGTGTAGTTACAACATGATTAAATTCGTTAATTATCTTAAAAAGATATTATTTTGCTTCAAGTAATTAGCTCTGGATTAACTAGTTAATTAGATTTAATTAACTATTTTTGTGAATTTGTGCAAAATGACTTTATACCAATTAAATTGTTTCTAAGATATCGTGATAAAATATAAGAAAGTAAAATTATCATTTTGGACTCAAAAATTCAATTTGTCTTCTATTTAAATTCTTGGGATCGTATTTGCCAGAAAGTCGAAAATTAGTATATGTGTTAGAAAGACACGTTTATTCACAGAAGCACGCTTTTGTGACTGATTTCGTATCGTCTCAAATTGATTAGTATATTCAAGATTGAATCCTAAAATTTTTAAGATTGCATTGTTAGTACGTGATAATCCGATGACTAGCTCAAAAAGTATTAAGCATTTCTACTTTTTATTCTGCATATTGTACTTTAATTTGCTTCTGACTGTTTGCTTGTATAATACCAATTCTGCTGTACAATAGAAATATCAACGTATGCGACAAAAAATTAAAAACTGAGTTTTATAAAAATTTGCCATTATGAATGATAAGCTACATGCTCCAAAAATTATTTTCTTAAAAATATATTTTGCTTTGACAGGTTTTTAAAATTCTATTTTAGCATGTTTATTGAATTGTAGAAGAATTATTGAATTATAGAGTTATGGAGAGAACTATAGAGAGAGTTTATTGAATTATAGAGATAACTATAGAGAGAGTTTAGTGAATTATAGAGAGAAAACAGTACCATTTTCCTCGAAATCTATAGTGAAGCATTTACGTTGTTTTTTCAATTGCAAGGCAGAATTCGGATGCTACTTTTTATCATTCATAGGAAATACGTGGACAGAAAATTGTAGTTATTTAATCCCAATTTTACAACTTTAATTAAAAGTTTAATCTAAATTGTAATCACCCTTGTATGATTTAAATATACGTACGTCTATCACAATTTACAATTAATGTATACATTTAATATCACAGGTTGCTAATGTAAATATGACTATGTAAAATCATCTTAAATATTTAATTCCGTCTTGTGCAAACCATAAGAAACTAAATTAAGCACCGTTTCTATTGAAGTTATTTTGTTTGAATAATTATTTATTTAACTCTAATTATCAAACTGTTAATTATTTAACTATTAATTTTTCTAGTGAAATTTTAAGTGTACTTATTATTATAATTACCAAAAAACTTATTATTTACAATTCTTTTGCAAAAATTGTTGAACGCTGGCTAATTAGCCATTAAAATTTAAATATCTTACATACTCCGGTATTAACGATGTCACAGTAATTATATAATGATTCAAAAACCTTTTTTTAAGTGATATATTATTTTGTTCAATATTACTCCCTTTGAAATGAAGAAGTGGAGGTTCAGAATTTCATTTCAATTTTTCATTTTACTAAGACGTGACACACTGATCAAATATGAGCTCATGTTTGAAAGAATTATTTGCAAAGTAATAGTGGTTAAATTCTGAGCTGCGTCTATTTTCTTTAACACGCATTTCCAAATCTATATGATAAAATTGAAGAAAGTTATTATTATTCGAAGTTACTTTTTTACGTCACCAATTTTTCAATTTCCACCTTTGTGTGCAAAAGTTTATCGAGTATAAAATTCCATATTCATCCATGCTGATAAGATATTTTGGTTGATTCTTTAAAATTAACTTTAATAAGATGCGGTTTATTCTTCTGATTCTTTTGGATAAATTTAGATTCTTTCTCACACACATGTAAACTAATACAATCTTTCTTTTAATTGTGTTGGTCCAGCCATTTGATGCTACAAATACTATTTCTCATTTTCTAAGAGCATTTTCTCTCAGTTACTTTCAGCTTTTTCCTGTATTGTTCCGAAGTCTTAGTCTCTCTTCTTTCTCCCTGACACATATTTTTCTCCACGTTAACAAATCAAAAAGGAATGTTCCCACAGTAAAAACTACCTACAGTACTTTCCAAGAACCCAAAAGTTTTTGCCATAAGGAATTTAATTTCTAGAGACTTTTTACTTTTCTAGTTAATCTTGGTTTGAAAGAAAAATAGGCACTATGAGAAATTTTTTTAAACGGCAAAATTCATAAACAAAATTTTATTCGAATGTTAGCTTAGAATTGAAAAATTATGGGACAACATGATAACAAGAATCTAAACAACAGAGATATTTTTTAACGGGTTTCATTTTACCTTTTCCTTTATATTTTTGCTTACGTTTTGTTCTCAGAATGTTTTATTTTGTTCTCAGAATTATTCCTTCCCAATTCTAATGTAAAAATGAAGTAAATTTAATAAAGTTTTATTGTGCCAAAATAGTGCAGTGTAAAAATTTTCGGATCAAATAACAGTTGAAAGTACTGGTACCCTGAGCGCAGCATCCTTAAAATCCATTTTACCGTAAAACTTATTTTTAAAATTTTATATACGTAAGTTTTTCAATCAGTTTTTCGATACGTAAGTTTTTCAATTACAGTGCATCAGAATTTTTGTTCCGTGAAATTTTACGGTAAAAAATACTGGTACTCTGAGTGCTGGTATTTTTTACGTAATTTGATTCCGAACTATTTTCCAGTGCATTTCTGTTAAGTAATGATTTCCCCGTATACTTATTGTAGCTCTTCTACCACTATAAAAATACAATACGAATTCACTAGTATATAAGACATATTAACTCGATTCTATGTTGGGGTACTTTTTCATAGATGAAGGTTGACGTTGCCGATAACTTCTATCCCCACATTGGTGACCTCCGGATGTGATGCAAACACGCCTACGTTGGCAGTAATGCCCACTTCGAACTGAACACGCCGACTTCGATGGATGGTCCACATTGAGCAGTTGACTTGCTACTTGTGACTGCGACATTATCCACCTCCTCAGCTGTTGCTACTCACTCTCGATCACACATAACGTACAACGTATTCACTCGACTGCTAAAGGCAACATAGGAGCGACCACGACAGTGAACTTAATACAGCTCTCATGATCAGCACGTGAAAAGTACGGTGATCTTAATACAGCTCTCCCGGATTCTCACAAAACAGCAATGAATCAACTAGTTGTATCCGTGCATCGAATTCTACCACAAATATAAATATGGTGCACTGTTAGAATTTTCTCGGAAGAAATGATTAAATAACAATTGATTGCATGGCTATTTTACTATATTTAATCAATACAGTCAAATAACCATAAATGATATGGTAGTCAAACTGTTAAGTTTAAGAAAAACTGATTATTAACTGCTTTCAGCTAATACGGTTAAGCAACCAGAATTTTATCGCACCAACTAGAACCACCTAATGAAGCTACTTAGTTCTTCGCTACTGCATACATATCATAGCCGAGCGGGCTCATCTGTCAATCTCATGACAGGCAGAACTGGAGTTCGAGTCCTAGTGTTGACACTACAATATTTTCTCCATTCCGTTCAACACGTGAAGAATTCCCAGTGACCGGCACTCTCCAATGACCAATAACTTACGAAAAGCCGAGCTTCTATGTCTAGTTAAAAAATTATTACGTTTTTAAAAAAATGCTAGTTGTATATGGTTAAAAAACCGTATAATTTTGTATTCATGGTTTTATAACGATATGTTTGGAAATGGTTATAATACCATAAAGGAATTTTTTTTCTTCTTTTCCGTAAACTTTATGGTTAATCGGATGGACAGACAGCTGCCAGTTATATTACCGTAATTTTAGAAGGAAAATTTTAACAGTGTGGGGGAGTACTGCAGCATTTATACCATTACAAAAATACAATACGAATTCACTAGTATATAAGACATGCTAACTCGTTTCGATGGTGGGGTACCTTTTCATAGATGAAGGTTGACATTGTCGATAACTACTATACCCACACGTATATTCACTGTAGTATTACTTATTAATTGATTACTGTTTATTTCAATACAACTCACTGATTTAATCCCTTTAACATGATTAATTTGATTATCTATTTTATGATTAATTTGATTATCTATTTTATGATTAATTTAATTATCTATTTTATGATTAATTTGATTATCTATTTTATGATTAATTTCATTATCTATTTTATGATTAATTTGATTATCTATTTTAAAAATGGAAAAAATATTGAAAAGTCTTATAAGCATAATTATATTTAGGAAGTAAAAAACTAAACTTATGTTAAAATATAATAGCAGACGTAAATAACTCAAAATATTAAAAAAAAAGCTTCCATTCGTTTTTGTATGCACTATATGATTTTCATATATTTTTGAATATGCAACAAAATATGCTTGTTTTCGACCATCATCGTCTATTTTCAGCTTAATAATTCGTCCATTTTCAGCTTTATTTGTTTTCGAAAACTTTCTCGTCGGAAATGTTTGCTCTGGTTTCTATTTCACTAAGTCTATATTTTTCTTCATTATTTTCGAAGAAATTGTTTTGTCTCATAATCAATCATTCTACTTCAGTATGTCATAATAAGAGTACATGCTTGACAGAGAGGTGTAATATGAAAAATAATGTATATCCTAGTACCACTCACAAGATAGCATTTATTTAGTATTTACCTACTAGAAAATTGTATTTACTTAAATTGTTCAAAATAATTTCAAATTTGGTTAACTTCAGTTTGGAAATGTTGATTGAAAAAAAAAATTCAGTTTTTCAAGAGTTGGTCTTTGAATTTAGTTTCTGACATTATTAGATAAAGAATATTCTGGTTTAATTTTATTTCGTTTATGACTTATAGGCTCTTAAATTATTATATAACTATTTTATCAGTTTTCTTAAATTTTTTTCTTAGAAAAAAGATGTATTTTTTAAATAGAAATTGTTTTTAGTTAGAAATTTGAGCTTTAAATCCAGCAAGTTATTTTTTTATTAGCACATACGTAAGTCAGCATAATGTTTCTTATTAACACAATAAAGCTTTTTGCTGAAGATGTTTTAAACGCAACTTTTTAATTCTTTTAGATTTTTTAAAAATATTCATCAGTTTATGAGTTTTTTTCTTGAATTTTGTGCTTAGAAGAAGGTTTTTTTTAGCAAAGTTTTTTTTAAGCAAAGTGAGTTCGACATTCTTCAAATTACAAAAATTGCTTTTATTTATGAAAAAGGGATCCTTTTAAAGATAAATTCTTTATTCGAAAAATAAAAATTTGAAAGCATTTTACTAAAAGTATACTTGATTAGGTTACATTTATTAAGTATAATCCATGGAGTAATTTAATTTTGGAAGAAATCTATAAGAAAATAATAACACCTAGGTGCACAAAAAAGAAATAAAACCTGAATTTTTTAACTTCTCTATTTTTTATTAAAGAATGTTATTCTTACTGATGTTTTATTTGTTGAAATTAGCATGAAAATAAGTAAATAGCGCATTTTTTTATGAATATGTTAAAAATATTACATTATACTTATATAACTTTCATAGAATTCTTCGATTCAGTAATGTTCTGTTACTAATTCAAGTTGATTTGTAACAAAAGATAGCATATTCTTTTATTTGGGTGAGTTAAAGTCAAATTTATTGCGCTAAATTTAAATTTATTATTAAATCACTCATTTAAGTTTTGAATATGCATTAATTGTTTTCCATACAAGCATGCAATAAATATCAAAAGAAATTTAATTTTAAATTATTCCTATGTCTTAATTTAAACTATGACTTTAATGGTTTCGTTAAATAACAGTTGTTAAAACTGCTTATTCCAATAATCTGTAATGTTTTACTTTGATAATTTAGTAACTTTTTCAGCTTAATACTTTATTTTTTATTTTTGTAAAGGTTTTATTTTACTTTAAAACAACAATTAAATTAAATGAAAACAAACTTCCTTTATTACACAATTTTAATATGGTTTATTAGACAGATTTATTATGCTTTTTAATATGCTTAAATCATTTTACAATAAGAATGCTTCTGAATTGTATTAAATTTTTCTTTGAAGAATAACGGCAAAAGGGCATAAAAATGTAGCAAATGAAACACAAAGGCAATATTTTCTTTATATTCCACAGCGTTTCTTTACATTTGTTTATGAAATTAATTCTTTTATTGAATTTTAAGCATTTCTGTCAAAATTTTGCTGTAAAAAAGTTTTTTCTTCTCAATATTACATTTTCATTTTGAAGCATTTCGCGCACTTACATTATTAAATTTTGCTTAGTTTTACAGCTTAGTGTATCTGAATAAAAATAATGTTTAAACTCTACTAAATTTAGAGCGTAAATAAAATATTTAAGACACAGATAAGAAAACATATAAAAATATCTTCCTCTCTATGTTTTTTTAGCTTAACTTTTAAGATTTCATTCAATATCTACTGAATTATTTTCAAAATGCTTAGGGCTCTTCGAAATTTATATTTATCTTATTCAAGATAAGCTCTTCGCAAAAATCTGTTTCATGTGTGAAATAATTTTTACAATAGCTGTTTTATGGTTGAAACATTTTATTCCGTATTAATTCAATAACGAAATAATTTTTTGCTCTAGTACTTTATTAAAAACATATTTTTTTCCCTATGAAGGTACAGAATAATTCAGTAATTTAATTTTTACCTCAAAGCGTGGCATAAAATTTTTTTTCCGGTATGAATTTTTTATTGTGTTTGGATGCGTGGTAATAAGAACTATAATTTTTAAAACAAAAATTTCCGGCTGACAGTCACCATATAAATGGAAAATGTAGTAAAATAAATTGTTTTAATACCGCATATTTTGGTTTTATTAAACAGAATTATTAGAAATATAATTACCATTAGAAATATCATTATCCTTATTTTTTTATTAAAAATATCATTACCATATAGTTCTCTAATTTTACCAGATTTTTTTCACCATGTACTCATCTTCTAAATGTCAGATTTGAGTTTGTGACGTCATATGTACAAAGCCATGTACTAAGACATTACTGCAAGCAAACACGTAACATCAACTGAAATTGTCTCGTATACCTTATATAATGTCATTTAAATTCAATAAAATAAACTGAGTTTACTGTTTTGGCAATTTTATATTACCCAGAATGATATGTTGTTGCCTTTCTCTTAAGACTTTTTCATTGGTACTTGCATGTGTAGCTTGGTATGTGTAGCTTGGTATGTGTAGCTTGTTATGCTCTCATTGGTACGGGCACCTCATGTAAAGTGATGTACAAATGCATGATTGCCAACAAATACGCAAAATCAACTGAAATTGTTTTGTATATCTTATATAATGCCATTTAAATTCGATAAAATGAATTAAACTTACTTTTTTTGGCAAATTTGTATTGCCTGGAATGATTTGTTTCCTTTCTCTTATGACTTTTTCATTGTTACGGTCATGTGTGTTTTATACTTCCACCTAATTTAGAAAATAGAAATTGCGTGAAAGCGATGTTAATCATCTGCATATGCCTATCTTACTCTGATTCTAAAATAAGTAAATTGATTATAAACTAATATAAATCGGTGATTTAAAATAGTTTTGAAATTTTAGTAATTTTTGAATTATGAAGTTTTATTTATTATATTTATATACTGCGTTATTTTAATACGATCTGAAAAAATTAATATTTTACTTTTTTTGATTCTGTTAAAATTATAATTTTTTTTTAAAAAAATAATTAAATGCAGTTAATATGTTTTATTTTATTTTTATTTTGTCTATAAAATTCTACACATTTGGTACCGACACTGTTTATTTCAAACCTTTTTGATAAATAAGATTTTAATAAGCAAATTAAATTCTTTTCTTTTCTTCATTCCTTATAAAATAAATAAATGCACAGGGATTTTTTTCAAAATAAAAGATATGAAACTTTTCTAAAAGAAAATATTTCATTTAATGTACGATTCTTCATAATACACGAAAAAAAAATCTTTAATCTCTGATCTAAAGTAAAATCTCTGATTCTAAAGTAAGTAAATTGATTATAAACTAATATAAATCGGTGATTCAAAATAGTTTTGAAATTTTAGTAATTTTTGAATTATGAAGTTTTATTTATTATATTTATATACTGCGTTATTTTAATACGATCTGAAAAAATTTATATTTTACTTTTTTTGATTCTGTTAAAATTATTCAATTTTTAAAAAAAAAATAATTAAATGCAGTTAATGTTTTATTTCATTTTTATTTTGTATATATAATTCTACACATTTGGTACCGACACTGTTTTTTTCAAACCTTTTTGATTAATAAGATTTTAATAAGCAAATTAAATTTTTTTCCTTTCTTCATTCCTTATAAAATAAATAAATGCACAGGGATTTTTTTAGATTAAAAGATATCAAACTTTTCTGAAAGAAAATATTTCATTTAATGTGCGATTCTTCATAATACACGAAAAAAAATCTTTTATCATTCTTTATAAACTGAACTTTATAAACTTTATAATGTATTTGAGACTCTTTGTGAGGGAAAAAAATTACTCTTCATGGGAAGATAAATATCGGGAATACAACCAAAGATTGAATAAAATTTGCATATCTTCTGTCGCCTTGATCGTATCAAAACTTAATATGCATAAAATGTATGAAAGAAAGTTATATACCGCTTCTTACAATTGAAGTGAGAAATGTAATTTAGGAGCTGTCTGAACTGTTGAAGCGGAACTCTTTGATTTTTATTTTTCAACACCAAACATTTCAGACTGCTATTACTTAAATATTGAAAATTCAATGATAAGCAATGATGAAATCTCTGAAGCTTCTTTTTTTAACATTTTATGTTTGTGTGAGATAGATTAAAAAAATACAGAAAGATTTTTCAGAATATTCTTTCTTCTTATTAGCTGAGGAGAAATAAGAAATATATAACCGTAAATTTTTCCTTTGAAATTAAAATGGAATTCTTATTTTTTAAATAAAAAGCTTTTTGATAGATTTTGTACGAGAAAACAGACGAAGTTTGAAAAGGACCTCAGTTAGGTGTTAATGTTTTATTTACTTCAGATATATATATGACAATTGTAAACATTATACAAATTTATTCGCTTCACAGTTATGACATGCTTAACATGCATCTTATAACACGCACAGTAGGTTACTTATTAGTTTTGATAATTGGATGTATGATAAATTATCGTCGCAATTGTGCAACGTGATCTCTAGATAGTAACCATGCGTTATCAAATTTAGATTTGTGCATTTCAGCATTGTCATATGTAAATTGAATTAAGTTCTTGTTAGGGTAAACTAACCAGTGAAGGAACACTTAAGCTTCGCATGCTTTTTAAAAAAACATATTAATTTCAAAATTCATAATTTTAGTTAAATGACAGTGTCAACATATTTGTTACTAAATACAAATTATGTAAAAAAAATGTAGAGAACTTACGTAATATTGTTTTAAAGTTTTGGAGGTTCAAATAACAAGTAGTAAGGGGACCAAGTGAAGGAACAGCTCTTACCAGTGAGTGAACACCCAGTAAAGGAACACTTAATTTTGCTTATTTTTTAATGCTGTTTATGAATTTATAAGCCATACAAATATTTTAAAACAAGCCTATTCTTGAAATTATAACATATAAATACTTGGAAAATGTCAACTTCTTTCTGTAATCATGAATTGAAAATTAAAATTGGCATGTTCCTTTACTGGGCATAGATTTCCCTGTTCATTCACTGGGAAATCTATGCCCAGTAAAGGAACATGCCTGTTCCCTCACTAGTTAGAAGTTGTTTTCTTGTATTTTTAACATACTTTTGATGCGGAACATCACTGAAGGTACAAGAAAATTAAAGTTTTTCTTTTATTTTCATTAACTTAGAAAAAAAACCAGTAAAGGAACACTTGTTCCTTCACTGGGTTTTCATCGTTTGGTGACCCAGTGAATAAACACCCCCCTATCTCAGTACTTTATTATGCTATGATGCTTAAAAATAAATGAAACGTAACTTCAATAACTATATTTTGAATTCTTATTTTCACAGTGAGAAAAATTAAACTATTACATGCAATTAATTCCATTTCAAACATATAAAAAGAAACATTCACCTTATAATTTTTTCAAAGAAACATGGTTTTGCAGAGATAATGACAGATTTAAAAAATTTTCCAGAGAATTCTATGTGACCAGGTAATCCAAAACATTGCTAGATGATTTCCTATCGTTTGGCAGTAAGCTACTGTTGCCAATCAATCTAAAGAAAAAATTTCAAATTCTTATTTTTAATCAATATTAATCACTAGAAGAAGTGAATTTCTAGGGTGTTTTCAAGCTCAATGCAGAATCCAGTAGACCACTTTAAATACAAATTCTTCCCGATTAGCTTCGTGAATGCTTGGTAGGTAATTCATTGTGTGACAGTCTTCGACACACATTCCTTTAGCGATTTGCGAAATACATGGATTATAGAAATATATGGATTATTCTCCTTTGGTAGCTAATTTGGTAGCTGAAATATATGGAAATATAAGTGCTTAAGTCAGGGCCGGATTACCCATTAGGCCCGACTAGGCCACCGTCTGGGGCCCCCAATGAATAGGGGCTCCCTTAAAATGGATTTTCGAAAATAAATTAAGAAAAATTAAGAAAAATAATTATTTTTCAAATTTTTTCAAAATGTTATGATTATTTTTTAGTTCTAATTTAATAAAATAATGTAAAATTTAATGCATTATTATTTATTTTCATTCTAAATATGCTTTTTTAAATGAAAAAAAAATATATAAATACTTTTATATTTGAATAAATAAAGCATATACGAGAAAAAAATTTAATCTAAGGGCCCCAAAAATTTGAATAGTCTAGAGCCCCGCGCATGCTTAATCCGCCCCTGGCTTAAGTGTAGGTTTAAAGTTAAGGGAGAGTTATCTTTGTTTTTAATCGAAATCACAAAAAGAAACTAAAATGCACTATAAAGAATTTTCGTCTATAGTTCCTACTATTTTTGGTGAAAAGGTAAACTAGAGTACGTAATCCCATTTTTATTTTTATTTATTAGTAACTAAAATATTAATGATTTGATTTTCAAAAGTAATAAAAGCAAAGTAGCCTTTGTTTTGATCTATATTAAAGTTTCTTCATACATTGTTTAATTTAATATTATTGCAAGAATAACGTTCGATAATCTGTCACAGTTGAAATATTGAAAAGGTAATTTTGATAATGGTTTTAATTGACTAGATTATTTTCTTGATAAATGTTTTGAAAAACCAATTTTCCAAACGGGAATAAAAATCTACGAAAATAAAATATACAAGGCAAAAAGATATTAAAAATCTTCTATATAGCTTTTTTTATATTAAACATAATAAAAAACTTTTCTTTATATTACATTTAGCGTTAGCACAAATATAACACAAATAAAAGCTTAACACAAATAAAAGCTTTCATATTTAAAGCATAAATAAATAAAAATGTAATAGACATTGTTTAAAATATGAGTGAAGATTACTAACAAATAACTAAAGTTCATTGAAAGTTTCACTGTGGAAAACTTGCTATAATATAGTCCACTGCTTTTGCAGCTTAAAGATATCTTGAAAAGAATAAATAATACCTTTTTTTCTTCTGAGTATGATGGTTAAAGTATGTAAGAATTTCAAAAATTCTATAAAGTAAAATGAAATGCATTAACAATGAAGAGAATGAACGTCTTAGAAAGAAGAAAGAAAAACTTTCTTTGCGTAGAAAACTATGCCGTTGAAGTTTGGTGTTAGGTGAGACAACTAATCGATCTTCTTGTAAAGTAGGATGGAAGAAAGAGTGAGAGAGGTCTTGTGCTGAACTTAAGTAATAAATGCTGTCTTTGCTTAAAAACTACTTAAAAATAATCTGAGATAGAGGATTTGTTTATGATTTTATCTATTTTTATAGTTGTACATACCTTATTAGTAATTAGTTTCAATTAACAAACAATATATAAAAATACATAGTTTCCTTTCGATATTTAAATAAAAATGTTTTTAATTTGGAAGAAGACTACATCTTTTAATCCCCAAAACACCAATTTTTATGGTAGTTATTATCTATATTCTATAAAACAGCTATGTGTAATGTCACAAAACTGATGAAATTTCTTTTATCGCATTGATCCGAGCGAAAAAATTTGGCAAAAATTACCGTATTAAATGGTAATGATATTTCAGGCAATAAAAGGCTTAATTTTGTATAATTAAGCAGAAATAAATGGTATTTAAACTATTCATTTGATAATTTTACCAATCATATGGTTTGTCTGAAATTTCAATAGTCATTTCAATCAAAAGTTTTAGTCATTTAGCTCTTATTACCCTTCATTTAGTAGAATATACAAATCTGATAAAAAAATTAAAAAGAATATATGTTTTTCATGTAATTCTAAGGTATCATGATGAAAATTACCAAATTTTATTCTGGAAGATTTCATTCCAAGTTTTATTTCTCATTTTACCAAAATAATTACCAAAGCAATTCTATAAAAATTACCGGGTTTTTTGTTGTCTCAATTGAGCCAGAGATACGGTAAATTTTTCCATATTCTGGTAGTTTAAAACAGACTTTATTTCTCAACAAGTTGTCAAAAATGAAAAATTACACTCGAGCATTTTATGTAAACTGTTCTTTAATATTGTTTTAATAATGCATCCTCTGTTAAGCAGATACCATAATAATTATTTTATAACTATTGTTGAACAGCCAACGCAATTTTGGGTTCACAACTACTGATATTCAACTCTGTAGCCTCGTAACTTTGAACCTAATCCAGAAGACAACTGAACTCCTGTATCAAGTATTTTGAGAAATTTGCTTTTGCGGAAGACTTTTTGATGGAACTAACCAGCATGTGCGTTATATGGAGAAGAATACCACGTAAAACTGCCACTGTTAGCCTGATGGTAAGGGAACTCTACCCCATGATCCGTCTACCAATGAGGATATTTTACGTCAGCTCTGGAGCAGGTGCGGAATACGTATCAACCTGCCATCGCTTTGATTTGAACCCGGTTCACCTTATTGGAAGGTGAACACTCTATCCCTTGATCTCGCCTCTTACATAAACATTTAGAGACGTAAATCGTAATTCATGCGAAAAAAATCAGGTAGTAATCTGTTTTTGAAGGGTGGAAGCTTTAAATAAATAGCCATACTATTGCTCACGCCAGTGATGCTTAATTGAGTGTGAGTAAAATATGATAATAAATCGTTAAACTAAAGTTTAGCATAGCGTAATTTTCATTCACGTATTTTTCTTAATTCATGAAGAGATATTTTGGAAATATGATAATGCATTGTAAGCGTTTAAGTGACTTTAAAAATAATTCGTATATTTTTATATTTAAATAAAATTTCCAACAAAAGTTTGACTATTTTTAATAACTGATATTTCTTGGCTATCGAAATAAATATACTTCATCAGATCTACAATAAAACTGTCAAATTAAAGTTTTCAAAATTGCAAATTTTCCATTGGGCTTATCAGATATCATTATTATTATTTTTTGCATATTTAACACACCCATTGAAAAAATACTTGTAAACTACAGTAATTAGCAGAAATTAATTAGAAAATGATTTTAACCTAAATCATTACTTCCAATTGTTGTATGCTACGGTCAAGTTTTTCTAACACAAGCACGAATTGAGAAAGAAAAACATGTAACGAGATCAAGAAAAAAAAGCACGAAACAAATTTTTGGAATTAGTTTATTAGTGCTTGTAGAGTTATTTGCTTTGTTGAGAACAGTTTTTGTTTGTATTTAAGGTTTATACTATTCCGTTACGAGAATTGCAATCTATTTTCGCAAAGTAGATTGAAATACCCGATACGGGTATTTCAATCTACTTTTGATTTGTTGATGTATGATTGTGATGTCAAATAAACATGTTTCTATAAAAAAAATTGATTCTTCACTATAGCTAGATTCGTTACAGTGCATTTTAATGTGTTATAATGCTTTTTCGTTAGGGTTAACGCTTTTTCGTTTAGTTGGAAAAAAAAGTTTAGATGATTAATATCAGGGATTGTATGATAGTTTCTTTATAAGAAAGATTTGAACTAATCTTAAGTAGTAAAGACATGCAAATAATAACATAATTTAAGTTCTTAAAGCATGCATAGCGAATGTAACTATTTAATTTTTTTACTTACTTACAAATGTAAAAAAAAATTGTAACGGAAGTAACGCTCAATAAAACACAAAATGAATACTGCAGTTTTGATTTTCTTTTTTACAAAGAATTACTTTGCAAACGGAAAACTTCAATTCGGACGCTTGCTTATGTCTTTAATGAAAATAAATTTTGATAGAACAATATTTTTTAAGTGTTGTTTCGCTGAGCTAGTTTCAATTCAACCGGGTGACATATTGAAACTTGAAAAAAAATCATAACTCAAAATAAATATTTAAAAATGAAAAAAGTCAATAGCAGTTAAAACTGTACCTTTGAGTTCAAACGATCGAAGCAATCATTTTTAAATATTTTTAATTTAAATTCTTCGGAGTATTCTCAAAAGTTAATTAAAAACTCCTCTAAGATCCAACTCAAGTGAAAATGAAATTGCAGCTGCTTATAAAAATGTCTCTCTTTTTTTTGAAACAAAGATTTTTCTGGAATTTGCTTTTCTTTTTTTATTAGCATGTATCAAGAAGCAAAAGAAAAGAAACGAAACTAGAAAGCAATTAAAGGATGAATGCTATTTCTGTATTAACATTTTCTTAGCTGAATTTAAACAGATTTTATTTTCAATTAAAAATAATAATTTTAACAAAAATCTAAAAACTCATGAACCCTAATTTCTGGAGTTTAATATTTTCATCATTGTAAGTTAAATAAATAACAGTGATAAATTATTCATTCAAAACTTAGCCAAATTTATAATATTCGAAGCGGAAGTTTTGTAAAATGCCAAAATTTAATATTTTCATACTTATGTTTTTAGCTTATTTATAAATTAAAATAATTAACCTATTATCACGTGTGATTTGTGTACAATATATTAAACTTATTTTTAAACATGTAAGTCTTAATCTCAAGTAACCAATTTCAATTAAAGAAAAGTATTTAGTTTAAACCGGTAAGTAAAATATGTTACCTTCAATATTTGAATTCTAAATTGAAAATCAATGTATGGAATCATTAATTATCCACACATTGACAAGAAATTCTATAGAATGACAAATGAAAACTCTACATGCATTCTATACAATGACTAAAATCTTTCTATAGTATGGCTACTAAAGATTGTGTATGCATCCTATACAATGATCAGAGATTTTTAGACTACCAGCTTTTTATACACTGAATTAATGGCAACCTATACACAAAATATGAAAATTATCAAGAATTCAATTTATTGTTTCATCACATGGCTTTACGATCCGTATTAACAACTCTTTTTTGAAAAATCGTTTCATTTATTTAATACTTATTGCATATTCTGAAGGAATGAAAAATTCAAAAAGATTACGTAACTTAAAATTTGTTTACTTTTTTTCAAAGAAAAATTATTTAGTACAATTTTTTGTTTTAAATTCAAAGCACACATTTTATTGAAAAACTAACATACTTTTATGACTTTTTTCTCATATCTAAATTAACCATCCTGGAAATAAAAAAAGCAATTTGTTAAAACTGAAATTATTTACATAAATTATTAAACTTGCAATAATTTTTATCTGTTAACATTTTTACCATGTTTAGCAGAGTTTTTAAAAATTTTAAAATCAAAATTACCCTGTTTTAATAAAGAGTGTTCCTGCTTATTTTCTCAATAAATATTATCAAAATACGTTTTCATTCTCTTAATTCAAAATATTACTTAATTCTGATGCAAATTTAAATGTATCTCTATCGATTTTCTAATAAACGAAAATAACATAATGAGTTAAATGAAAAAAAACTGTAATCAGATATAATTTGAAATTTTTAACAAGTAGTTTACATTTTTTAACAAGTATTATCAAGTACAGATTACCCGAAACTTTTTCCTTTTTTAAGAAAAGAATTCTTCTTGCATCCTATTTTCTCAGTATTCCACCCAATTACTTTTAAATTATTCATGAAATTCCCTATAAATTTTATCAATACATCCTTGTTAGAAAAATATCCTGAGAACTATTTTAACAATTTAAAAGAGGAACAGAAAGATGATTGCAATGCCAATAAATATAATTTTGCTGGTAGCAAAACTTTTAATTTAAAATTTTCGAATGGCCTTGACGTTTTTAATTTTCCTTTTAAGTTGAAATAAACCATAACAATGAATATTCATAAATAGTTTTATTTCAATTTCATTCTAAATTATTTAATCCCCATTCTCTTGTATTTATTAAACATTTAGTATTCTAATTTGAGATAAATTTAGAACTAATTGAAGTTGCCAATATGAAATAAGTACATAAGCAGGTTATACATATTTTCCTGAGTATACCGCGTTTCTAAAATATTTTAGTCCCGCATCGGACTGATCGTTAAGACACGGTTCCCAGCAGATCACCGAAGTCAAGCATCACTGGCTGCGGTCAGTGTGCGGGTGGGTGACCACTTGGATCAGTCTGCGTAGGGACCGAGGGTGTGCGGTATGGGTTCTCGTTAAACTGTTCTACCGTAAAGTGCTCGACTTCGCGTGCAGGTCGTTGGGCTACCGAAGCAGGGATCCCCTCTGCAGAGGATCGAAATTGTGATGGCTTGTCTTCGGATCATCCTCAGGGATGTTTCCCCGACTGTCGCCAATAGCCCATTGTGCAGCTCTAGGGCGACGTAAATTAACTACTCCTGCTAATAAAATATTTCAAATATTAGAAGTTTATATCATAAATTTCTCATGCGTTTTTTTTAACGTTGCATATTTTTTTTAAAATTTGTTAAGTTAGTTAATAATTTTAAAAAGTTCGAATTTTTATAAGTTATAAGTTACGTTTATAAATGCACTTTTAAATACTTTTTTTTTACTAACACATTTTTGAAAACGTAAGTCACTACTCATTGTATTCTGGATTCTGACTTAGTTTATGCATTATCAAAGTACCATACAATCTCAGTAGAAATAATACAATTACAAACAAACAACCGTAATAACTCATTTAAACCCGGTTTCATGGCGAGAACAGGACAAGCTCTATGAAACATAACAATGAGCATTTATTGACGTGTACAATGCAAGGACATTGAGGGACACTATGTAAAAAGTAAATAACTACCGTTATTGGTAATTTTAAGAAACTAATATGGCCAGAGCATACATTCATTCATAGGCACCTGCGGTAAGTTAAATTCACGGTTGTAGTCAAGTCCAATCTCCTATCCAAGTCCTCGAATCCAAACTTCAGGCTAAACCAAGATAGGCCATTCTAGATCGAACGAGGGTCTTCCATTCTCACGGTACTTCAGTAAGCTTTTTCCTGGATGCAGAACTTGAACCTGCAAAGAAGATTAAAAAATTAAAAAAACACAGAGCACCTGATAGAAAGATAGCCTTGACTAAAAAAATAAAATAAAAAAAAGTGGAAAAGTCTCTGATGAGCATCAAGAAGAACCCCCCCCCCGTTCACAAATAGGAGGTGGGTCAGAGCCTTCAGTCTACTAATAAATACATAAACTCGGTACTCGAACCTACTAATGAACCTCGTATAACAAAAAACATTATTTTAGAGTAGCTCAATGCACAAAGTTTGTTATAAGTTTGAAGTTTGTTATTTGTTATAGGAATATAAGTTATCTTCGTTAAAATGAGTTCCTACCAATTTTCAAACTTAAAATGGATGATTATTTATTGTAAAATAACAAATTCTTTCATATTTGCGAAATGTAAATTCTAAATTTAATCTTGCAGGCTCTTTTTATTGATTTAATAATTTTTCATGTTCTTTATATAAAAGTTTCATTACAAAGTTTGGGTAAAACAAATCAGTTCTGTAATTTCTATTTATATTTAATCAAGTAATTAAGGAGCTATGTTCCTTCCCAGTTAAAAATGGACAAGTTTAGCAATATGCAAAAATAAATTGCAATTAAGTTTTAAAGGACTATGAGGTACTACCTCCTGTTCGCTCCTGCTCACAAACCCCGTATTTGGTTTGCTTTCATTTTATTTTATTTACTTAATTGCCGATAAGAACGATTATTTTATTTATAAAATATATAATTATCATAACTTTATCCAACACAATTTGTTAATATTTTAATTGTAACAAAATGAACTATTATCCTTGAAAAAAAATCAGTTGTACTCGAAATAAATGATCTTAGGAAATACTGAATGTGTGACATTACACGAGTTAAAAAGTGAGTGACATTACACGAGTTAAAAAGTGAGTGACATTACACGAGTTAAAAAAGTGAGTGACATAACACGAGTTAAAAAGTGAACATGTGGCAATAGCCTTATATCATAACAGTTAAAATTGGAAACATTTTTAATCTCTCCTGAGCCTTTTAGATTTTTAAAAATTTCGATATAAATTTTAAGATTGGTATCTGGCAAATTTCCACAATCTTAATTTTTTCCTTATATTTATTCATTTTTTTAAAACCTAGTCATCAAGTCAAGCGTGAGCTTATAAGTCTCGAGATAGATAAAGTTTTTTAAACAATGGGTCATCATTGAAAGCAAAAAAAATCGTAAATTTAAAATAACATTCGAAAAAACTGTAATTTTGAGAAAAACTCGGGTTACGTTCAGAAACGAAAGTGGACCTGTCAAATTTTGACTTGGCAATTGCATTTCCTCGGACTGAATAATGGTTCAAATCGTATTATTTATAACAACTTTAATAGTTAATACTTTCCAAACAAACAATCGAATGTTAGTTTTTTTATTCCGTTATATTTGATGTGAAGTTTTATACACATCCTCGTAATTTCAGGTTTCTAAGTCTTATAGTTTTCGCGCAATGAAACAAAGTGTTACGTAAGGTTGAATACCCAAAACAGTGGCAGTTGTGTTTAAGTTTTTTTCAATATAGAGTATAGAGTTTTCAATAATATATTGATTTTAATAGAACTGTTCCTTGATCTGTCTACCAGACGAAGAATTTGTTTCCTTAAACCAAGAATTTACAAACTCATCTGCAATTTCAAAATTCCAGATAGTATTAATATAAATATTTAAGTGTGTCACAAGAAACTATTTTCTAACTAAAACAGTTATTTGCAGTTATGTCGAAAACAGCAAACTTTTTTCTCATTAGGATATATTTTAAAACTTGTTATCTGTATTATTTTATTAAACAATGAGCATTATACTTCAATACTTTAATTTCAAATGCAATAGACTATGAAGAAGTTATTAATAATTTTCATAAGTTTAGGGATATATATATTGAAACTCTATAATTTGTATTGTAATATTAATGAATCTGAAATATATGACACCCTCTGAACATTTTCTTTTCTATTCTTTCTTAGTTTCGAATTTTTTTTGCTTAATTTTTAAGTGTTAAAAATTTAAAAAATGGTTTTAAAGCAAGACTTTAAAAGAAGCAATAAATATAATAAAGTGAAAAAAAAAAGAATCATCATCCTTCGGGGGAAAGCGATGGAACATATGCCAAATTTGAAGACCAGTCTTTCAAAAGATTCATATTTCCTCAAACCAGTTCTGCAGAAGAAAAATGAAAGATGTCTAAGCTGACGTCACGTAACGTCTTGTCATCCTGAAACCCATCAATGACCAATCAGCATATATGGCAACGTTACTTTTAAAAAGTAACGAGTAAAAGTACAAGTATTTTTAAAAAAAGTAACGAGTAAAAAGTAAAAAGTTCTTATTTTAAAAAGTAACGAGTAAAAATTACAAGTAAAAGTACAAGTACTGAACAAAAAAAGTAACGATTTAAGAGTACATTTCTAGGAAATCGAAAATTCAAAGTAACCTAAATTTTATTGAATAATATTCTTATGTTCTTTAATGTTTTTGTAAAATTGTTGTTATTTATTTAATTACTTTTAATTTTGAAAGTTATGGACATTAATTTATTTTTAAATTCGGAAGAATATTATAATATAATTTTA